>NC_141784.1:21395719-21745719 GCF_054643075.1 Acanthaster planci
CTTACCATTGTTGTGCTGTGTAAAGCATTTTGAAAGTAGAACATGGTTTATATTTTGTAAAAGTGCCTTTTTGAATTTTTCTTTACTATGTTGTATATACTTTGTCTCACACTGCAATTTGTAACTGAGGTTAATAATTTGTTCTCTCAATTGGAATAAATTATTATTTATACAAATGGAAATGTTTTCGTTACCGTGTTGTTTGGACTCGTGTTTTTCCCTATTTTTCAGCCTTATTTGTACCAAGTTATTTGTTTTGGATTATTCCCCAACGATCCTTCAGTTTTCATTCCTATTCTATCTGGTTTAGGCATGGATTAGGTCATTACGAAGTATACTCGCATGTTGTAAATATAACGAACGAGTGTTTTCTTGCTCTATGAGAAGGTATTATGTAACTTTCACTACGCACCCGGTTATGTCTGGAACCGAAGATAGCGCAACAAATCCCATTGTTATTCAGAGCAGGTGGAATAAAAAAGACCGGTACGCGCAAAACTCGTGACTGGCTTGTTGATAGACCGCTCTTCAGTGTACATGTAGGTCAGTACCGGAGAATCGGCATCTTTGGAACCCAGTTACGCAGTTGCGAGGTAAGTTGACCGAATTCACGATGAGAAGTGTTGTCTTCAAAATGTGTCCCACTTCCAGAGTTTTGTTGGTCTGTACTTTCTGGGAACAATGTCATAAGGCGTAGCTAAGCTACCCTTTCCTTTTGCATAGCTTTGCATCGAATCCATCACTGGGATCATGGAGGTATGGCCATGGAGGCATGGCCATAGAGGCATGCATCAACGATGTGCTGAATGGAAGTGATGGGATGATGTAGGCAGTATACACAAATCCAATGCTCTGATTATTGCTGGAAAGATTGCAGGGTGTAAAAATCCCCCAAAATAAGCTGCCAATGGCAAAATTATTCACATCATACATATATGTAATATTGGGAGCTACGTGCGCCATGAGCACCAATGCTTGATACAGATTTTGTTGGCGTTGACTGTGGTATACTCTTTCATGACTATTGTTTGCCTTGTTTCATCCATAGAGCTAGGTAGGAACACATTGATCAGTCGCCACAATTGGCGAATGGGTATTGCCATATGCTGATTTAATTGTGAATGCTCATTTAACCTTGAAATCTCCTGTTGCGTAAACCATTTTTTGTGGGCTCTTTCATTTCAGCACCCGATATTGGCCTACTTTTGAGCATAAAGCATGTACATGTAAAGATATAGACCTAGTGCTTGGACTCATCATAATGGGAACAGATTGGTAATAGTACAAAAATCCTTTCACCTTAAAGGATAAAATATGCTCAGATGTAGGTGTGTTTATGCAATTTATTTTTAGATATCTTGCTTAGGCCTATTATGTTTTTCTCTGATGTTGTTTTCAGTGAATGAAATGGCACCTTCAATGCTGCTTGTTTTCCTGAGTGTTTTCTACTTGATAGCAGGAGATGTACATGCACAACCAGACCCCAATGTCTGCACCCCCCACACTTCCGAGGGAGATGGACCATCCCTCCCCTCTCTTCCTGAGCAGTTTATGCTAAGGGTTTGTATGAAATGAAGGGGAGGAATGTTCCGGTTCAGTGGAAATTGTTGTATTTAGGATATTTTTCAAGGGCAATTAGAAACATTTGCATGAATGCAAGAAGTTGTTTGTTTATGCAGTCTTGTGTGTTTTTTCTTCTTTGTCTTAGTGTTTGTTCCGTGCCTGTGATTCCTTCCGAGTGAACATTTCCTTCAAGGAGGAAACTAACTATTTTCTCGCGTGCCCAATCTTGAAAGCAACATCTTTTCTGATGTCTTGAATTTTTATTTGATATGATGGATTTTAGTCAAGAGTTATATTTTTGCATGAAATAAATCTAAGACTGTATTGTCTTTTTGAAGCTATTGAACTTGTGGCCAAATTCTTGTTAACACACAGGTCGAAGCCAACATTCTTGGCTGGAATAACACAGTTGAGGTAGTGGAATACTACGATTATATTAATAATCGTGGTGCTGTCAATAATATCTACAATGGGAATATCTCACAGACATTTATCAACTACGCTACCAGAGAAATTATCAGGGTTTATTCTGGTAGGTCCACTTTTTATATTTTGTAATAATATTATAATGATTAACATAGGCTTCTATAGTGAAATAGTATTCTAATATATTTATATCACTTGATATGTAATATATAAATTGTACCCTGGTTATTAATATTATTCTGTTATTAAAATCATTATTGGCGTTCTCGCTTGCTTTCAACCCAAAGGTTGAATTGTGTAGTGGTTACATCAATAAATCTTATAAAATATACAAAGATGTCCATAAATGTACAGATTACATAAATTTGTGATTAGAATAAAACACGAGATAAAATTTTCCATTTAAATTTCCTTTTTTTCCCACAGAAAATAAAGAGCACAAAGGTCTCGTATTAGAAAAATGGGTATTAACTGATACATGTACTGATAAATAGGGTAGTACACCTATACATATTACAAACATAACACAAGAAATGATTGAAAATTAGTGGTGACCAACAAATCTGAAATGACTCCTTTACCTCATACAGAAAACCAGGAAACTCTGGAAAAGAAAATAGTCAATCTAAAGTTTGTTATCAAGTTAGTATGCTGGTCAGGTATGCGATTGGACTATTGTGAGATCTGTTACTGTTAGTAGAATATTGATGCTGATCGATTCATGACATCTGCTAGATTTTAGGAACCAATCAGGACATTTGCTCAATCAGTAAGTTTGGAAAACAAATTGAAAACAGCTTTTCCTTCTTTAACTCAGTTAACTTTACAATAATACAATTTGGTGTTCGAGTTTTAACGTATGTTTGAAATTTATTCCATCTGCAGGTGATAGTTGCACCGTTGGAAATGTGACAGCAAAAGGTTTCAACATCTTTGGCTTTACGCTGCAGAACGGCACAGCCCATATTGCTAGTGCCGCAGATATCTTCAGGTTTGGTGCCTCATACAATGAGACTTACATGGGCACCACGTACGTGCGAGGCATACCTGCCGATCATTGGCAAAGTTGTTGGTATTTTGAGGAAACCAATGCAACATCCCTCCTGGATTACTACTTCACAGTACCTGGCTACAAGACTGCAAATGGTGACACCCAGGTACCGCTACGATTGGCCTTGAATGGAACAGGTAATCAAGGAATATTAGTATGAAATGTAACTAATGTCTTGCCATAAATCATAGCGTAGCTGAGATCTGAATAATTAATATTTCAAAACATGGGAATTTGGATGCTTACATAACTTGGTTATTTATTTTTAATACTCTTAGTGAAAAAATGTATATTTTATTCTAAAATTTCATATTTTCACACGTTCAAAGATCAGAAAAAGTTTGAAAATCAGTGCTTCCGAAGCTCACAAGTTTATACTATTTTTATTTGCCAAATTTTTCAGAATATTGCCTCTGATGTCATATGTTGATTAGAGATTCCAGAACACTAGATGGCCATGCAAATGAAGCTGATTTATTTAATTGTTGTCAGTCGGAATGTAGTCATTGTGAGAGGTTGTTCTCTGTGTAAATTTATCTGTACTGTATTCCTATGACACTTTCAAAACCTTTATTTCCTGCTGATAGTATTTTTTCCTGCATTCAAGCAGAAACAATATTTGGGGAACCGAAGTATTTTCTGTATTGGTACCTATTTAGTTTTCTTCGTTCACTTAAACCCTCTCCCTAAACTAAAGATTCATTCACTTGATGTTTTTGATGTCATTTTCACAAAATGGAAATTTGTACATAAATTGTTTTACATTGGTAGTGTAGAATTGGCAGAAACAAATCCATTATGGTGGTTTGTTTAAATTGTTTGTTTACTTTAAGGAAAGAACAAAACAGAGGAATTTCCCTCTAGAATGTACACATTTCCCCCTTGAATTTCAGCTTCGAACAAAAAGTTCATCAATGGACATCTTGTTCCTGTAAATGGCACACACTCTTACAGTCATGTGTATGAGTTCTTTGATGTGCAGTTTCATCCCAAGTTTGCTGATCGAACATTTGAAGTAAGTTCAGGAACATTGGTTGTTGGAAATGAAGAAAACATTCCTTCACTATTCTTCAGTCTGTTTATATTCAGTATTATCCATTGGAATTACTTTGCCAGTGTTCTATGAAAGAGGCTTCCTACGCGCAGTTCATAAATTGTGTATTGAAAATGTGTGATTTGAAACCATTGACTAGTCAACAGTGGGACTTTTTTACCTTTTTGAATGGGAAACAGCATTCCAAGAACAACCAAAAATGTTTCGAATTTTAAAGCAGTGTCATAAGTTAAAATGGATACTTCTGAATACATAACCCTGGCTCCAGTTAAAGTAGTTTGGCGGTTACCAGTTGAAAACCTTTCCCTGTGTGTGTTCTGATCATTAACCTCTGATTCACACTTGATCTGCATCTTTCTTGCAATTAGCCTCCGCTTGGGGTAGTGTGTCCAGGCCGTAAAAGTCTGAAGCCATTACCAAAGCTCCCAGACCACTTCTTCCAAAGTCTTGAGGTTGTGATACCCCCTCTAAAGCGAGTTTTCTATGTGTCAGTAAGTTTTAATTTGGAATTTATGGCATTACACTTCCCCCTTTTTGATTCAATGATATCAATCTCTGAACAGTAACTATGTATTGCAATAATTGTTGTTGTTTGAAATGAACCTCTGCCTTTCATTGAACTTTAAATGCTTGAAAGACTTAACTCAGCAAATCAGAAAAATTCATTGTTGTATTCTTAGCATATTTTATTTGCCCTGGGTAACAATGTTCCATCACCAACACTATTTATTCAGATTTGTTCTTTGACATTTAGTTTTCAATTTAATAAGAAATTAACAAAAAACTTTATATAACCAGCTATGAACAAGTTGTTGGTGTTCAACTACCTTTTCCTCCACTTGTTGTCTTGTAGGAAGTGTATGACTACAAAGGCAGGATGGCTGTGTATTATTACAGTTTAAGAAATAATGGTACCAGCATGCGTACACCCTACCGTTCTCTGGATGATTTCAATACAGGTGTTGTAATTGTTAATTTCACCGAGCGGGAATATGTCCCAAATACTTAGAAAACTAAAATGAAAGTGTCGCAATAATTTTCAGTAGATATGGAGAAATGTACCAATAGACCCATGATGCCCTGCTTTGTTGATGTGTGCCTTCCTATGGCAAAGAGATTGGACCCAGTCAATTGAGCTCACATAGGAAAGTGCACATGTAAACAAAGCAAGATATAATATCTTGGATCTGTGGGTGTTGTAAACTTTGGGCCATCTGTTGAAATGGTGAAGCATATCTAAACAGATCTAATCGACCATTTGCTTTTTGTAAATCTTGACTTTAAGTTCATGCTCTGAAAAAATTCAAAGTGCTCAGATGAAGACAGAAAACTGAAATATTGTGATTTGCGGATGTGGAACTGCCCATGCCTAATCTGGGTGTCGTATTGAAATATGAGAGAGTAAATAGTGATAAAGATGTTGGCAAAGTTACATATTTTATACACTTGTCACAGCCAGTTGTGTTAACCCTCTAAGGTGTGACAAAAAGTTCATTTATTTTATTCATTTATTTATTAAATTGTGATTTGGTTGTTGTGAAGATTCCACAGAATATTATTTTCTAATTAAAAAAGCTAAAGCAGTCCCTTTGTTTTCCTTTTGTTCTTCCAGGATTGACATACCGAGTCAACATGGACACTGGTCATTGCAACATCACCCCTATATCATTGTATTCACCAGATGCTGAGTCCCCTGACAATGTGCATGTCCAGATTAAGAGTGTCGCCAGTTTCTTTAACTTTGAAGTAGAAGACTGGCAATACCAAGGAGTGGTGAGGGGCCAAGACAAATTCCAGTCACTCTTTACTTGTGTTTAGGACATAATAGCACTCAGTACAAAGGGCAAAAACTGAGTTAAAAACTCATAGAATAGCCTCAGGGGGTAAAGCCAATCTTCGTTTCAGGGAGAAGGGATTTTTGCTGAGTATTGTAGAATTAAACTGCACGGCGTGTTTACACTGCAGTCACTGTATACAAGATCCAGGGATCACAGGATCAGCCTCTAGAGGGGGGTAGACACTAACCTATGTAGTCCAGCTATGCTGGGATCTGAGCTAGCCTCCACAACTGAGATGAGGATGACCATGGGAGAACATGATGTGTGGCATGCCTTTGTTGCAGTTTGAGGACATTCGACTTGCTAGTGGTAGTGATATGTACACTCTCTAAAAATTAGTGTCTTTCTCCATTGATGCACACTTTGCTCCACTGACGCTTGGTATCTGACTGAGACACCGGCGGTGGAACGATTTTGAGATGGGGGAGGGGTGCAGTTGTTAGACCATCAGGCATCAGCCATTTAGGGCTCAATCCCTTTAGCCCTATCCAGATATAGGACTGCAAAAAGTGGGGGGGGGGGGACTGGCCCCCCAGTCGTTAAAGTGGGGGGCCAGTCCCCTCCCCCAGCTTCCACCGCCAGTGATCACAGACAACTTTTTAGAGAAAGTTCTTGTGAGTCTTTCAATTCTTTCCTTGCCTTAGTCTGAGCTGCGTGATATGCAGGCCGAATCCTGGATTGCGAAAAGGACAGATTGGAAACCCACTTGGATCGGAAACAATTCATCATTTCAAACAAACAGCACTTGGGAATTTTTTTTTACTACGGTAAGAAAGAAAATGCCATGCAGTTTTGTTATCACATTTTTTTGTACAAAAAAGATGCAAATACGGTCAACTTACAACTTAAAGAGAACTCTTCTTGCATGCTTACAGTTAGTCTTACAAGTGATGCTGTGAATATCTTCAAATTGAGATCAAATTAAGATCGATGAAAGAAATCTTCTGGGTGTCTTCTTTGTGCCAACAGGATTCTTGGAACACTCAAGGAGGATTGAACATGTCAACATATATGCCTACCATGTCAAAGGTTGAATGGAATCTGAAGGTATAGTATTATATCTACATGTATTACCTAAGGGTTCTAGGTATGACAATCTCAACAGCATCCTATCCAAAATCTTGTTGCACGCTCACATGCATAGGTATTTACTGGAGAACAGGAAGGTATAGAGACAATGAATTTCACAGCTGGAAAAATGTTTTGTCAAGTTTGGCAAAAACTTCATTCTGACTCATTTCAACTCCGTTTCTGCTCAGCTAGTAAACAGCTTCTTCTTCTGTTCTTTTAAAACTATCCATCCAGCTATGATTACTTCTTAAGTGTTTTGAATTTTTAATTTCATTTATGCGAGCTTGGAGCTGCTCAGGTTCAGTGCTCACAGCTGCATGGCTGCTGTTTTACAACTCAGCAAAACCTGTTTCATGCAAAAGTTTAACATTCATAAGGAAATCAGACTTGAGCAAGGTCCTGTTTTATTCTTATTTTTGTTTGAAGATGAAGAATGGAACAATGAGGAATGGGAGCTTCATTGTTAACTATTTCCACTATGACGCAGCTAATGTGGACCCCTCTCACTTTGATTTGTCTCCGTGCTTTGACAGCAACAATGGCAAGGAACTTGCCTTTGACATTTTGGAGACAGGTGAATGCTTCTCCATTTCTCAGATATTATACGTATGTTCAACACGAACAAGTCAGATTTCTCATTTGTTTGTAGGTTTTAAATTTAATTTGTTTCCTAGTAAAATTAAGGTGGCAATACTTCCTGGCATTTCTCACAAAGTTCTCGCTTTTGTTGACATGTCACATGAATGTTACAATCAGTGGAGTTCTAAAAAGTTTTCAAATTGTAAATCTGTGAAATATTTCCACGCAAATCATGCCTGAGCGTAGAGCAGTGGGGAATACATGTACTCCAATTCTCTTCCTCCTGTAGGTATCTACAACATGGTCATAGCAAACAACACCTTTGAGTTTTACCATGGGGTTGTAAATAGCCTTGCTACAACTGCGGGGATATCACCCTCCAGAATTGCAAATGTGCTTGTAAGTTCAACAGCAACACGTGAACTCCTTGAGACAAGACTAGTATTTTTTCCTTGAGGACAGTCAGTAGTTCTATACTGAATTTTAGTGTTAGTTTAATGTTACATACCTTGCAGTTTAAGTAATTATATGGAGTGGAATTTATCAAACTTGTTCCTGATTTTAATTTAAATAAGGAGTGTTGTTTTAATCTACATTTGCATTTTGAGTGTTCAAACGTTTTGTTTTGAAACTAAATTTTGAACTTGTGCTGGGCATAGAAAATAAGAACACAGAGAGAGAAGGTGTTGAAATAACGTGCAGAAATGAAATGGAAACCAGTTAAAAAAGAGTCATTCAAGCCAATGAACTGGCTGCCAACTGCCCACTGGAAATTTCCCCATCCTACAACGTTATGCGCATTAATAATTATACCCTCCGTAAAGAAGCAGCAAAATAAATGACTGAAAGCTTGACTACCGTTGCCACAGTAACACTAGTCGGATGCCTTTCTCTTACAACAGAATACTGGTTTGTGCTCATCTTGCAGAAAATGCCTCATGGCAAACCATATGATTGGTCCTTCATGGCCTCAGAGCATCATATATAGTTTTTGCATGAAGGCTGTACATTGCTCAGTCTTTTAGAAAACAACTCCTAACTCAATGTCAGGTTTTAATTTGTTTTCCCTCATTTGTTTTTTTGTGAACGCACACATAGGCAGAAGAAAGTAACGACAAAGTAACAACTGTTTTCTTCACCCTACTTGGAGTTCCTGATGTTAAGGGGAATGCCGTGGACATGATCAAACAGCCATCACTGACTGATGCGATAGTTACCTTGGAGATGACAATCAACACTGTTCTGGAGGAGAAGTTCCTCTATATCAACTTCCACTACAATGGCACGGTAAAGAAAGATTGTAATTGATAATGTGATTGGATGTTCAGTAAAGTTCTGCAGCTAAAGTATGATTGGGTGAAATGGGAACTTCCAGTACCGTTCAAGTGTTAGTTTATGCATTTGAATATGTGTATGAGCAGAATGGAAGACAATTGTACTTGAAGAAAAACCTGTCATGTAAAGACACATCAATGTGTCATCTTTGGCAGTCTTGAACAGCATTCTGTTTTGCTTTTTTTCCTCAATAGGAGAAGACACTGACTGTCAAGCCTGACTCGCTGCGAAACACATTTGGTTCTAACAAGCCCAACCCAGGTGGCTCTCAGGGCTTCAGCACTGGTAAGGTTTGGTTGGTATTTGTTTACCGTCAAGAATATTGTTGCTAAAGTCTGTGATCATCATATATTAAACTTGTTGCGTCCATTCAAAAATTCTTTAAAAATTGTAGAGCAACCAAAGTTGTCATGTAACAGTAGATCATTTTTATAAAATACACTTGACACCAAGTCTTAATGAGCTGAGGTTACTATATTCCCTGCTCACTCAGCTTGTAAACATTCTTAAAACCATTTCAGGCTCAGTAAATTAAAACCTCTATGACCATTTCTATAGTCTCACAGGAATCAATGTGTACCTCTGGGAGAATTTCTCCTGTTTGTTGGAGCTCAGTCACTTGCTTTTACTTTGCAATGGAAACTTGGGAAATGTAATGTTATTACCATGGTGAACCACATGATAAAGAAATAAAATGTTGATGACCTTAATTCATTTTCATATTTGGATAAATCCAAAATGTTCTATATCTCTTGTAGGAGCTTTTGTTGGGTTTGGAATTGGAATGTTGATAGTTGGAACTGTGCTTGGTGTGGGCATCTTGCTGTTCATCTTCAAGAAGAAGGACCTTTCTATCCCTTACAATGTCCAGTCTTAGACTCCATCTTGTTATGGCCATTGGCTTTGTGTACCTTCAAGGTAGTCCTTCGGTGTCCAGGTCCAATTTTTTTCTATCCAGTGATGCCTACAAAGGTTTGTGATAATTTCCATCAGGGTGTCCACAGTTGGTTCTTTTAACTGAATCTGTGCCTTTTAATCAAAGTTGTCTGCAAGAACTCCTATTCTGTGTCTTTGCCTTTTTTCAAACTATTGTGTTTTTTCTCTGTCTACATATTACTCTCCACTGTTTCTATTTCAAAAATCACTCTGCTGCCGTTGAAAGGAATGAAGCAATAAGAATATAATAAATATGAAGCTATAATTGTTTTCAACCAAATTATATTGTGTTATATGATCCACTGTCTTGAAATGAGTAAAAATAAGTAGAATTAGTATGGGGTCGTTTTGGTTCTTTTATCATCAGTGTTAATGCTTAACATCTCTACATGGCATCTTTCAGATAAAAATCTCGTAAGCTTTTTTGAAAACTCTTTGGAGAGGTGTACATATACTTTTTCTACTGTGTAAATACATGTATCTTATATTGAAACAATAATGATAACCTGTTTCAACCAGAATACATTAAATCATGCTATACAACACATTCTCATGGAATACGAGCAGATATATAATTAGTATGGGAGAATTTGACATAAAACGAGTTTAAGTGTTAAAATTGAAAAGGGGCAGAAACCACTGATGCATTTACTCTGGAACATGTTTCACTTATTTATCAATTATGAAGTGCTAAACTTAATGTATTGCTACGTGATCTTGTTTAACTGGGATTTTTTTTTATCTTACAGGTACTGTAAATTTGTGTTGAGGTATTTAGGGATTTATAAGCTTTGCAGGCAATTTATACAGATGCTTTCAGTAACAGTCACGTAAACTTTTTATTCCTTTTTATCTGCACTGAAAATGAATAAAATATTCATGAGTAGGTATTGGAAGTAAAGAGCCAAATTTTTATAGTCATCAAAAGAGACACTATTAAACTATAAACCACAAATATTTAACAATTTTATCCTTACAATTTTAATTGAACTTCTTTCATATACTGTAGTTAACATCCATGAAGGGAACAATGTGTTTCCAAGTTAAAAAATGTTTTACAGATCATTCATTGTAATTTTGTGATGGGACTTTTGTTTACACCCAAAGTTTCCTTATGTTTAAATAAATGTATCAATTGTGGAGACTTATCCTGATCTTCTACAGTGGCTTTTATTTCTACTGCACTTGTAAAAACTTAAAGAAAAGAAATCCACTAATACACAAAACAAAAGGAACTCCCTTTTGAAACCATGTAAAAATTCAGAATTTTCTTGAAAGCAACTTATAGAAGTTCACAATGAGGTAAGGGTAGATGGAACAAAATGCACATGGGTTCCTTAAACACCTTGGAAAACTTACAAATGTCTGCTTCATTTTGTGAAGAACTGCATTTGAAGTTAGGTATTCAAAGCATCAGCTGGCTATAACCAACAAGCAACACGAAACCAGACACTGAATTCACTGACAAGGCCTTTTTTTAGAATGCTATGTCATTCAGAGCCTCTAAGTATTCCCAGATAAGCATTCCAAGAAAATTTAGTCAACTAATCAGAAGAGTATCTGCATCTTTGCAACATTTATTTGTGAGGTGGTAGTGCTGCAGTGCCCTTGAACTACTGTAGAAATGGATAGTTCCTTGCAAATTTCATTACAGAATAAAAGAAACTTTTATAAAGAATAAATGCAAGTCTTTGAATGTCAGTTCAAACACTCTCTACAACCTACAGCTTTACACAGTGAAACTTAAAATCTGATGCCAACATGATGACGTACATTCTTCTATAATTTGATGCCCAATTACTGAGCTGATCAAGTCCGTAGCTGATAGATCTCAGTTTAAACCTCGTTTAGGTTTTCCCAAGGTGAAATGACCTCAGATGTGACCCTTGACCCCCCTCCTGCTTCATGCTACGTCTTCATTGGTTCTGGCTGGTCTTTGCTCCCCTGTTTTTCAAGTTCCGCTCTGAACAAAAGAGGAAAAAAATCTGTAGTGTTTGAAAAAATGCTGCACATACTTTGATTTAGATCTAACCTGTCATAATAAAACTAAAATACCTGTTTGCTTGTGGAAGTGGCAACTGGCAAATTCAGCTGAAATTAAGCTTTTTTCATGGACCCAACATAAACATCGCAAAAAGATATTTGGCACACTAGCAATATTCCAGAAATCTCACCCCCTCAATTGATACTAACCTCAGCTGCTTGGAGAAATCATCCTCCACATCATCATCATCCCAGTTGTCCTCCCAAACATTGGAGTCAGTAGGATCCTCCTCTTCGCTTCCCCATTCTTTCAGAAAAATTCACAAGAATAAGTCAGCGCACCTTGACAGATTATCTCTCCCAATCTGCTCACTAGACAACGCGTAGTTCACTCTTTTTCACTGGCTTCTCCCAAAATGAAGTTATTCTTGCCTAATTCTTTTTTAGGGGCATCAGGAAGTTGATCGAAGACTTAAAATTCAGGAACATAGTCTGTGATGGTCCACAGGTTTCTTCAGAAAATTAGGCAGTGTATGTTTGATCGTGATCTGGTACAGATATGCTTATATTGTTCATGTACAGTCTGGGCCGCTGAACGTGTGCTGGTCTGCAATCGTGATGTGCTAAGATCGAGCCAAATCGCTGCAGGAGTTTTGTTCCTTTTCCCCCCATTTAGTTTCTTTAGTTTCTTAATCAGATCACCTGTTTACTCTCTATATTTGATTTTTTTTTCTTGGTAGCTTCATACCCCCAGAGAGTCTGAGATCCATTCGCTGTAGAGTGGTCTAGTTCCCGTTTCCAATACACCCAACCAGTGCAAAAAAGCAGACAGAATACACAGACCTGCCTAAACTTCCTTAACATAAACAATAAGCTAGCCATTGTGTAAATGTCGACCTAAACATGCCATGTCTGCCAGGCTTTGCCCTGGGAATACATAATGAAAACAAAAAATGTCATTATAAACAGGGAAAGAGTTCCACATACGACCACCAGTATTTATTCCCTATAGTGACCTTTAAGCCATCAAAAAGCAAAACTCAAAAACATGCCAAAAAAGGTCACTGAATAGGAGGGAAAATACACAGTTGTTTACTTCTAAAATACTTTTTCCGACCAGTCTCAAGACTGACTCAAACTCAAGTCCAGGGGTTTATGCGATGTGGCATCCAATGCGGGGTCAGGATGGAGTCTCAAGAGGCATATGGAACTCTTTCCAAATAAAGCATCATCATCGGGTCATGCTATTTAGCGTCAACAAGCATGAAGTACCGTCAACAAAGCATCAAGTAGTGTCAGCAAAGTGTCGAGTTATTCATGAATCTCTATGCAAAAAAATTATATGCACAATATACAACTGGGTATGATCTACATGTCATCTATTCACTATATTACATTTATCTAAAATGATAATTCTGCTTGTGCAGCCAAACCAGCTGCCATCTTGTTTTCGCGTGGACGGCAGTGAAAAGAATGATGGTGGTTCCCATTTATCACGAAAACATTGGAAAATGTTTGTTTTCTGGAATGAATCTGGAATAAAATTCCATTTTTCTTACAATTACACAGTCCATCATGTCCATGCACCATGGCATGGTCACAGTCAGTGGAACATGTTAAGAATATAAATTAAAACCACTTTGAAACCTCAAGAGGATATTCTCAAGATGTTAACGCTTTGTCACTGTTTGTTGACGCTACTTAAGTTTTAACGTGTGTTGACGCAGACTAGTACGACCGGCATGATCAGTAATGACCGGTACATGGAACTCTTTCCAAGCCTTCAATACAGGGGCGAAAAGTTTTAATCTTTACCAAACGAATCGCACGTGAGCCCTAACTCGCCCCAACGACGACAATTGAAAGTTGAAAATGAACATGATGAAAGGCCCCGACTGCCCCAAACAGATACAAACATAAAAAAAATCTTCTGTAGTATTTTCAAGACAACGTTGTCTATACTGACCCTCTGCTGGAAATTCTTCGAATTCGTCATCCTCCTCAAGTAATCCAAGATCAACTTTTTTCTCTGGTGCTCTTTTCTCCTGTTTTTTGGAGTCGGCCATGTTTATTATATTGGTGGTCCGCACGAGTTAGTACGAAAGTCCAGTAGTGCCACTTAAACAAACATTTCAGTGGGATACTAATTCTTCATCACGAATTACTAATTGGTAATTTCGAAATTATAATCCATATTAATGAATAAATAATTCAAAATAACGAATTATTAACTCGTGATAACAAATAACTAATTTGTAATAACAAATTAGTAATTCATACAAATGAATTTGTTTCTCACAATTTTTTTTATTTTACTGGCAAGACTGGGCTCTCATACTTTACACTATTTTTAGCAGGTCATGGTAAGGGGGCGCCACTACCGTACCATTTTGGGTTGCAATACAAGTTTTCTTCAGAGCTACAACTTAGTACTTGCAATCAAAGATCGTAGGCGGCGCTATACGATCTTTCCTTGCAATACATGTACATAATACGACACAGGTACTTGTACGTACAGTACGTGTACCTGTACAGTGTACATGTATTTGCATCACCAGTTTAATACGTCATGTTACTTCTTTCTCTCTAAATACCTAAACTATTTCGTGTCCACTTTTTTATTGGAGACGAAGTTTCGATAGTGGTATAAACTTAAAAACTACAATTATAAAGGTACCAGCTTCTACAGTTTCTATTTTTTTGCTCTGTTGTGGATTGGAAGCGTTTACATTTTCTTTATTTTGTTTAAACATTGGTTAATTTGCTTGGTAAAATTTCAGAGAAGGTTCGTAAGGAGCACTTCCTCCACTGGATATCTCCCATCCTGGCCTTCTGTCTTACTTTTTTGTGTGGCCGCACTTGTCTGCATACCTAGTTTATTAATTTTTTGTAAAAGTCGTCATGAGTCATTTGTCCAAAACCTTTATGGGACGAGCTCCCCGCACACGTTGTACGTGAAATACGCGGAATATGCACACTTACTTCCATGTACATATGTACGTGCACACTCGACTCGTACGCCATTGCACGACTGTTGAGTAGGCAAGGGAACTTCCGTAAGTTGCTCCAAGATTGTGTTATATTTTGTGTGAATGTTGGTATCCTTTTTGCTGAAATGTAACTCGGTGGATTGATTAAGGATCCATAATGATAATTACGGAAGCAGTTTTAAATGAGCTCCCTGTTTAATGAAGATTTAGTCGAATTTTAAACTGGAAAACCTTTTTACCTTAGCCTACTTGCTGGTATTCTGCTGTGTTCAGTAATTGGCATAAGCCTACGTGCACGGAAACGGGCACCAGTCGCACATCTTGGAAAACGAACTTTTCTTTTGATTTCAGTAGGCCTACATTCAGAGGATTTTACCCAATGATTTTACTTCTGGTTTAGTGAAAAGGAAATTGTGCCAACATTCCTGTGTTGTGGAAAGAGTGTTCTTTAGTTCTGCACAGTTTATTGTGGTTGGCATAGTAGGCCATGGCCTTTTACTTGGTGTGCTTGGTGGTGTTTTTTTTTTCTTTGTTCATTTGACAGAAAGAAAAAAATTACATGAAGAATGTCTGACCATGCGGGGGGTGGTCACTTCGCCCCTAACCACTTCGCCCCTAACCACTTCGCCCCATTTCCACTTTCCCCATTGATTATTGTTCATTCTGTTCTTCAGAAACAGAGCCATAGGCCTGGATGCAACAAGTAAAAACATAGATGTTTGAGTACCCAAATAACAATCGGAGAATCCAACTTTCAGAGGTCAAAACGGGTTCTGATTTCTCAACCGCCGAACCCAAACTTTTCGGCGAGACCCTCGACAAAGAAAGTTTTTTCTGTGTTTTGTTGTCACTGTGGAAAAACACGTGAGCAAAGTGCTGGTTCCCGCCACACTGCACCTGTGTAAAGGAATGCGTGATGGAGTGTGGCAACCAGTCTATTTATGCCGCGGCAATCGTACATGTACGTGATGAGAAATAACCCCGATGGACAACGCAGTCAATGTTAATTTAATGCTGTAGAGTTTTCTATAATAACTGTGTCTTTTGTGGAACAACCCTCTCAAGTCTCAACCATTTTTTAAGAGGCTTATATTACAACCGAGCACGGACGGCAAAGTGGAAATGGGGGGAAGTGGGGATAGGGCAAAGTCGTTAGGGGCGACATTTGCTGACTGGTATTCTGTGTTGGTGGCAAACAAATGTTAGGACCATATTTCATCATCCGTAAACTTAGTGACCTGCAACAAATTAATGAACATGTTGTGTCAGTAAAACCAAATGAGAAATATGGGGACTCAAAGCCAAGGAAGCATTGGGTTGCATAGTTGCTAGAAGTCTGAGTAACTCGGACTCTAGGAATCGCCTTTCTAACAGTCTAACATTTGGACATGGTCAGGTGACAATACCTTGCATAGGCTTTCCATTCCATTTATTCATTTCACACAAAATAGTTCGTACCCGGAATCAAAATCCTCCAAATTCACGTCCAAAATGGTCTTAAACTGTCTAATGTTCCTAGCTTAGGATTAAGTGAGAATTGGCCTTTCCAATAAATATGGTAAGGTTTATCCCATTTTGGAAGAAAAGAGAAATTTCCCTGTCAAATTGAAAATGCTCTTGTCGTCAAGCTCGAAGTCGCCACCTTGCTCAAATACTGATTTAAATGGTATTTTAATGTCCTGAAGATGATGTCATGTCACGCTGGCCTAGCAGACCATTCACAAAAACCATATCGTGTCGTTATGCACGCTGACACCTGATACCTGAGTGTGTTGATGTCTGGTGTACAGTTTTGATGTGATCACAGCTACCAAACGTTGCAGCATTCAGGAAAACAAACTATGATGTTGTCAGTGCATTGGCCTTGTGTTTAATGTACAGTTACATGTATGTTTAGTGCCCCTGTCCTTTATTAGAAATGAAATTCCGTATGTTTTGAACAGCAAATGACACTCTAGAATAACACCCTGACATTTTTGGATACATCTGCACAGAAGGAAGCAATAGCATGTTGAATGTTTACTACTGTAGTTTAATTAAATTTGTGGAAAGGGGAAGTCCAGCAAACTATGAAGACTACCTGAATCGAGCGGGGGTCCCTTAGTACAATTAATGTTTGTTGCTTGCAGGTATGGATTGATTGTTTGTTGGTTTTTTCTTGACTCGACGTCTATTTCCATATTGCAATGTATGTATCAAATCATACACAGGGTCAATAAGTAAAAGATTTTTGACTACAAGAGTGAAAATTAAATAAGACCATAAGACACTGAAATCAAAGGGGGCAGATGTGGAGGCATCTTCAGAAGACAATGTCTTAGACAGAAATGCTTTATTAAGACAAGAAAGAACCAGACAAGGAAGACTGACAACAGATTATACATGAATGAAAGACAATTGCAGTACAATACAGTCCAAACAAAACAAGCACAAAACAATAGACGAACCAATAGACTGAGATGTAACAAAAATTGGAATTACCAAACACTAGTGATTTCGATTCTGATTTTTGACCACAGCAAAAATACCTTTGGGGTCTTAACTTTTATACAATATGAGACAGTTCTTTCACTTTGAAATTTCACACTGCAATTTAAAATGCAGTGGTCACTTGTTTAGTTGAACTTCAGTCCTTATTTCAGCACACCATTTTTTAGTAAATGAATCTTTGTTATTTTCATCCCTGTAATATCCTGAAAATAGGTTTGTGTTTGTTTATTTTTGTTTTGATGTTTTGTTTTGCTTTTTTCCCCCTCTAAGGTACTGGTCTGAGTGGGCTCTGATTGTAGGTAGAGTAACGGAGGAAATTGTTTGGCAGTGACAAGAAAAGGCTTGTTAAAATCCCAGTGAGTTTTGGTTTTTGTTAGTCCCCTCTTCAAAGACTTTTTTATCGTGAAAGAAAATAGCAATTATTGAAAAAAGTTTAGCTTGGAAACATAAGAAGGGGCTCACATGGCCCAAATGTCAGTTTTTATCTTTGAAGGCCGAAGATAAATACGTTTTGTATTTGTTGAAGGTGGATGAACAGAAATAAGAGTTGAGTTCTAATTAGTTTAAAAAATGTTTTCCAGACTTATACTCTGGATGTGTTCAAAATCATGGAAATAATTGGGTTTCGTGTTTTGATTAGGTTTTTATACCCCAGAAGTGATATTATTTAATATATTATTGAGTGTGTTTGTTGTAACCTTGCTTAGTTAGGACAAGGCTATTACGTCTGGTTTGGTGCAGTTATCAAATGCTTCATTGTCATTTCTAGGAACAGCAACACAAAGTCCAAGGTTAATGGTGTTTCTTAGGCCAATTGCCTTCATTGGCTCTGGGAAGTCCCAGGCTTTTTACCATGAACAGAATGCCAAATACCTCATGGACACACTTGTAGCCTTGAATATGATGTATGGTCATGATAGCATAGTTGTCTGCACTTTGTAGCAGTGTACAGCAAGAATGATGACAAGCATTGGGCTATGAGTCAGTGATTCTAACCAATGAAATCACACTGCTGACTTGCTGTTTTCCGACAGGTCAATGCCAGCTATCATGGGATAACATTCAAAGGGGAACTGTTTTGGTGCTGTGTTTTGGGTACATGTGATTTCAAAGATGATTGTATACATGGCCATTATTGACTTAATGTCTAATACATGTCCCTGACATGTTTACTTTTAATTGGGGATGACTTGATTTTCACTCTGTTGTACTCGTGTCCATGACTGGACTGTCTACTTCATGTCACGTGGAACTTCTGTGACTTGAATGTTCAACTCGGGGAATTTCACAATGAATGGTTCTTGATGTCAAATTGATTTCGCATTCATGAGAGAGCAAGTGATCTTTCATGAACAGGCATGCATCTTTTCATTGGATCAGCTGATTTCTTTCTTTTTCACTTCCCACTCATGCCATTGAAAATAAAAAAACACTGAATAAAGTCTTGTAAAGATTGGAATTTCCTCCTTTTTTCCAGAGTCCAAGTTGCATGCCTGCATGAAGCCAAGTTTTAAAATAAGCTGGTTTGATAACTGAATAAAACATGTTGTTTATTTTTAAAGTGGCCATGTTTCTAAAGTGAAGTGCTCTGAAAGTACCAAAGTCACTGCAAGTGTTCGGTCATTCCCTAAGCCTTACTTAGCTTGAGTCTGAGCAGCTGTTTGGACATCTGTTGTTTTGACCTCATATTGATGAGAGATTTAGTACTATTTAACATTTAGTGTTTCTTCTTTTCCTCGCAGCAAACACTTTTATTTATGAGTAATAAGCAGCCCAAACCCGTCCTCACAGGTCAGCGGATCAGGACCCGGAAACGGGGTAAGTCACTTGGCTGAAAAAGACCAACCAAAAACATTTGGGAGGAATAAAAATAAATCGATGGAAGCTAATTTTTAACCTTCAGAAAAGTGAATCTGTGCTGAATGTGCCAAAGGATACACACGCAGTGCTGTACATGTACAGTGTGCACTTCAGATCCGGATGTGTAATGCTTTTCTTCTTGTTCATGTGTACAGCTTGATGCACAGGCACAGGCACAGATTGACTACAATAAAATTAAAATAAAACAGAAATTATGAGTACGGTACATCCGATGTCTAGGTGATAATAATACATGTATGTGTGCCCACATTGAACATGTAAATATACATGCACCCAATGTCTACTTCGACCTCAATTATAGCTTGCACTTAGGTGTATGTAAGTGACACTAATACATGTATCTAAGTTCCCCTAAAAGAGTATGATGCCCAATATTTAAGATAGACAAAGTTACAAAAACCCCATAATTTTAACTATAGCTCCAATATGTAGGCCTCCCATGTGCGTATTTGTATTATTTACCATTTACAATAAAGTATTCCACCGATGTAACAGCATTGCCTAAATGAGTGAGTTTCAGCTTATACAAGACTTTAACTAACCCAGTAATTACTAAATCAAATTCTTTAATTTAATATGAGAATTCTGAGATTAATGAGCTCTAACCGTTTAATAAACTTCGGCAGGATGGGCGAATCAAAATCTGTCAGATGCAAAACATGATGGAGCCATCTTATTTCAGTGCTGTTTTTTATGGTCCCAGCTTATAGCGCCCTCAATGGGGTAGAAATCAAAAATGGGTTTGGCCGCTACACGTGCTCTTTTGAGTTTTCTGGCCTCGTGATTGTTGTCTGCTCATTTAGTCATGTCCTTTGAAACGACATCTAAAAAAAAGCCCTTTGAAACCAGACATTGACAAATCAGGAGACAGCCAAGCTAGGACCAACTGACATAGTTAAATGTCCACACAGTATTTCACAGGTTTGAAGTTTGAAGCAAGGTACTTGTTTTTGCTGGAATCTGGAAGTTGTTGAAAGTGATCCACTTCAGTTACCTAACTCATTAATTTTGGTGATATTATTTCTGTTTGTGCAAAATGATGTGACAGTTTATCCATTCTCTGAGCTTTGTCCTGACACGTCCTGAGACCTCCAGTTCCATTGTCTGTTGGAGGTCAGTGTTCTACTGGCTTTCTTCTGGACATTGGTGGCTGGACCTTCGGTTAGTTGGCTGGACAGGGAAGCCTGGTCACATCTTGGGTGCAGTGTGCTTTTTAGGACACTAGCCTTTGATAATCTGACCCTGACTTCTTGAGCCCAGTGAAGACATGTAAACTTTCTGATTGCCATCCTCTCCGAGCGGGAACAAAGGAAGGCGTGTTTTTAAACAAAATTGACGGTTCTTTGGTGCGAACTCACCGCATAGGCGTGCAAGTTTCTGTGTTTGACGCAGAAAACGCTAAGTATGCGTAATGAATTTATTCTGGAATGTATGGTCTTCGCTTGCATGCCAAAGGTCTACAAGAACCCAGTTGAAAGACTTGGCACCAACCTGTCTTTCTTTCGTCAGTGAGGGTGCACTTCAGCTCTGGCCAGATTGGCTCATTTCAAAAATTTCAGCTTGTACAAGGACCAATATTCGTAGATAGTCAACATCAATCACAGTTTTCTTTTCCTTGATTATTGACAGATGAGAAAGAGAAGTACGACCCTAATGGATTTCGTGACATTCTGGTGAATGGTCTTAATGATATCAATGTAAGTAATCTGGATGAGGTCACCAAGTATCTAGATGGTGCTGGCAGCAAGCTCGACTACAAACGTTACTGGGAGACACTCTTTGATATTCTCTTAGCTGGAGGCATCTTAGGTAGGTGTGTTAAAGACACTAAGTCATATCGTAGGTTTGATTGAGGTGTCGTTTTAACATTTTTCAAATGACACTATCTGGTGATCCTAGTGCAGTTGAAAAGGAACTGTGCTTCTTTCAAAGTCAGACAAGGTGGTGTTTGTCTTGCCTTGTCCATGATTGACAAAACAGTGTTGGGGTCTTTGTAGTGGTTTGACATGAGGTCAGCGCTTACGAGTGCATTAGAAAGAAAAACAGTACAAGAGTGTGCCTTTATACTATAGTCTCTTGTAGTATTTGTGTAGTGCCTATGATGTGAAACTTACTGCTTTGACTCCTGGTATTTGACCTACATAGTTTATTTCTATCTTCTTTAGCCCCTGGAGGTTCACTCCTTCAAGATGACGACAAGAAAGAGACTACCATCAGTAAGTTCTGCCTCTTCTCAGCGGAGGAGACCACCGAGGCTATTAAGGGTGTGGCCATGGTAAGAAGATCTTCCAGCAAGTTGAATCAATGGCATTGACCAGTTAGCTGTTGATTGGAATACATTGTGGCAGTACAACCATGCTTTTGCACATTCAGTTGAAAATTGGTCACTGGCACTCTGCACCCACCACTCATAGGCCAGTACCCGTATGGTATGTAGGGTAAGATTTCCTGACTAGGCTGCGTGGCACTGAAAGGCTCATTTTGTTTGTTTTTTCAACAGGTGTTCCAGAGATTGACAAGGCGTTACAGGTACTTGGGCAAGAAATTGGAGGATGATGAAATGAAGAAGGTGAACAGTTTTTCTTTTGAGAGCACCGTAATCATACTATTCTAAAACAGATTTCTAATTTAGTTTTTAACTTGTACTTAATAATTGCTTATCAGTCGAGCAAATTTAGCTAAGTATAATCGAAATTGCCCGTTGCGTTTGGTATAGCATTTTAGGTTACAAACCCTCAATCAGTAACCAACAAGTTTCCCCTCTCATCTGTCTAGATCCTGTCGTTTCTGAAGACCTTCAGTCAGTCAGAGCGCAACAAGTTGGCCATATTTACAGGGTTGTTTCTCTGTACAGGCGATAATCCTGCCAAATGCCTCGAGAGCTTGTACACCGAAACTCTAGTCAAGGAAGGTAAGGCAGACTCTGGGTTTTTTGTTGTCCAATAATTTTTGTCACGATCATACAAACTGGAGACTCAAATTCTCTTTGCTGTGTTGACCTTTGTCAGGGATTTCCCTGGAGTTCTTTAAGGTGATGTTCCACACTTGGCTCGGGGAGAAGGATATGAGCAGTATTGCCAATGTCCTCCGCAAGGCTTCCATGGATCGTAGGCTGCTGGTAAGTTGGCAGTAATCATCAGCTTAAACTAAACTTGAAACTAAAACGTTGAATTAGTTTTCAAAACTGGAACAAAATATCAAAGTATCCTTACCATGCCCCTGCTTTGAAGAACAAAAGTATGTGAGACTATGTCTGGAGCAAAATTACAAGAATATAGTGTGAACAGTAGCCTTGGTGAAGATGCCTTGTTAGCTTATTTGCTCTCATTACATCAGATTACATGAACCTTTATTTTGGTTTGATTACACATCCAGTGTATATAAAAGGTAGCATTGCGTACGACAAGATCCTTCAACCAGGATCTCTTTGGCCATACAGATGTCTGCCAAAAATGTATGTGACCCCTCTGTAAAAAGGGTAGTACGGAACACTGCTATTTCTTGCCAAGGCTTGTTCTACGTAGAGAGGGTGAAAACCAGATGAAAACTGTAACTGTTTACTTCTTGGTTTATTGGCTTGTATTAAATCAATATCTTCATAATTTATTACCAGAAATAATAATATTGATGAATAAAGGTAAAAAAAAATGAAAGTTTTGTGTCCATTTTATTTGTCTTTTGTTTGACTGTGTCAGTTTGGGGGAAGAAACCCCCCAAACATTACGCCATCACTGTGTATGATATAATTATGCAAAAATCAGGATATCTCCAGATTGCAACATGCCACAGGATTCAAACTTGCACTAAAGTAAGAGCTTATAATGTAACCAATTCAAATGTGTATGTAACTAATTTTGAAAAAAAAAGTCTCATAATACCCATTTTTGCGGAGACCGTCACATATTGGAATTCAACTGTGTATAACTGTGAAGCATGTGATGCAGAAAAAAAGATTAAAAGTATTAGAAGTCTGTCTTATGATTTCTTTGTCGGTGTCTTCTGCTTGATTTGTAGGAGGTTATCCCTAGTACTAAGAGGTCTGAAGAATACTTTGAGAAATGTTTCAACGAGGCGGGATTAGATCAGCTTGTCACCTTCCAGAGGAATATGTTACATGATGACAATAAGAACTCCTTCATGACTGAGCTGAAAGAACTGATGGAGAAAGAAAACCCTCCTACCGCCAAAGAGGTAAACTTTGACAAGGGAGTGTAATGCTTCAAATGGAAGATTTATATTTATTTACAAGATTATATTCAAGGTGGTGTTTATTAAAACCTTCATTATGATTGATTTAGTAACGCTTAACAGTCTGCAGTCTGCCAATTTCAATCAGATTTTACATACACCTTAGGGGTTAGGGATAATTAAGATATAACTGTGAACTTTACAAGTTCATTCCATTTTAGGTAATCAGCTGGTTGTTAAAAATGTGGGCAGAGTTCTTGTCCTTTTCCCTCTTGCTAAAGGATAAGTTTCTTTTTTTTCCGCCTTATTTTCATAGTTGGTAGGAATTTGCTCCGAGATGAAGACCAAGACATTACTCTCTGAGCCTGAAGTGGTCAAACTGGTAAGGAACGAACACATTTTTCCTCTGACCTAGGTCATTTATACTTAAGTCCTGATGACAAGTTTATTTTACAGTTCCTTATCTGTTAAATTTATGTAAACACAGTCCACGGAACCAATTAAAGGTACACAATGCCGTGCGTTACAAGTGTGTGCGAAAAGGCTACAACCTTGAAGCCCAACTCCAACTATGCTAACTTTCCTCATTGAATCCAATTCAGAAAAGCCAAATCTAATACAGGTGGCACATATCAATATCTCCCTTGCGATACACATTTTTGTGTTAATAAATACAGTTTTTATACCCATTTCTCCTGCGAGTCCAGCCTGGTATTGTAAAAATGGTTGTGTCATCACGACTCATTAGCATCTAATGCATATTAATTTTTGTGATGCATTACCATGGAGAGGAAATACAGTGCATGCACATTAGGAATGCATAGCCACAGAGGGCAGCATAAACTTGAAGAATGCTCTCATTCTTTGGAAACTCAAAAGAATTTCAGTCCTAGTTCTTTTGCAGAATTTTCTGTGCGTATTACATTTTACAAATTTTGTTTCTCAACAACCAGTGGTCAGATTATGGAAAGTTTTCATAAAACTTGAATACACTGAATTCCAAGTTTCAGCAAAATTACCAAAAATACAGATGCAATACAGACATGATTTGGTAATGAATATATGATTTATTACACACTAAATACAATAATAGTTTATTTCCCAAACTTTTAAAACCGTTGGAGTTGGTCTTTAATAAAAATTGTAAGCCACTTTTTGAAACAACTGAAGACGTGCTGCCCTGAGAATGATGTTATTTACCCGATAGACTTCTGATGTTGGCTTAAGACACCAGCACTGAAGTCAAAATCTTACTGACTCAGGACAGAAGGAAAGCATCAGTCAGAAACTGTCAGTGACATTTATACCAAGAAACTTTTACCAAATCTATATGCAGTTGACCCTTAAAGAGCAGAAGGGAACTTCCCCTCCTTCCTATTTCTTCTGATATTGCTGCAGTGTTAGTTTTTCATGAGCTAAACCTCTACAAGTATTTTCAGTAACTCTTTGCAGTCATTATGACTCCACTTCTGTGAAAATCAATTCTACCATTCTCGTTTACTGCCCATTTTTCCAAGACAGGGGGGGGGGAAATGTATACCTTAACCACTGCTGTGCTCATTGCATGCCGGCTAGCATGCATGTGGCCTTGAACTTTACGTGACTGTATTGGATTAAATTGAAACTTTACATTTATACTGATAAGGAGTGTTCTACATGCATGGCAAGTTTGAAAAAAAGTGGGAACGGAACAACCAAGTTTTCAGGGAGGGGCCAGAATCTGCTACCCCGGGCTGTGAGATGGCCCAACGTAACCCAGCTCTTTTAGGGTTGAGGAGTTAAATGGTAATGTAGTTGAAATACTGAATGTGTTGTTAAGATTAAAACCTGTGTTTTGTGTCAGATCTGGAACTGTATCATGGACATAGTAGAATGGAACAAGAAGGAAGAGTTGATTACTGACCAGGCGTTGAGACACATCAAGGTATGCTTGCCACTTGTAACCTTTGCCCACCAACTTCCACAATTTGTGTCGCACACCAGAACAGTTTTCATCCTAGTATGTCACAAGAAGATATGTTCTGAATATGTTGAATAGTTGTGATTAGAATGCCAAACAACAACCTGCCCAGGTTTTCAGAATTCAACAATTTGTACCGGAATTTGTAACAGGGCAAAAGTGCATTTAAGCCACGAGTTCAATTCATACAGTGCCATTGTTTATGCGGGAGTTAATTCCTATGCTTTCTGTTTTTCTGCCTTACGTAGCCTTACGCCCCTCTGCTTGCTGGCTTCACTTCTCAGGCAAGCACAGAATTGACTCTTCTCTATGAAATCCAGGTGAGTGCTACAAGTCACCTCCAATTCACCTGTTCTTCAAGTCTCTGTCTTTGTTGTATACGTCAGCCTGTTGTATTGACAATGCACGCTGCTCCATTGATGGCAGCTCAAAACGACTGGATGGTCCAATTTAAGAACGTTTGCCCATTTGTGTGATGAGAATGTCTCGTCACTTTTCCAAGAGTAGCACAAAGAAAATCCGTTGTAACATTGCTCTGCTTCCACCTAAAATATTCTTTTTTCCCAAATGACGTATATAGGAATCAGAATAGTTTTGAGAACCTGTCTTTTAAGGGTTCATCCTTTGTAAATTGAGCAGTGTTTCCACATTTTTTTCCTATTTATATGCGTGTGCTATCTTTTCGACCTATTGTCCCTAGAATGATGTTTCAGCCCGATAGACCTGAGGCTGGCTTAAGACACCTCCGATGAAGTCAGTATTGTCTTTCTGACTGGGGACAAATAACATTCTGTCGGACTTGTTCAGTATTAACAAGAACTATGGACAACCTTTTTCAGTAACCAAGGGGTTTATTTCACACAAAACTGATCCTACCATCAGGCCATATTTGGAGTTAGAGAAGCTGTGTTTGTAATTGGATTTATAGGAGTAGCTGACCATCTCTCACTTTTTCAAAATGTCTTTTCAGGATTACTGTTACACCAACATCAGCTTCATGAAGACCTTCCAGAAAATTGTGGTTCTTCTCTATAAAAGTGAGTCTTTCTAGCAATTCTTCAACCTGCAAGCACTTCTGTTCTCATTCATCTGGTATTCCTTATACAGTCGACTCTTGGTAATACGAGCTCGGGTAAGATGGGACTCCGGTTTAGACGAGCGTATTTGTCAGTCCCGACTGAACTGTGCACATTCCTATGAGGGAGAAAATGTGTAATACGAGCTCGGATGTTACAAGATTTCGCTTAAGATGAGCTTTTTTTTGTCAGTGGTCGAGTGCAAATCTATTGTTATCTGTCTATTGAGCACAAGCTTTTTGGAAGGCAACTTGTCAATCAGCCAGTCCATTCAATTTTGAAAGGCACTTCCGTAATTTATACGTGTACAGTAGAACAGCGCTGCAGTTTTCCCTCAGCAAATCAAGCCGTTTGTGTCCGGTGCTGCAAGAGAGACAAACAATGGGCATTTGCAGTTCCCGTACCCAACGTAGAAATTCTGTGTGGCGGCTCTCGCACCGCCTGAGTACAAGTGAGTGCAGCCAAAGTGCTGCAGTACTTAGGACAGTGGGGAACAAAAAAAATCTTTTGTTTGATTCCCCGCCCCCAAAAAATTCCCCAAGACTAAAATTGTGTTCCGTAACCAAATACCCGGCCCAAAAACGTATTAACGAAAGTCGACTGTAACTGCTTTCTTTTTTATGTCTTGTAATTATTCAGGTATGAAGAGCTAGTTCTTAATTTGAACAAGTGATACATTTTCTGTTTCAGTGTAAGTTCACAGCTTTCATGAATACGGGTTAATTAGCACTAAAAGCAGTAATGACAAGTTCCATGTACTCGGTATTTTTATTTTGTAGCTGATGTTTTGTCGGAGGAGACCATCTTGAAATGGAACAAGGAGATCCACGTTGGCAAAGGCAAGAGTGTCTTCTTGAATCACCTTCAGCAGTTTGTGGAATGGCTGGAGAATGCTGAGGAAGGTAGGTGCTAATTTGACCTTTAACTTGTGTTCTGCCCGCAGTTTGTAATTCAAGTACTGTAAGTTTGGGTCGTAAATCATTATTTGTGGTGAATTATTCTGACGAGATAGTCTTATGAATGTAACTCAATCCATGAGTGATTGACCATTTTCCTTTGCAATGGACCTATGCCCTTTGTGGTTGACCCATGCTTTTTTTGGTTGACCTATGCCTTTTTTGGTTGACCTGTGCCCTTGTGGCTTTTCTGTGCCTTCTGTGTTTGACACATGCTCTTTAGGAGTCAAGTTTGACGATTTTGGTGCACTGATTTTCTTGTGTTTCGTACCTTACAGCTTTAAACTCTTTAGAGTAAATACATTATTGCCATTGACAAAGCTCAAGAAACTTACGATATAGACACCTTGGACCATATGGTTATAGAGAGTGAGTCACCCTAAAAGTTCTGCTTCCGATTACGTGCCTCTCAAAAATTGGGTTGATAGGTCAGGAATATTGGGGTAGAGAGTCAGTATTTGTGCTAATTGATGGGATAAAAAGCAGCCAAAATTGCTACCAAAAATGATGAAAACTTGCCTTAATCAATGGGCAAATACTTACAGTCGATGATTAGCATGCGTGGTGCATCTAGAGGGATGGATGACAAACCTTGTACTGCGACAGGATGCATAGACTGGTTGCTGCATTTCCATCAACCTTTTTGTCAATGGTACAGTGGAAACCAGTGTGGCATTGCTTCAGTGCATTGAAAATCAGTGCGCATGTGTGTTTACTATGGATAGTGAAATGCGAGGGAACTTGTGGATATAACAGAAGTTTTTTCAAGAGTGGCGAATGTAAGTAGGAAAACATGGAAATACAAGCATTTGGACGTGAAAAACAATTGTTGAGAGGTGTTTTGTGAAAACAGAAAACGCAACAGGATTTTTTTTTTTTTTAGAAAATTCCTTTCTCTAACTTTCTGATAAAAATTCTAGGGTTATGCCAAAAATTTGGAATGGTTGGTAAACTAGAAGCAGAAGGTTTTTTTGCCCGAGCCTATTTCAGAGTCAGAGTTTACAAGCACAACTCACCAGGATTTAATTGAAAAGACCACCCACAATTTCTACCTCCATTGCGTTGCTGTGTGGTATTTCATCATGATTAGTAGAGAGAAGATTGGGATTTATATAACCTTGCATTCTGTAATCAATCTCATGGATTGATACTAGACGTTACTAATCTCCAAGCAGGTGATATCATCTTTTTTATATCTTCTGTCATTGTTTAGAGTCTGACGAGGATGACTAGGTCAACGCCCAGTTCCCTACCTCTCAGACAAGACAGCTTATGACTGGAAAAGAAATTTAGAAATGGCTCTTGGGGCTACAGTAGTTGTAGACAATAATGGTTAATTATGCAATATTTGTCTCTGTAAAAGATCTCTCAATAGTGGTGTATATGTGATACTTTTGTTTAAACTACCCCTCCTGTTTTTAATGATACTTTAGTTTACAGTTCATAGAGTAAATTTGTATGCATATTTTTGGATGGACTGCACTTGGAACCAACCACATTCCTTTCTAAGTATTTTGAGTATTTTGAGTTTGGCTGGAGGTTAGAACTGAACCCGATGAAGTTGCTTTTCCCGTAATGCTTTCTTCTTAAAAATATCAGAGGCCTTGTTTTGGGTGATGATGGAAAAATGTGCAAGGAAATTTGCCTACATAAATACTCAGAATTGTTAGTGTGGGTACTTATTTTGATAGTATTTTTAAAGTATCGATGATATTGTTTGTAGTGTCTTAAGGAACCTGTATTAAGAAACTTTTAGTCCCCCATTAAGAATTAAATCTTAACATGGCAGGCATTTTTTTTCTAATATTAACATCAAAACAGTGTACTTCCATTTTCTTTGTACCAATTTGAATCACAAGTGAAGTCAGATGAGATGGAAGTTTGCAGATAGTTACCAGTATGAGGTAATTTCATCTCCAGCTCATATTTGCCATTTCTTTGATGCACATTTGTGTTTGAATGTTCAGTGGATTGGTGCCCTTTTAAAAATATCGTTCTCCATTTTTTGTGGGAGGGGGGAGAGGCGTGATCGATAATTTGATTTTTTAGGTGTCAATTCAGCTGTAATTTACGCCATTGCTTTTCAAAATAAGTTCATAATTGAATTGACTTGAGAAGAGATTAAACTTATTTCACAAACCATCATTTTTCTTTGACTGACCTGTTCTGGCCTGTTGCCTTATGTTATCTATTGTAGAGACTAACACATAACCTCGCACCGTGTTGTTACTGCCTGTTTTGATCTTTGCTAGTTGGGGGGCGAATGAAGTTCCATATCATTAACTCAGTTTTATTGTCTATGGATTTTTTTGTGTTACATCATCTCTTCATTAATTTCTGCAACTTCTGTTAAGTGTCTAGCAAGTTTAATAACCCATTTTCTACGATAGATGATACACTTGTATCTATCATGAAAATGCAGAGTTTCATCTATTTTTGTGGTTATTTAACTTAAAAACCACATAATTGGTTCTATTTTTGTGAGGGGGTGTTTTAAGATTTGTCTGTGTGAGACATTTTGTTCTGATTTTGGTTTATTTGAGTTCAAGGTAAAATAAATTTGCTAGGTGATAATGTGTCCATTTTATTTGGTCTCAGTTTCCCGGTTTATTTAGTTAATTATTTTTAAGAACTCGTTGAATATTCAGCATTATTTGGATTACCATTGTAAGTGAAATTGGCTCTAGCTCTTGTGATTGTGAATATTGTCCGAGTGTAAATCTTCGGGGTTTGATGATTTACAATTTTGACAAGAATTAGTCTTAAAAGGCGACGAGCTACTGCTGGTCCTGAATATTATCAGAACACTATTAATTCACACAATTCTCATATTCTCACAATGCATTTGAAATTTGCAGTAGTCTATTTTAATTTTAAGAGCAAGTCATAAACTGAGAAACATGAAGACCTGGGAAAAAAATCCACTGATGTGAAAACTCACTTTTTAAAAATCAACAACATAAATTGCAATTTCATCCATTCTATGATTTTATTCCCTGTAAGACCTGCATAGAAATAAGAGAACTGTGGATTTATCAAAGCTCAAGGTTTGGCTTAGAATAGGAAAAGCTGAATTGAGCATGAAGATCCTGTAGACATCACTGTACTTAAGACAGTTGGACAAGGTAAGACTTTCTAAACCTGCTTTTATTCTTATTTGACAAGAAAATTGTCCCTCGGAATCAAATTGACCTTTTATTAATGACCTATGTTTAATTTGAATCATAAAAACTTGTATTTCTGTACATCTAAAATGTGAACTGAAAAGAAAATGTGAACTGAAAAGAAAATGTGAACTGAAAAGAAAATGAACTGAAAAGAAAATGAGAACTGAAAAGAAAATGAGAACTGAAAAGAAAATGTGAACTGAAAAGAGAATGTGAACTGAAAAGAGAATGTGAACTGAAAAGAAAATGTGAACTGAAAAGAAAATGTGAACTGAAAAGAAAATGTGAACTGAAAAGAAAATGTGAACTGAAAAGAAAATGTGAACTGAAAAGAAAATGTGAACTGAAAAGAAAATGTGAACTGAAAAGAAAATGTGAACTGAAAAGAAAATGTGAACTGAAAAGAAAATGAACTGAAAAGAAAATGAGAACTGAAAAGAAAATGAGAACTGAAAAGAAAATGTGAACTGAAAAGAGAATGTGAACTGAAAAGAGAATGTGAACTGAAAAGAAAATGTGAACTGAAAAGAAAATGTGAACTGAAAAGAAAATGTGAACTGAAAAGAAAATGTGAACTGAAAAGAAAATGTGAACTGAAAAGAAAATGTGAACTGAAAAGAAAATGTGAACTGAAAAGAAAATGCGAACTGAAAAGAAAATGTGAACAGAAAAGAAAATGCGAACTGAAAAGAAAATGAACTGAAAAGAAAATGTGAACTGAAAAGAAAATGCGAACTGAAAAGAAAATGTGAACTGAAAAGAAAATGTGAACTGAAAAGAGAATGTGATCTGAAAAGAGAATGTGAACTGAAAAGAGAATGTGAACTGAAAAGAAAATGTGAACTGGAAGTTATTTTTTGTGCCCAGCAAAATTACCCATCGTGAAACCTTTTACTATTGCTCTGTCATGTTGAGCTATGTACAACACACTATATACAGACTACAAATACCTCTACAAATGCTGACCAAACAAATCTAACCATGGGAGCACTATAACAACTAATGCAGTTTCAACCAATACATTTGTCTTCAGGTGCACTGCAGGTATTAAACTATGCACATTGTCAGTAATTTTTGAAAACCAAAACTACTTGGCTTCGCTCAGCAAAATGCTTTTTTTGTTGTACGTTGCTCCTGACATTAATTTTAATCACCTTATTGTGATGCATACAAAGATTTAATTTTGTATTAGATTCAAAGCATGTCACCATAATATACTGCCAAAAAAAATGGTATGCTAACATTCTCGTGTTTAAACAAACTGCAAAATATACAAAAAATGTGATCAGCCAGAAAACTGATCACCTGTGGTTTGGGTCACTATACAGCAATGAACTATATAGCTAAATGCACTAGTTTATGCAAGGTGCCCATAATGTGGTAATCATTTTCACATGTTAAGTCCCTCATTCTTGGTCATTTGGTGGCGTTTTTGTTCCTTCAGCATCTCGAGGAGGTCTCGCTCTACCTGTTCCAACTTTGCCTCCTCTTCATCATCTGCTTCTTCGTCACCATTGTCATCATCATCTTCCTCATCAGTGGAGTCTGATGAGGACGACGACTCTTCAGAATCATCAGACTCATCACTGCTTGTATCTGCTGGATTATCTACCAATATTGAACAAAACAGAATAATTTTGAGTTACAAGCCTTGAGCATCAATATTTTTTTTGAACTATGGTGCATCACTTGCTCCCAGATTTCAATGGCTATCAAAAGGAAAAATCTTGGTCGATTATATCTTTGGATTTAAATCATTCTAGTGCAGGCAAATAATTACATCTTTGCTCCAAGATGAGAAACATATGATATTGATAACCTTACCATTCTCTTGACTGCATACCAATGATGCAGCCTCCCAAAGCGTTGCTTCTCCCTTTGTAACTGTTCCATGTTTGTCCACACAATAGCATCTGTATGGAAAATCAAACAAAAACAAGACTCATGCTCTGACTCTAACACACAAGCCACACTAGTATACCAACACTCCACTTATTTGTCATGATTCAATTGAAAATAAGCGGGAAGCACAACTTCTGTGCATTATTCCAGGAATTATAGACTCCAAATCGCTCAGTGTGAGATTCAGTTGCTATACGGGATAGGAAAAAAATCTGTTTCCATCTTCATACATGGCTAAATGTTAAAAAAAGTCAAGAAATATGTGACTAATTCTTGCTGCAACTCAGATGAGCTAACAAGTTTCCAAGGGATAACAGAAATAAATCAAAGTTTAGATTTAACTTGAATGAATCATCAAACATCACTTGTTTGAATCCTTGGATACCAGTACTAGACTTACATAGATCCTGAACACTGTTTGGGTGCATAGAAACCATTCCCATCACAGTTTGGCACCTCTCCAACCACACTATGTTTGTTGGCCAGTCTGGCGTCCTCAATTTTGTCCAAGATGTCTTGTTTCTCTTCAGCACAGGGTCCCAGATCATCACTGGTGTCATCATCGTCATCGTCGTCATCTTCATCCTTGTCTCCTTGTAGGTACTCTCCTGCTACATCTCCTACAGCGTGCTTCATTGCTGAAGACACAAAAATATCACCAAGAACCTGTGGTAGGCCTAAGTGACATTCTTAGAGGAGTGGAGGTGATTTGCATCTTGGGAGGACATTTCTGTTTGTCAAACTAAACAGTACTTTTGTTTCAGGTCTATTTTCGGTCCATAATAATCAGTCAGCTCCCAAACAATGATACCCAAATTACTAGATCTTAATTGAAAAAACTATATAGGGCTGGACAGCTCAGTTGGTAGTGCACTGGTATGGTGTTCCAGAGGTCGTAGGTTCAAATCCCGCTCCATTCAATTTCTTTGTTCATCTTTATAACCAATTATAGATCTTAACTGATGTTCATTGTACTGTAAGTCAGGTTTATCTCTGTAGGCCTGTTTTTCCATTTGTCCTTTCTTGTTATTATTCCTTACCCGTTTTCTTCCTCTTGACAGCCAGGATGGTGTTCTGTAAATCTTCGTCACTCAGTCCAGCAAGGAAATTCATCAAGGCCTGCATGACTTCTTCCTCACTCAGATGTGGCTTAAGTTCTTTAAGGAATGGAAAAAAGTTTCAAAAACAATCCTGTGCCTTTACAATGTAGATCACTGTTGACAGTAAATTGTTACAATATGTCAAAACACACCTCTGTCACTGAGTCCATCTTCACTACTGACTGACTCCGTTGATTCTTCTGAGCTTGCATCTAATTCTTGACAAAATAAATTAACAAATGAATTAAGACAATAAAAAAGGTCAATTGAAAGACTTTTATACCAATGTTGGAACGTTGTTGTAGTTCACACCTTATATTTTGTACGTTGCATACCTTGCTTTCTGGCCCTGATGGCAAGCAGAATTCTTTTCAGTTGATCAGTACTGATGTGGCTGACAAGATCTTTAATAGCCTGTCCCAATTCTTCATCTGTCATTTCGTCGCCTTCATCTTCTGCTTCAAAAACATCACCATAAGGCCCAAAGTCTTTAAAGACTTGGGAAACATTCACAGAAATATACACTAAATAAAAAACGTGCTACCTTTAATTTATTTTGGCAATGGTTGAGTAGGCTACTACCAAGGGTATCAAACAATTTTTAAAAGTGAGGGGACGTAGTATCAAGAACTAAACGAATGCGAGTGCAAATCACAAAGCCCTTAACAGCGGTAAGAATTTTTGATGCAAGATGCTTTGTGGTGCAATCTATGACAATTTCTGACCACTTTGCTAAAAGTTTTGAGCAATTTTGGACATAATTTTCTCAAGTTTGTAGGTATCAGCTACCTTGAGCTGTGGATTCCAATGTAATGCCAATACTTTTGATTCAGCAACAAACAGCGAGGGAACAAATGATACGATACCCCCACCCACTTCAAAAAGGGGGACAGGGACAGACACGTACCCCTTCCTGCACAGTGCAACGCTCATGATGAGGTGCTATCAAATACTTGAGAAGTTGAATTCCCAACAGAAGTACCTCTCTCATTGACTAGATAAGACAAATAAAAGCCTGCCCTACATCTATTTCAGTACCTTGGTTCTTGGCTCTCAATGCATCCAACATGACCTGCAGATCCTCAGTGGTTAGATGAGTCATAAGGTAATACACTACCTTACCCATATCCTCTGCTGTTAACTCTCCATCTATGATCATTGGAGACAACAATTTGAATTACAGTGCACCAGTAAGGTTCTACAGAATCAACTGGATGGTTAAAGCCAGAAGCATTAACGGGTACATTACAGGGGGCACAAGTGGGGTCCTTATTTTCTAGAGAGGCGCTTCGTAGGTTCTGTCACAGTTAAAACACTGACCAATTAAGGTGGACTGTCATTAGATTTTTTTTCCTTCTCTAGTTCCTCAGTGGGGGGAACAGTGACCTCGGACAGTGGGAGTGGTCTGTGCCCTCATGTCCCTCTTAGTTACGCCACTGGTTAAAGTAGTCATTGAGACCCAAATTCATGAAAAAAAATCATGAAATATCTGAAACAAAATTTCTCACACTGAGAAAAATTAGGTTCATGGCAAAACATCTTTTTTTTGTTTTTTGGGCTTGTTTTTCTTCTGCATTAAAATTAGAAGTAATGGCTCAAATTATTTGACTCTAAAAGAATGTTTGTTTATGACAAGCAGGGTTCTTGTGCCCTTTGATAAATGTACCTTGTTTCTTCTGTTGAATTATTTCAATAAGCTCCTTCAATTCCTCCACACTGATGCCTTGTAGAAAGCCCTCCACTTCACCACTTTCATTGCCATCATCATCACCATCTTTAGTCTCCCCATCACCAACCTGACCTTCCTTATTGTCACCATTGTTGTCATCTTCACCATCATCGTCTTGATCTCCTGAATCATAATCTTCAAAAAAATGTGACCTCTGCAATTGGCAGGTTTTCATATTGGTATGAAATAATTGAAAAAATGAGGGTCGCTCAAATGGAAAATGGAATAAACAGTACGAGAGAAGATTCTTCCAGAATTATGTCAAGTTTTTTGTAGAAACACTTCTTAAGTGATAAATGTGATTATTTATATACATGTATGTCTGGCAAAAACAGAGCAGTTTTTGGGATGCAGTGGCATGAAATAAATAACAGTGATCATAAACGCACAATTTTTTCTTCTGTTTAAGATGAAGAGAGGGGAAAAACTGAACGAGAAATGCTGTATAAATTGATGATGGTAACATGCACCTGCTGTGTTTGTGGCAAGCAGGCAAATTCTATCATCTTAAAGTTGCTTTGTGTCATTGTTAATGCTTGATAGTAATTTTGATCAATGTCAGTATGGAACAGGATCCTTAACAAAGAGTGACTGAGGGTGAGTATAGCAGACTTGCAAAGATATCTATTTCAGCAAAGGCAATGGACATATGTTGTCACGGTTACCTCTTTTATTTTGTTTGAACATGCTCAGTAACTGTTTCATTTCATCAATGCTGATGGTATTAACCTAGCCAGCAAGTCATTCTTGTTAAGTTCTGTCACGACCCAAGAAAACAAACTTACAAATATAAATTCTACAGCATAAATACATGTATGAGGTGCTATGAAGGGGGGGCTTGTTGCCATCGTTACCTCTTTTGTGTTGTTCGAAGGTGCTCAGTAATTTTTTCAGGTCGTCGATGCTGACATCATCCAGCATGGCCATCAAGTCGTCTTTGTCAAACTTGTTAGCTGCATCACCTTTGAAAGCAAAATAAAATGCAAGTCACTTGAAATTTTTATTCAAATTTAATTCTTAAATCAAAGTGATTAAAGCTGATTCAGATCATGATCTTGATGATTAGATATTTTTGTCTCTTCAGTGATATCTTTTAATTGCTTTTTTAGATAAACTGATCTCGCAGCCACTATTGCCATGTATCATGCTGTAATTAAATTTCCAAAGATAATCTATGAGACATTCATTGAAACGATCTTGTTATTCAAAAAGGGTACAAACATCATTATCTTACCTCCCTGTCAACATCATCCTCTTCCTTTTGCTCTTTCCCCGAATAATAAAATTTACAGTGTGAGAAACCACATCTTCAAATCCTTCATCAGTCTTGATTACCAAAAGATTTTTAATGCAAAAGTGTAAGTTAGGGTATTTCACCTTGGTTGAAACATCGAATAAAAAATACCCTACTGCATGCCATGACAGCTTATTCTCTGATCATACACAAAGTCCCATGATTTCTGTACCTGGTGTTTGCCCCTGCTTGCCATTACTGAATGGATGATCCACAAATTTGCCACTTTCAAACTCTCTGTCCAAGAAGCGTTTCAGTGCCTCCTTGCTGGAATCTATGAAGAACAAAAGTGATTGTTTATAGTGGCTTACTTCCCATGTCAGCCTTGGAAAGTTGACAGTGATCTAAACAGGCACACATTAAGAATTAATATCATTACTTAAGCCTACCTTCATCATCCTTGTCGACTTCTGTTTTGGAACCCCTTTTAAGCAGTGACTGAAACATAATGAGGAAGAAATTTGAAGAAATGAAATTTTTATCATTAAAAATAACATGAAAATCCAGGAGAAGTTGAATGACTGATACTTAAAAAGTACTCCTCCATTGTATTGCTTTTATCCTCATGACATAGTCTCATCATTTGTATCAAATTCACAGAGGCAGCGGTGTTACTAGGGCTAAATATAACTAGGGCTGATTCTTTTTCAAGGGGCACCAGAAGAAAAGCCGCACATAGTTAGATAAACTCAACTGAGAATATTCACAGATTTCAAATGTTGGAGGGGGGGCACGGGCATCTGCTGGGGGGGGGTTCCCCTTTGTAGTTACACGACTGCAGACAAGTCAAAAATGTTAACTTTGTCATCTCCATGATGCAACAGCATGAATATAATGATGACTAGTGACTTCATCATTTTTATAACAGACGGATTTTTCAGTTTTATTACATATTCTCCTGTTCCACTCACCTCTTCAAGGTTCCATTCTCTGGTCGACATCCCTCCTACTTCCTTCTTTCGATGCTCCGCTGCCCACACAGGGCTATCATCTCCTGGCACTTGACTTGACCTTCGACCTTGCAGCTTGAAAAGAATAAAAGGAAATGAAGGTCACCCTGACAAAGGTGAGTGTTTTAACACATGGAACGCCTTGGTGTAATGTCTTAATGACTTTTTCTACTTAACATTTAACTTTTTAGCACATTTCTCTCATTTGATGAACAAACTGATTTCTTCTCCAGAGGCTTATTTTTTAAATTTCTTGTATATCTTGCACTGCTTACTTTAATTTTGATTATTAGAAAGTGACTGTAGTTTGTGCAACAGGAAACACTTACTTCATTCTCCAGGTCTTTCATCTGCAAAACATGAAAAACAAAAAAGAGTCATACTTGATCATCTTCCGCATAAAAAAAAATTGGAAGGTTTTGTTTAATGATAGAGGCAGTGTTATAGTAAACAGGAAGCTGATTTTACAATGCTTTTCATCCAGCAATTGGGAGGGGGGAGGCACTCAGCATTTACAAAAGGGGGCACCCTATTTGGAGTTGAGCCTAAACTCACAAAGGAACATACAGTGATAATTTCTGTCTTTAAAATTATTAAACAACTCCTTGGAAGCAAAAGGAATTATAGAGGGATGGAAAAATGACATTTTATAAAACTTCGTCCACAAAAAAAAGAAAAAAAAACCAAAAACCCCCCCCGAAAAACCAACAACACATTCAGCAAACCAAAAAGAAGTGTTAGAAATTTTCAATAGCCACCGAAGCAAACAATGCCTAGCTTAAACCTTATCATTTTTTGAGACAAATTCAACATACCTTTTCTAAAAGCTCCTCCTGTAAAATACAAGGGAAATGAAACCTGTTATTGGCTAATTTTCAAGTATGGTTTAATCTTTAAACATATTTGCCATTCTTTTTAACTCTAATGAAACCCACATGAAATACAGGCACTGTTTAATTGAAACTTTAGGTTTGATCTTATCTGCTTAAAGAATTGATGGTACATTTTTGAAATTAAAATAATATAAATGATATATAGTTTACCTTATCACTGGTTAAGTCATGCCGTTTTGATAGTTTTGCCTCTGGTTCTGGAATAAAATTAGATATAATGCAAAAGGATTTCTGGGTATAAAATATGTATCTCTAAACAGTGGGCAGGTGCCTTTTAAATTGAATTTAGGAAATTATAGAATGAATGAAATCCCATTTTGAATTTTTCTCCCTAAGTTTTCATTGACATAAATCTCAAGAACAAAATCTGTGCCATAGGTTGACTTCCACATTGTAAAATTTGTTTTCAAAGTTGACAAAGACAACTTCACTTAAACTATGTCAATTTTAAAACTCAAAGTCAAGCATGACAAACTGAACAAAATGTTCACTTCTAGGTGTCTGATGTCTTTAGATTATACATGTAAATCAATGCAATTGTGTACATCTGTGCACTTTGTTCACAGTGGGTTTTGTTGAGGCAAAAACCGGCAAAAGGGGATGACACATACCTCCAACAGGTGCTGAGGAAACAATTAAAAATGCAGTACAGAACAGCAAGACATGAAATCCACGGAGACACTCCATGACTGTAATTCCAAATCACCAACACCTCCTCACCAACCACAAAAGTTGATAACCACACAAGCACCCAGTGTGGAGCTGTTGTACTGCTGTTGTATCCCCACCAACAAAAACGAAACTTGATTTGTGACGAGAGCAGATATCACACGTACACACTTATTACGCACACAGCAAGTGCACTCATGTAAGTTTGATCAAAGTGTACGAGGATGACTGTCGCCAGGACCTTTATCTGCCAATCAGTGAGGCTCTTGGTTACAAAATAAACTCTACTGGGTTCAAAGTCTAGGTTCAGGGCGGCTTTATTGTAAAGAAAAAGTCCCCAACTGGTCTTGTTTGATGTACACTCTGTTTGAACACTTCTGAAACACACCTTCCTCTTTTTCTTCTCTTGGTTATCAACTCACAAGACTAACACACTATGGCATGCCTCACTATTTGCATTTTGTCAGTTAATAGGAGTGTTCTGTTTGGGTGAAATGCCAAAAATAATAGCAGGCAGACATCTACTAGCATCTATACCCTACTAGGTGGGTGTACTGTTTGCTTCTAGGTAATATGTCTGTTCGGAGGATATTTTTGAGCCCAGTTATCCACGTCCGAGTGGCAACTGTGATAGTGTAGTAATACAGGGGATAACAATACCATGAGCGTTATATTTCAGTGTCAAATACAACCGCTCATTTGAGAAGGCAAACGCCCCCCTCAATTCCTAAATGAAGAATTCAGTTATCATTGACAAAGTTTGTGCTTTGATCTGTAACAGAAGTAGCTGAGAAATTATCCAGGGGATGTGAACTTTTTGCGACAAAATGTTCAATTTTCTTCATCCAAGTCATGTTTGCGAAGATGATTAAGCAATCTAGTAACGGAAATGAATTATCTTACTTCCAACTGCATGATCTGTCTTCAAAGCAAAAATATATCATTTATAAACGTTTTATCATGATATTGTCATCAGTGAAATGTACCAGTATACATGTGGACAATTTCTTCAAATTTCATCAGCCAATTTTTATATCTTTTTAAAATATGGAATTGGACAAGCAGCAAAAACCAACCAGCAATATTTTGCCTGAATCATCAGTGAAGTATTCTTATCTTTGTGCTTTCTTTAATGGCTTGATATAATCTTCCACAAGTATTTACTTGTGATAATCTTTCTCTCAACATGTTTTGAACTTTGTCTATAAGGCAAGCCATGTGTCTCTGGTAATTGTGAAATGCAAGATTCAGTTCCCTTTGGCCACAGATAGTCCCTACTGTAGTTTACATGGACAAACATGTCTCATTAATAAGATTCATTAGTTTAGAGGATGTACATGAAAGTTTATAAGAAGTCGGTTCGGAAGAATAAATGATGCACTTCCAAGCAGAATAAACAAATATCAGTCAGAGTTTTTGCACAGCTCAGACTACTGAAACAACTACTGAAAAAATTCCTAAGTTCTTTTGAAAAGGAAAGATTGCAAGATTAATGACTAAAACCTGAAGTCGTTTCTATTCATCTTTCCTTTGTCTTGCTGACGGTATTGAACACCGTAAACAAAGTTCAAAAGAGCCAATTAATATATACAGCCCACGCTGAGATTTGCAAATAAAGCTGCTATAATTTATTTCTAGAAATCAGAAGAAATAGATGAATTACTGGTATCTAACATTTGATGAAATGACATTATATACAAAGCTTAATATGTGAAAAATAATGGAATGACAATATTAATGATAAATATACTTGCATGAAGAGCATTTCAATAGACTATTCAAGACATTAAATATACAAATCCGCTCAAATTTTTTGTAATTTTCCAAATGAGAAATAAAATAGTACAAAACATTGTTTTTGTTAAATCCCTTCAACACAAACCGAAACCCTTCAACACAAACCCAAGCCCTTCAAACACAAACCCAAGTATTTCTCTTAAATAAAGACCATGGTTCTTGATAAATTCTTAATCTGGATATTTCATATCAATGACACTGCACTGTGCAAGCAGGCTAAGCAACCAAGTCTGCTGAATCTATGTATTTGTACACATTCCATTGAAAACTTATCTCATGCATTTAAACCAAACCACACTCTTATGAAAAGGCCACACATAGTCATCTACAAGACATTTTTGGCTGACAACGCTGTTGAACTGATCAAACTGAAGCATTTTGCCAGTCATTTATTTTTGTAGTAATGTCTGATTTTTATTCATAAAATTATTACATCATGAATGATTTTCACTGTAAGCCGTCACACTGGAAACCTTAGTAATGTCTGCAATGAGGACCTTTTTATAAACTTCAAGACACGAGCTGATTATGATACATGTTCCAGATTTGTAAGGCAAGCTATGACAGACACATGTGATGCAGAGTCTTACAAGCCAAATGCCAAGCCTTTCAGCTTACTTTGACTCCAGCAGTTTTCAGCACATCTGCTGCTAACGATGACACGGCAACATCGGCATGTGAGCTAGCTGTCTGCACCATGTTCTGCAATGCTGCGCATAACCCTTGACCCTGCTCCCGTAACATGTCGGCGTGCTGTTTCTCTGTCGATATCTGAAATAAAATCATTATAACAATAGACGTTTAATCCACAGCTAGGCAAGAACACAGATGTCAATGTTTCTTGTGATGTTAGCATCATTGAGACGTACCACTCTCTTGATGAACCTCAGGAGCAACTTTTGTCTCTTGGCATCAGATTTGGGCAAAGCCACGGCAAGGCAGTCCATGTTATCCAAGGACATTGTGTCTTTATATTCGCCCCCAAATAACTGAGCGATAAGAGAGAGGCATTCACAGGCTGTATGCTTGATGTCTCTCTCCTTGCTGCAAATCTGGAAACAAATAAGATTTTGGAACTTTTACAACAGGGAAGAAAATACCAAGGTATGGCATACAAGGAATTTTCTGGTTGAAAGCTGAAAAAGTTTTGCTTGTATAATTTCTGTCAAGGTTTAGTTCATCTTCATGTCTGTGCAACTCTAAAGAAATTCTGATTTTCTTACCAACTGCATGAAGCACGCCGTGACTTCCACAAAGGGTTTGTTGTTCAGGAGCAATGACTCTGCACCCTGAGTGTCCGCCTCAACACCAGACTTCTTGGCCTGTTTTCAACCAATAAAGGAATTATCCTTGGGAGTGCCTGAAGACGCTTAATACAGAACTGTGTACAGTATGCCTGGTTCTCAGTGTGTGGGGCATATTTTCGATTGAATGTGCACAAATGCACAGCATCTTTGAGGAAAAGTCATTTGAGTGTTAGCAAATGATGGAAGTGAAGCTATAGTATCCTGTGTCCAGATTGCATCACACCTTTTTCAGTAATAATATGATGACATTTGGTTAAGTTACAGATGACATTTTCCAGTACCTGCAAGACCTGTCGGACCACAGCAGCCACATATTTCAGAAGTACCAGGATGGTATCCTGCAAGCTGGTAAGCAACAACTGTACACTCTTTGTGTCTGTGTTATCATTGGAGTCCATGTAGATATTCACGCTTTGCTGTAACAGGTTACACAAGTGGTCCACAGTGCCTACAACAGAAAGAGCATTGAAAAGTAAAAACTCTGTCAATGTGCAAGCGCAGTTCCTGAAAGATCACAGAGCAAAAGATATCTTTAGTCTTTATGCAGGAATTTTCACTTCAGGGTTTGTAAAGAGAATGCACGTATGTGAATTGAAATCACGGCAACAGTTCTTCAACGTGATAAAAAACAGGATCAATATTGCACAGGGATGAATTTATGAACAACTTCTTCCTTTTAAGCCCCAAATTTAAAGGTGTCCAATTAATTCTAAAGAGGCATGATACCATGGTAATATCTTTCAATGTAAATACTTTCGACCAATCAGTGATTAGAAACTTTTGCAGTGGGCCAATCAGAAGACTCCTTACCTTGATCATACAATGCCTTCATGTTGGTGTCTTTATGACTAACCAAACAGTGAAAGATTCCTACAAGGTTTCTAATGGCACTGCTGATTGGTGCATTCTGGTGATCCAGCAGAACTTGGAAGAAGACAGGATATAAGTCCAATTCCTCCACACGCCTAACAAACAAAAAAGGAGAAGTTTTAGTCTCAGAAAATCCTTCATTTATCTCTCGTTTTGAACATACTTGCAGTTATCAGGCCTTAAGTGGAATCTGGCATGTTTCACCTGATATTCTTGTTATCTGTGGTAAGTAAACCCACATAACAGTGCCACTGTGTCATCTTAGTTTGGAATGAACAAAATGAAACTGGCCTTTTCCAGGGGAACTTTCATTTCTGGCTGATGTAAAGTTCTAAGTTCTTCGCTTCAAGTGAATGCACAGTCCATCACCTTCGATAATCCCTATCTTCTGTTATTTCTACTCAATGTGGGAGATCAAGATACACTTTTTTGGGTTTGACATACTTGATATAAGCGGGACTTTTCTCAATCAATGCCAGCAGGAGCTTTAAACCATAGACTGGCACTGGGTCTGGATCCAAAAGGATCTGCTCAGCATGAGGCAGGAACCGGTCCCCAATGATCTCCTCCAGGAGCTTGGGGTTGGTTAGAGGGTGCTCTTCAGTCAGCTGATCATGCGTCAGGTACAGGGAAGTGATCTCAGCAAACAGGCGTAGGCAGAAAATGCGGGTATCACCTGTCGACAGAATGGCAGAGCACTTACTGAGAGTTTACTATCACCTGGTCAGTGTTATTTGCTTTTCCACTTTTCGACACCCCCTCAGAAAATATGAAGACTGCTCATTATCCTAATCTGAGACACCATCAAACTGCAAGCATACCACAATATATCTAACCTCACAGCTTGGATATGTGTTAAAGAAAGGTTGAGAGTTATGATATCGAGAAGCAGGAGATTTGTAGCAAGTGAGTTCAAGCTGCTCTTTGCGCAAGACAACGGCAAGGAGCTCGTTTTTGCCTGTTTCGGAGTGCAGAACTTATAGTTCTAGTTCTAGAAGTTACAGCTTAATGGGCTTACCATTGTCGCTGGATACCAGTGAAGCAAGGGCAGGCAAGATATTTTCAATGATCACGCTGTGGTACTCCATTAATATACAAGGATGTTGAGCTACAGCTTCTAGGATGGACAACACTGTCTTGATAAAATCTGTGGTTCCTGATGTACCTGCATAAAAAGTACAAGACAAGTTGATGGTGGACAAAGAAATGTTCTGGAAAAAATATGTTCGGTTTTCGTTTGGCTTACCTATTGCAGGTTCGATGCTTGTATCTCCACTGTCCAGAGACTGGACATGGGCCAGAAGGTCGCCAATGTCCTCAAGGAACTTCTCCCCGATAATTCTGGCCCGAAAGATCTGAGAGAAGAAGCGGCAAGATTATAAGCAGTTATCAATCAGGTGAACTAGCAAGTCAATGATAATAACTTATTTAAATTAAGCACTTTTAAAGTCGGCTGTACATTTTGACCTAGGCAAGGCACTACAAGAAGTGATGAACAAGTGTGTATATTCCACCTGACTGGTCACCAGATGCAAGGCAACAGGAACCAGAGGCAGGCTCGTCTTCAGCTGTTTGGCTTGGATGCTAGATGGGTGCTTACGTCCAGCCACGGCATTCAACGAAGATATGGCATCGCCTGGAATTCAAACAAAGAGAAGTTAATGGGTGCCGGGCAAACATACAACCTCATCAATGATTGCTGCTGAAAACTTGATGCAATAGCAAAACTGTCGTCTCAAACAATTCTGAGAACTGTTACTTTATACATGACTTTAGCAACACCACGCTATGTTTTCAAGTATATGTTTTGCACGATTAAAATTGAAAAGCCCAATGAGGAGGTGTCACAGGTCTGCTGTAGAGAGTTTGGCTCAGGGGGCTTTTGAGCCAAAACTGTCTGGAGGGTTGAAAGGGGTTCAAATTTTGATGGAACTAGTCCTTTACCTAAGATCTGAGGCACAATGTCAACCAGGTAGTTAGTGATTAGGTCCAAACATTTGGACAGGTAGCTAGCCTGGCCTTGATTTCCACCTGTTTGCTGTCGACGACTGTCACGCTCAATGTACATGACAAGCCTATTTCAAAAGATAAAAATTGGAAAGGTATATCAATAAAATCTGCAGCTCTAAGAGTGCAACAAATAAGATTTCTTTTCCTTCCAAGTAAGAACGAAGAGTAATAACAGGTATCCAGGTGGGTCCAGGGGGAAAGAGGGGCCATTGCTCCTCCCCCTGAAAAAAAGCCAAAACAAATGGAGCTAAAGCTTTTTTTTTTAATAATGAGAGAAAGACGATTTTGGCCTATGTCATTTCTCTGCCTCGCAAAAGCATGTTAAAAACCCGCCAAATCATAGAATTACCCCTCAGAAAGGCCATGAAAATGGTTACATGAAAGAATTTCCAAATTCATCCCCCCCAAAAAAATTTTGCCACTCCCTAAAGTTTAGTTCTAAATCTGACCTTGCATCCAGTCTATGACGTACCTTGCTTGGCAGGCTACATGTATCATATCCATATTGGTATTTGTCACCTCCAGTAACACCAAGACTGCCTTTGCTCTGATCAACATAGAGGGGCTGTCCAGCAGTTTCATGATCCGAAGAATGAAATCCTGTCATTGGAGAATGAGAAAGACAAGGCAAGTTACAAACTTATTGTCAGGCACTGGATCTTATGACATCGACTCTTTTTCTATTATGTGGTTGGCTGTGCATGTATTTCAAATCAAACTACCACAGTACATGTTTCAATTGAATTCCATTCACATGGATAAGCCGAAGGGTTTCTCACATGCTATGCAACATGATCACTTCACACATGACTTCATTTGGCTATATATTACAGTGTTGTAGTTCAGTTCATTATCCACAAGCCTGTCACACAAGTCCGGTCACACAAGTCCTATCACACAAGTCTTGTCACACAAGTCCTGTCACACAAGACCTATCACACAAGTCCTACTACACAAGTCCTGTCACACAAGTCCTGTCACACAAGACTTATCACACAAGTCCTCTCACACGAGTCCTGTCACACAAGTCCTATCACACAAGTCCTGTCACAAGTAACACGATGAACTTTAACCAAGGTATGCTTTCATCACAGTGTTTTAAAAGCTTGTAACTTGACTTATGACTGGAGTTGTGATGAATTTGCAGGGACCTGTGATGGCCTTGTTGACAGAATTGGTCTGCTCAACCTATCATCAACTGGCATTACATCTTATAGACACCAAGTTTCCCATGTCTGCCCAATGAGAAATCCTTTGAAGTTTATCCAAAATGTAAACTCACAGTACCTGGTGTTAGATTGTGACAGGTAGTGTATATGAGTCATTGTTGATATGACTTCTACAATTTGACACCAAATGAAAGCACTAGTGTAGTATACATGGATGTGACTTCATGAATAGTAATATTACTAATTCTATGGATAGCCTATAGGGCTAGGGGTGTGTAACCACTACAATGGCTTCAGTGCCCTCTAAAGTTCCTAGCACATCAGTCTGTTCTAAGCCCAAAGATCCTCTCATGCCACATGAAAAAACCACATGCTGATCTAAAACAAAAGTTTTGAAAACAGGACTAGATGGTTTAGCTAACCAAGCTAAAAATCATACATAGACTTGTAAAAAGTAAAAAAAAACTACTCTAAGAATAGGGCTAGCATGTGCAGAAGCTTTGAATGTGCATAAAAGCTGAGCTATGTTACCTCAGCACTCTGGTGAGGGAAGGTGAGCAAGGGTTAGTTAAGACCAAGGGTGAAAGGTCAGAGTTCATCCAGCAGCATGGAAAAGAAACAATGTGATTTGAGGCAGTAGGGCAAACCATACATGAAGGAGTCAAAAATTGAGCAAAATATAAGAATTAGTATACAACAACAAAATAAAAACCACAGGAAATTTAACCAAATCCACACAAATTTGAGAATTATAAAAGAGATGCATATGTGGTGATAACATTCCAAATTGCTTTCAAGAACTTCAGCAGACATTAACATGAATAAATAAAATCAAATAAGGATAGTCTCAAATTCAGCACCATCAACACACAATCTCAGTTTCATCTTGTTCAAGAGTAAAAAAAAAGCCTGGTTCTTTAAAAATACAAATGATGCAGACTTCTGTGAAAACAAAGACTTTCAACAAAATTTCAATTGAGACAGCTGTTACCAACTCTTGGGTGGAAACGCAATGCATTATGGGTGACTCAAACTAAGCCGTCAGACAGCGTTACCAGACCTTGTCCTGTACAAGTCGCTGAATGTGAGTGCCTTCCATCAACAAAGCAGCAAACATAGTGGCCAATGCCTGCTGCACTTTGGTGATATTGACCGCCAAGGCTTCAAGCACGTTAGGCAGTCCAACTTTATCGATGACACTCTGGAAGATGGAGACAGACTGCCTGGTCAGTCGGCACAGGGCCTGTAGAGTAGGAAGAGAATGAGAGATAAAGCTACGGACTCAGTCAAGGAATGCAACATGTTGTACTGATTGCTCTTTTCAGCTACTAAAAGCTCATCATCATGGAGTCGTAAAGACTACCAGAAAATGCAGGATATATATATAGCTCCATAAGTGGAGTGTCCCTTACAGAGGTTTAGGGTTTGAATTTTGGCTTTAAGTAGCATGGGATATTTCTTTAATTGACAATTGATCTGTTTAACAAAGTTGTCCTAAGTAACAGCTGTCGCTGAACAATCTCATTACCGTCAGACTTAAAAGTGATAATAGCTTAAACTTACAGAGATGGCGGTGATCTTGAGGGCGTCTGCTGTAGAATGATTGAAGAGATGCCACAAGATGTGGCCTGTCTCGCTGGTTGCCAACTTCTGACTGTGGGTGCCCATGGTTGAGCAAACATTCTCAATGCTCTTGGCTGCATTATGTTGGACAATGGAATCCTCCTGTGGGACAAATGAAACAGGAATGATGAGACTTGTCATATGTCGACAATGATAACACAGAGACATAATGGAATAAGTTCAGGTGGGTGAAACCCCAGGTGAATTGGAAGCACGCCATATGATTTGCTGCCATGTAACTGTATTTTCTGAGTGCTTTTAAGATGTTTCTGGAAATACATGCAGGAAAATTGGAAATTATCCTGAAGTATAAGTCTACTACATGTATTTTCCTACCCCTTCTCGGATGCATCTTGCCAGCATCGTGTAGGTAATTGCAGGGACAGTCCAAGCCTCCACGCTGCATCCTTTCTGCTCTTCTTGGGTTGCAACAAGGAAGAGAAGCTCTCCAAGAGCTGGCAACATTCCCTGCTTCAGCTTGGAGTTGCGGGTGTTGTCTCGGATGACTTCCGTCAAAGCAGTAAAGACCTGTTAGTGTAAAATAGCCAACAAAAAAGCATTTGATGGTACCCCAATGGCCTTTAGAGCCTTTATACTTGAAACAAAATTAAGACATTAAGTTTATACACAGTTTGAAAAGCTGGGGAGTACAGTTCTGAATCCATCAACTCTATAAGGCCTGATTGTCGGCTTTGCTGGACTTGGGTTAGGGCTGGAGACAAAGGTTACTCTTACCTCTGTGAGTTGAACATCTTCCTCTAGTTCCTCCATGTTGAGAGCTAGAAGACCAAGGACACGACCAGCCCGACAACGACTAAAAAAGAACAATATCCGTAAGATATTTTTCGTTAAGCAAGGTAGTCACATTTTAATAGCAATGCCTCAAAATTTAGAATGTTTTGATTGAATGTGCACAAATGCACAGCATCTTTGAGGAAAAGGCATTTGAGTGTTAGCAAATGATGGAAATGAAGCTATAGTATATATGCTGTTCCTATAGCCTGAGAACACTAGGTGATCTCTCAAGAAAATGTCTGCTTATAAGCAAGCATGACGGAACAAGGAAAGACCAATCTTGCTTTCTACATGGAACTTGCTTTTACAGGGAATTCACAGCATTCGAATGGAGTGCAAGGAAGAAATTCCCTAGGTACATTTGTCAGAGTTGTGTACTTGATTGCAATGCCTATCTGTTGAGTTGTAAACTCCTGACAGAAAACAGTTGTAAGTTTTTGTCCTGAAGCAAGAATAAACTGCTCAAGCCATTACTGTCACTTACACTTCTAATGCTTGATTGGCTTTCAGGCACTGTAGCAAGGACGGAATCTTCAAATAAGAAACAAGTGCATTCAGTAGAATGATTTCACTCTCAACTTTTAAGCTAGATACTCAAAATATCAATATAGAATGATTTCACTCTCAACGTTTAAGCTAGATACTCAAAATATCACCAATATTTATGCCTGTACCAACCACCCTATGGAGGTGTGCCTTGAAATGCAAGAGGAAGAAATAAACAATCCAACGTTAGGTAACTTCAAATTTAATGCCTGTCTTCACAAACCAACTTCATATGGAAAAGCTGCTTGGCGTACCAAGTTAGATTTGATCACCACTGCCCCTAATGTTCCATTACTGCAGACAGTTGCGATGTAGTTCAAGAACTGGACCTTTGACCTCTGTCCGCTTGCTGTTTTGTCATTCATCTTGCCCAGGGCATCGGCCAGACCGTCTAATTGGTGCAGCAAATCAGGCCTGCTGAACTTCAGCAGTTTCTCGAGAGCAGGCACTGCGACTGGCAAGTTTTTAATGTCGTATTTCAGAGGAGCTGGTTTCTGTATCTGTCACAGAGGATTGACAATGACCGGGTTAAGATTCCTCCACAAGAGACTGGAAAGTGTTGGGAAATTTTGCTTTAAGGTTTACTACGTGTGTGTTAACGTGAGGAATGAGAAGAGGCAAACTATAAGGTTTTGAAGATAAATGGCTTCAGTAATACAAGAACTCAAACCCACACTTTGAAGACTTCCATCAACCTGATTCATCATTTAAGTAACTCCAACATACCTTTGCATTATCAATGATGGGTGACACTGTAAGATCCCACAGGGTGAAGACCAGCTCGACCTTTGACCCCTCATCCTCCATGGATATTTGACGGTCTCGATGATACTTGATCCGTTGTTTACCATCTCCCATCCCTCCTCCTGTTTTACTTTCCTTGGTAGCGGATTTCTTCCTCCCAGAGGATTTTCGTGGTGGGTGGGGTTTGGTTTCTTTGGGGTCAGTTGATGTCTCGTAAGAAACAACAGGGGAGGTCTGTGGACGTGAACTGTTTGGGGGAATAAAAGAAAAGAATTTAAAAAAAATTGGTAATTATTAAAAATAAATGTGATATTCATGTTGGATAGAAAGCAGATGTATTACCGAAGGACAGGAAAAACCATGATATTAGCTTCACTTAACATGTCTTGTATCTGAACCATTTAATGACAGTTATAACTGACCTTGAACTGATTTGAACGAGTTGTCGTGTACATGCAGGTATTTCTTTGGGACAACAGATTCTGATTAGATTTGAAGAGACAAGGACTCAGTCTCAAAGTCTTCATGATACCTGATTGTAAACTGGGCCTCTTTGGCTGATGTATCGCTGGCTTCAGGCGTAGACTGTGGGCGGAAGGTCTGCAGACCGCTTGACTGTAAGGAGGTTCTAAGCAGATGATGCTGACTGGATGTGCCCGAGCGGGAGATGGGACGACCATCAGGAGAAATGCTGATCAGGTTATATTGCTGTCACACAGGTGGACATAAGGCGCAAAAAATGACCCAAACATTTTATTTATGTTAAAATATGTTAATAGCCGAGCAAGCTTGACTTGAAATAATGGCAATGAGATCATTCCAACTTCAAAATAATTACCCAAAAACTCACTTTAATCTAACTAATTCTATTATTATTTGTTAAGTTTCAAAACAAAGGGAAAAACGTCATCTAGAGTTTACCTTGATGTTACTTGGTGTTTCTGTCAACATGTCTACACTAGATTTAGCTGTTTCCTTCTGTGTCTCCCCTCCCTCTGGGGGAGCATTATCTCCTTTGTCCTTATCCATCAGGAGATCTCCTTGCCAGAAGGGGTGAGCCACAAGATTATGCCAGTCCATCCTGTAGGTTCATTTGCAGACATAAGAAGAGTAAGCCTATGATTTGATTTAATACTTTCATCTTATGATCTACATTTGTGGAAACAACCCTACCACAAGTTAGGCATTTGTTAATGCTGTGTTCATATCTTTCTTTTGCTGATTTGGTAAGAAAGCCCAAATTGGTTCTGTACCTCTCACTAGGATCTTTCTTCAGAAGTCCTTCCAACAAACTGCAGAAATCTGGTGAGGGTTTGGAGGAAATCCTTGGCCCTGTAAACAATGTCAAATTTTCTTTGCATTAACTTCAGTTAAAATAAATTCCAAACCAAATCTACAAATTAACTTATTGAATGTATAACATCAAACATGGCAATAAATGGGTTTGTTAAAGAAGTTATTGTAACTTCCACTGCCTACATTGTACACAACTGTGTAACGGATTAATAAAAAAGTAAAGTTATGACAGTCATTTGGGCACTTGTTTGTCAATAATCTATTATCTATTCTTTTCTATGACAAAAGGAACGTTTAAAACTTGGGTAGTGTTTCACCTTTGATTCTTGGCTGTGCAAAGCTATTGTGTAGCACCTTCTCAACCAATTCAGGGAACGTATCGGCAGTGAAAGGAGGCTTCCCCGTATACATCTCATGAAGAAGACATCCAAGTGACCAAAGGTCACTGGCCATGGAGTGAGTCTGACCTTCAAGCAGCTCTGGTGCCAGGTAAGATGGGGACCCTGTGATCGAGGAATGAGAGAACAAGGCTGTGTAGGTTATCACTTAGCTAGGGTTACATGTTTTCCAATGTAGAAGAACAGTTGACTATCCTCCCGAGCTGAAGTGCACCCCCAATTGGCAAAAGAAAGACGGGTGGTTCTGCGTGTGCGCAAAGACCATACAAGCCGCAATAAATTAGTTACGTGATTCAGTGTGCTCTGTGTCAAACGCCCATATACTTGCACGCCTCATAGCACGCCTATTCGGTGAGTAAAAAAAAACCACACCATCTTTTGTTCCGCTCTGAGCGGATAACGATCTTGCATTCTTAGTGTCAACTTTTTTGGGTGCAATGCGGCATAGCAGCAACATCCCACAAGGTCTGTCTGCACTTAAGCATTTCATTCATCCTGAATTGTACCCCTGTATGTTTGGAAATACACTGTCTTGTAGATAGTTTATAGCCCTGAACAATCTCTCAGCAAAGCAGAGATAAACTCAAACTGAAACACAGTTCCATTTTGCTTGATTTACAACTCTACATCCAAGCAAGTCAAGTAGCAGGAAAACATCTGCTGGACATACCCAATGTTTTTCTTTGCTTAGTCGTGTCCTCATTACCCTGGTCAGAACTGTCAGCACTACTCCCACAATCCTCTCCTAATGTGCTCTCAAACACCTCATCAAGGTCCTCACCCTCTACCCTGGACAGACTGAAGTCATCAAACTTTAAGATTCCTGTGCCGTCCAACAGAATCTGTCATTCATGCAGAAAGAAAAAAAATCAACATTTTTATCCATTTTACCAATCCTGTTTAAATTTCCTCTTTTACAAATTCCTTGAGGAGGAAACAAGCCGAGTTGCTCAAGCAGCATCCAATCTGCCAGGCTCTTACATTACCCACCTGATTCAATTCTATGCTGTCATGCTTACCTTGGATGGCTGAAGATCACTGAACAATACTCCCAGGGAGTGGAGATAATGTAACCCCCTGACCACGTCCAAACCAAATCGCCGGATGGAACTCTCTGGTAGATGTTCATCTTGTAACAACAGGTGTTTGAGACATCCCCCTGACAACAATCACAGGAAATAAGTCACTTGAGAGATGTAGAGGAGAGTTGATATGCAGAAGCTTCCAACGACATTGATTCTTACTGCTCCAATCAGTCTCTTTTTTTGCATGTTCAGCCTGTGTTTCCCCGTTCCATCCTTGAGGCTGAATATTGCATTCTTGTTTTCTTTGTTCTCTTTCATAATAGATTTGTTTAGAGTTTTGAGAGACATGGTAATTTGTCCTTTGTAAAGTGAACTTCTATAACTTCTTAGGATACAATGTCAAAAATGAGGGTAATGGAGACCAAGACACCTGTAAAAAGGTGTACATGTATTTGTGATTCCTGGAAAAGGAACATAATCTTTATTAAAAGATGAAAAACATGTAAATGATGTAAAAGATTGAACTGTCAATTTGTGATAAAAAAAGAAATGCTAATGAAGAAAGGCTTACAGTATTTGACGATATTTGCTTACCTGTGCATAACTCCACCACCAGCCACAGATGGTTAGTTGTCTCATACCATTCATAGAATTGAACCACGTTAGGGTGGTCCAGTTCATGGGTCAGGCGGACTCGATTGGTCACTTGTGGTCGTCGGGCCTTGTCCATGCAGTGGATAGCAACAAAGTTGATCGAACCTTTGCGACGCCCTTTGTACACAATAGAGTGCTCATCCCGGTAGATCTCATCGTACAGGATGAAATTCTCCATGGTAACTGATGCAGGCAAACTGTGACTAGAGGGGTTTCATCAAGGGCTTACTTTCTTCACTGAAATGAGTTCAACTGAATTAGAAAAGAATGGATTATACATTGACCAGTGTTTACAAGACTGTTGCATCAATTGCAGCTAGAAAGGAGAGAACTCTTTCAGATTGACATTTCTGGACTTCTAAACTAATATTGTGTATGTAGCCTTTTGCAGATATGTTGGGTGTCATCAGTCAATCATGATCACATTACACTATTAGTTAGACCTTACTTGCACAACTCCAAGTCACTACTCCGTGTGACACGGAGTAGTGACTTGGAGTCGTGCAAGTACTTGGTCTAATCCTTTATGAAATCTCTGACTTTCGGCCGAGACCTAGTTACATGTACTTCCCTCTTTTCAAACAATCTTTCACAGAATAATACAAGATGTAAGGAAAAAAGGCCATTGCCACTGGCTGATCATTGTTTGATTATTTCAATTGCATGGTAATTAAGGCCTATTGGCAAATCGTACGAGGGTGCGTTCGAGCGAGCTACTTATATTAACACAAGTATACTCCTAAGCGCTCGAACAGTTGGAGTACGCTGTGGGTCAGCAAGAGTATACTCTAGCTATGTGGGGAGTAACCCCCTGTATCTGGGTGTAGGGCTTAATGCCATATGAGTGCGCACGCATCCTACTCGTGTAGTTAACAGGAGTAACTGTGCAAACCCATCCTTAGATTGACAAATTGTGCAGATCAAGTAATTGTACCCAACAGATGCATGTTCCAAAACCACTCCCTGAATAAAAAACATGCTGCTGCTCAAGATATTTCCAATCAATCGTCTTTGGTAGGCCCTATACTTTCAGAATTCAGTTAGGCCATGGTTAGGCCTATCGTACGACAGCTTTCAAAGGTAAAGAGAGGAAGATAAGGTACAAAAAACATCAAAACGCTTAAATTTCACTAGCACATCCATTAAAATTATTCAAACCTTAGGGCTTATCGCCGGGCTTACAACATTCCGTTCGTTGCTGTGGACGCTGACATAATTATTTCACTTTTTAGCACTAGCGATAGCACTATTAGCAGGTCTGTAAAAAAATTTCAAAGATGAGAAAGACTAGGAGTATAGCGCCCTCTCATGTTGCATTTTTGCAGCTCCAACATAAGCGCTAGAGGGCGTTTTCTTTCTCATCAAACAAGCCAAGGAAGAAAAAGTTCTCAAAAAGATTTAGGATTTATTTTAAATCACCATGTAATAATTAAGGATCCTGTTGAAAATGTTAAATACTACTTTAAAGAAAAAATTCAAGAATAAAGAATACATGTAAAAGGTAAAAATGGGAAGGCTGTATAAAATGCCCAGAGCGACAAAATGTAAATAAACTATAAAATAGATCAAAACATATGAAAAAATGTAAGATTTTTGATTTGAATAGCTAGCTTCTTGATTTCAGTGCTAAGTCATTATTTTTCTTTAGAATCAAAATGAAGTTTATCAGAAATTGACCAACTGACCTCTACAGTATGACAAAAAGAACTGGAGTCATTTGCTTGAAGCAGAGTCAAATTGTAACAAGTCACTAAATTTGGTGACTTGAGTCGAGTCATACTGAAAATATATAGACTGAAAATAAATTATGGTGACAGGTATCTTGCCAACTAAAATTTTGCTTTTAATTTTTTTGAGACTTGAGTCTTATAAGCTTGTACTCGAGTCGAGTCTCCATGAGAGATTCAAGTCGAGTTGAGTCGAGTCATTTGGTTGCAGAGACTCAACTTGAATCATTTAACTGTTGGGACTCAAGTCGAGTCACCAAAAATTGCGACTCGAGTCGGACTTGAGTCAAGGTACTGACTTGAGTCATTACAGCTCTGGCTTGAAGAGAACTGTCCAACTGCGAGTATCATAGATCATCCATCATCATAAGGCTATTCTCCATGGTGACATGACACAAAGCAGGCAAAATGAATTCGTCGCAAAGCACTGTGGGTCCTTTAAATATTATTTTCCCACATCCTTGGGTATGCGTGCATTATATTTTGTGTGCACGTGCCATAATTGACATTGTTCAAACTCTGTCCAATGAGGACTCAACACACGCCGTTTCCACTTCTAGACTTCAAGTTGAAAAAATTGCCGCCGCGCGCATGTGTTATCCGGTGCGTCTGTTCTAAGCCACCGTACAACGCTCGCGCTAGCGCTAGCGCTGCTTGCACTGCACCATCATTTCCAGAAATGGCCGAAGTTCTGTGGTGTTTGATGAGAGATCCACGTGCTAAAACTTTGAGGAGAAAAGCGAAAAGAACACCGTCGAATCGATGCAAATAGCGTATCAGAATATGTAGTCTAAGCAATAGCGACAGCAACATGATAATTAGACCGTTATTTGGAACATTTGTTATACAGATTTTGGTGACAATCGCCGCGTTTGATGGGAAGACTCAAGGTAAGCCGTACGCATGGTTTACCGTGTAGGCCGACATGTACATGTACATTGGAAACGGATGCGTTTGTTTACCTGTCACAGTGCTAGGGGCCTATGCCTGTACCTGAGTGCGAGCTGCTCAGGCTGCTGGTTTGTACTAATGCCATATGCTGTTTTTGTAGCGAGGTCTGTGAGAAATTCCACTCTTAGTCTGTTTCACTGGTTGTCTCTCACTTTGTAGTCTGAGTAACTTGGACCACTATTGCCCGACATTGTCCAAATGTTAAAAAAGGGTGATTTGTAGGGTCCAAGTTACGGTTACTGGGACTACTCACTTTGTAGATTACTTTGCTATGCCTCTTGGCGAACCGTTAAAGTTTCGCTATGAACTGCCATGACTGTTGAAATTGAAACTGAAAGCATGTTTTTCAGCTTTGATTGGTCATCAGGTTGGGGACCAAACCACAATCTAGCGATGTTCCTACTTTCTGCTTAGGCCTATGTCACTTGTTCAAGTGGCAGTGATGTCATTTTGACTAGGTCACTTGATGATGGAATTTTCCCATGCGATTTTGGGAAAATCACGAGATTTGAAATGCTGGCAGCCAACATGGCCGCCGTTGCGGTTACCGTTGGAGTCTATGGCAAAATTGGTTCTGATCGCTAGTTTGGAAATTGCCACAGTAAACATAAAATTTGCCACAGTGAATAGATGGAGATTTTTAATGGCAACATTTTCATGCATTTATAAAGTAACCTTCGGCAAAACTTAATTTTTTTCTTGTAAACGTTTTCATCGGCAGATTTCGATTCACCTGCCTACCAAATTCGACACATCCAGTGCAAGATTCGACCGAAAAATCTCCTCTATCTGCTTTTATAGATACCAAATGAAAGGAAAGTTTCATTTAGATCTTGGGTAGCATGTTACCTGTAAATTTGATCAATTAGAGCAATTTGTACTGCAGTTTTTGGCCAATAAAAAGATCAATGTCATCTGATCTAAAAATAGTCAAAAATTATGTCATTGTTGCACAAATGAGTGGCGTATGCATAGTCTGGCATCATCGCTAGATTGTGGTTTTGTCCCCAACCTGGTCATTTCAGGGTCAGAATGAATCGGAAAGCTTTGCATCCTTTACCATGCCGACAACACCATAGTCATGATGGTGGGTGGTTTTATGTTTTTTGACGTTGTCATGATTATTGACACAAAATGTTGTTACACTGTAAATTCCACTTGATTACTGCACGGAGGCCAAGGGAGACTTAACTGTTACAAGTTGTACTCAGAATAGTGTACACCAGTTCCAAATTACTCCAAACATTCTTGCTACTTAAAGGGAATAATTCCCTGGATAAATATGGAACATGTACAGTGACTGTATTTATGGGATGAAAACTTGTTACCAAATCTTAATCTGGTTCTGCAGCTGAGTTGTCATTGTGACTTGATGATTCAGGAGATGGGCATTGGACCATTTTACAATTGTTGACTTTTTTCTCTAGACTAGAAAATCCTCCTGAGCTACGAATCAGAAGAAGAAAATATAATACGTGTAATCAATCAATCATTAAATGTTGGAGTCGGTTATGATAACAGTAGAAGAATATTTGTAAAAACTTGACCATCAATGATCATGAACTCTGCTACTTTCATGGACCAATCACCCTTGAGTGCGATTGCAGATACGAGGTGCACTCTGTAAGTGTTCTTTATTATTATTGTTATATTAGTCAAATTTGGGAAAAAAAATAGTGCTGGCTGAGACTCAAACCAAACATGAGAAATCTCCAGTAATATTCACAAGATGTACACGTTATCCACTTGGCAAAAGATCTAATGGGATCAGAGGTAATGGAATATCATTTATAGGCCAACTTGTGTACATAATGCATCAAAGAGGGTGATGTCTGTGTGCAGCTGGCTAAATATCGTTTACTTCATATTGGCTGCTGCTGGCCCAACGAGTAGCAAAATATACTATTGTACACTTCCTACATGTACGTGTACTTCAAACTTGTTCTTGCTTTGCCCTTTATGAAGCAATTGTACGTGCACTGATGCATTTCCAAAAAGATATAGACTTTCAAAAATTGCAGATCACTTTAGTTATGATATTGACTGTTAAATTTGTAATTTACCTGCTTAAAAGAAGCTCTTGTTGGGGTCATGCTAGAAATACAATGTAACATGACACCAATGTAAATTTGTAATATCAACAAAAAACAGTCCTTGCTGTGTTTCCATTTATGCTGAGGCAGTAGCTGAACTATCATAAGTGGCTGTTATTCTTGGAAAGTTAATCTGATTAAATTATTCCTTTCAGTGGAACTGTTGTAAAGGATGTAAATTTGTACGTATGGAAAGTAGGGAAGGTGTGAAAAATGTGTGATTGATATCAGATAGAGAAAAATCATGAAGAAATCAAGCCAACGTTTGACAAATTTTCTCCTGTTTCCGTTGGGTAAGGCTGAGGTCCAACCACCAACCAAGCTTGAGACTTGATTCAGATTTGTTAACAGTTTGTCTTAGGCATTTGTGTGAGATGATAATGTAGCATACCTGTAAGACTTCAGCATTTAGGAATTGTGATTAGAAACATGAAGCATTCATTATTTTAACTGTGAGTTGTAGAAGTATCGAGATATATTGACAATTCATGTACTATTGCTTTTATTTTTATGCACTTGTGTAAGTTGTCCAACTTCTTCGGTCAGATGTTTTGTGTAAACACATTCATGCTCCCCTTATGTTCGTTTCATTCATGCTCCCCTTATGTTCGTGTGAGGAACGTAACATTGTCATTAATTTCTGTTGTGGAAATTTGGAGTAGCATGTCATGAAGCTACATTTGCAAGTGTGCAGTGTGCAAGGATAGAAATAAACACAAACCTTCAAGTAAGCTTCCAAATTTGTTTTCTTGGCTCTAACATGTAAGCACAAATTTGAGTCCTTGTGTTTGATTGACACAAATTTTATTTTGAAATTTATGTGTACTTCTTCAGTCGTTTATTTGAACAAATTATGATAAACGATTTTGTTTTTTCTTGATCAATTCCAACAGCGATCCCTGAGTTGTACTTCGTGTTCTTACCATCCAGTGTTACAGCACAGCAAGGTGATTCTGTGCTTCTTCCCTGCTCTGTTTCTGGAGTACATCCCATCAATTTAACCTGGCGACAAGGAGGAGAAGAGTTATCCAGCCAAGCAGGAGCAGTAGAGATCCTACCGAATGGTTCCTTGTCTCTGAATCTCAGTGAAGAGATAGCACCAGGCACAAAGGAAGGGTACCAGTGCTGTGCATCAAATGTGTTTGGAAAGCTCTGTAGTCCTGCCGTGTCGATTGTTGTCAGAGGTAAGATTGCTACTAAGAAAAATTTCGCCTGACAAAAGCCACACAAAAATTCTAAAAGCCGAGCAACTAAAAGTAAACTTTGGGAGTGTTTCAAATAAAAAAAGGCATTAGCAAGTTGTCTTCAGAAGCTTTGAGAAGGGAATGGCAACCTGGCAAGAAGTTACATAAACTCAGAAGATGACCACTAGGTACCAGCACTGTACTTTACATGTCATCACATTGACATGACCTTCGGGAGACCTCGAACTTATACAGTTGTAGCTTTCTTTCAGGAGAGGTTGATGCAGGTAAATTATGATTTTGGGAGGGAAGGGGGTAGTTGGAGGATTAGATGTGTTTTCTTGATGGGGTTACATGTAGGTGAGTTATGCCAGTTATGCTGTGGTAACACAGGAGTAATGCACAGTGATATGGCTAACCCTAACCCCCTAGGGACCATTGAAATCCTGCATAACCTTGTTGGGTTCAGCTGGTAAGGGCTAGAGTATTGTTTATGGTAACTCTAATGCTAGTGGTTTCCTCCCTTTAGGTTATGTTAGCTGCATGTATAAAGGATGCATGCATAAAGCACTGTATTATCTGAATGTCTACATGTACATGTACAAGTTAAGTGCATGTTCATGGCCACAGTGGTGTCATTGACTCATCATTTTCCTTCCCTTTTGATTTCAATTTACTATCTTTCATCAGCTTCCAGCTCAGATGGCCTGTGAGCTAAGCCTTTGTCACAGGAAAACCGAAAATTATATTCTGAATAGTGGCTGTCATTTGACATAATCCAAGCTTTAAATAAGTAGTTCGGGGTCAGCACGATCTTTTGGATTTAGTAATGCAAATACAGCTAAACTTCCGGTTGGGATCTGGGAATCTTGCCATTTTGAATTGACTATGAAAGCTAAGAAAGCTGGGTTTGTTTATTTGGTACCTGATTTGTACATGTACATGTATTTACAAAATGCATGTTAATTTTTGTTTGCATATTGATTGGTGCAGGTAGATGCTAATCTTTTTTGCAGTTAAGTTCTGCCCAAGTGATATCACCAATAGGATGAGTGTGCATGATCGAAAAACTCACTGATACTTATGCGTAAACAATATAGGTTGAAAGAACTAGCTTTTTACCAACTACAGTACTAGCTGAAACGGACAGATCATTGTTTTGTTCCTGGTGTAATCTGTCTGCAGTTGATTCTAATTTGCTTGAAAACCAGTCACTATTAATATTCATGGTATTGGCAGCCCAATCTGCATGTATGAAGAAACTATGAACATGTCACACTGCCGAACTGCGGTTGTTGATTGTTTCATGTACAGTACATGTTGTGAACTCAGTAATAATAAATTGCTTTCTGAATTCAAAACTTCGGCACTCGTGAATTCTCAAAAGCTTGAACTTTTGATTGGCGATAATTGGTGTGATGGTAAAATACTAGTGCCCAGTACATGTATGTACTTGTAAATTAATGTTCCTAAGTAGAAGCAAAATAGTGGACAAGATTGTGTGCTTACAGGTACACTACATGTACATGTACATTGACATGATGTACATGTACCTTGTAAACCACAACAACATGCTGTGTTCTGAAGCAGATGCAAACATTTAGCCTGCATGTCTATGTAAACACTCTGCGCTTGAGTCTGTGCTTGAGTACATGTGTACTGTTCTGGAAAATTGCTGGTTCCATGTGGTTTTTATCTAAAGCTTAGCATTTGACATAACATAATAGCACCAGGGAAATTTGATTTGGCTTAACATACTGCCCATTAATATGTCACACTTGTTGGAGGGTTAAACTTTTGCCATTTAATTTGTTGAGCCAGAAAAAGAGGTTCAGCCCTGTCATGTACCGTACCGGTACCGTGTCAGGTTTTACATTGCTGATATCCTGATATTCGGTTTTGTTTTCAAAAAGTCAGGATTCCAATTTTTTGTAGACATTATTGCATTCTGGCAATGAAATTGTGATATTATCTACCGTTAGCTTTGATACTACATGTAGAACTGTATTGCTGTGGTAGTCAGTGGTCCATGAAATCAATAGAAATAAAACTGAAAGTAAACTTGAAATACACTGGTAAAAACTGAGTAGTTTTGTGGTTACTGTGTACTTTAAGTATTCCATCAAAACAAAATGAAGATTCATTAGACAATTGATGAAGCCATCAATAGAACATTGATGAAATCTATTTTCATAATGTACTGGTACATGTACCGGTACATGTAAGCATTGTCTTTGTTAATGTATATTCCAGAGATTTTAAGGCCTGTGAAGTTCATAAAAATGCACCTACTGTACATGACTTTCTACATGTACATGTACATGAGGTTATTGTGGATAGAGCAGAAATGAGTCCGTCAAGTTGGATTAATTGACCAGTATATTATTTTGTATTGAATGCACCGACGGATGTCTGTTTTTTTGTTGCCATTGTAAATTGAATTGTTCATAATTGACATTTGGATACAACATACATACATGTACCGGTACATTTACAATGAGTACATGTTCATGTACATGTAGCCCTGAATCACTTCCTTGTCATTTTCAGTAGCGCTTAGGAAGCCATGATCACTCAAACTTGTGTTCTGCAGTCCCCATACAAAGATCTGTTACAAAAAAAGTTTACTTGTTTTGTTTGTAATACATGTAATTTTATCTTGTACATGTACACACATGTATATCGGTGATGTAAATGTACAAGGCATGTACACTGTACATAACATGTACTTGTACAAGGCACCGTACCGTATAGGTCTATAGTACAGTATAAGGTACCGTATCTGTCTTTTCTGACCAAAATGCCAGAAATTGACATGGGATGAATTTGTCTTGGATCTAGTTTACTTGGAACACTACGAGGAAATGGTGTGGAGAAAGTCAAAAAGTTTGTTTGGTTTCTTCCACAAAGAACAAAAATTTGAATAAAGGTCAACAAAACTCAGTATGCATCATGTACATGTTTGTTATTCTGCAAGATCATTTCAGTAATTGTCACAAATAATTATATGCTTCAAATTCAAAAAATGTTGCATGTTGTACCATGGCTATCACTTCTTGTGTGTTTTGCAATTTATTTCCAATTGGCAGGTTTGATTTTTTAAACTGTCTTTTCCCAGCTTTCCCATCCATAGTTGACAGCACAGGTTCAAGGAATAAACCTCACATATTGCTGACATCATGGAGGTCTGTATCCCTTCATGTACACTCCACTTGAAACCCTTTTCCTCAGCATTGACTATCCAGGGTTGCGTTGTAAAATTACACATTAAATGAAACATTGGAAAGTTATGTACTGTATGGTGAATACAGATGTGTGCACACAGGGGTCGACAGCTGTTACACTGAACCCAGGAGCTATTTTAGTTAAAGTCATATTAGGCCAAAAAATTAATAGTTCTGCTTTCGACTACATGCTTCTCAAAAATAGGGCTGGTAGGTCGGAAATTTTTTTTGGTCAATTTTTCTGTGCTAATTGAATGGCATTAATTGGAACGAAAGCTTCAATAAATTGTCTCAAAAAGTGATAAAAACCTGTTTTAATCCTTGTAAAAATTTCTACAGTAGACAATTCACAAAATGCACAATGCTAGTCAGGTAATCATGACAGCAAACTGGCCAACAATGTCTGTGTATTATGTGGTAAGCGTGTGTGATGCATTCAGATGGGTGGTTAATAAAGCTTGTACCGCAGCAGAATACACGTATTTTGTGGAAACACGCTCACTTCAAGTACGAGCAAAACCACCTCAAATTAAACTCCTGAACACAGAGGATAGACAAGAGACAAAGTTCTGTGAATTAACTTGAAGAAATCTTCTTTGCAAATCTTCGTTTCGACCTGCAGCTGTAGGGTTGTGTGCGTGTACGGCTGATGTAGCATAATCGACCGGAACATACTGTACATGTTTAGACTGGTTGGCATATTTCCATCTCACGTTCTTTGGCATGGGCGCAGCGCGGCGGGAACCAGCCAGCACAGCATTTCCTTTAATGGATTGAGATTTGCACACTGTTTTCACCACTGTGACAGCGAAATGCCAAGGGATGTCGTGAAAAAAAACAGAAGTTCTTTTCATAAATTTGCAAATGTAAGTAGTAAATCATATAAAACAGGTGTTTTAATGTGAGAAAGGTTGTTGAACCTACCCTACAACAGGAAATATTTTGATGATTTCTTTGGAAGAAAGTGTGTCATCACTTCAAAGAGGATCAGTGCCCATCCTCTCACTTTGTCACGGGTTACCAGATGCTAGTCATGGTTTGTTGGACGCAAAAGTGCCGGGTGCCCGCTTAATGTCGACCCCTGTGTGTGCACATATGGTGTATGTAATATATCCAAGTGGTTGAAAATGCAAATGATTAACATGAAGTTTCAGTTTACAATGTAGAGGGTAAATAGTGTGCCCTCCTGAAATGTTAGAGCAAGGAGCGCCCTCAACGATCATCCTCTTGCCAGGATACAATTTGTTCCTTGAGAACTGCAGTATCATACATGCACCGTACTGAATGATCCGTGTTTAGCTAGAAACGAGTTTATCAGACATGTCCTGTGAGAAATGTGGATTCCTTGATAACAGTTCACTTGACGTAAATGATGACATTTTGCAAGCTCTGTCTTGAAGGAGTGGTGCGTGCACTGTACATTTACATGTAGCTTACCTAGTTCTCTCCTAGTTCTTGATAAATCCATCTTGATGAGATATGACACTACAATATTTCCATTAAATGGCCTTATCTTGATCAGATATGACAAAAATTTAAATCTCTTCTCTACTTCAGAAGCATGAGTTGATGCATTAATGCATACTAGCACATGCACGCACTTTGTGACTTGAGCTCCATGTAAACAGTGCTGCAAACTGTTATTGTTATGATCACTGCCATGGATCAGTGGTATGTCATTGGCAGTGATATTGTTAACCTACATGTACACATATGAAGTGTTGTTGAATGTGATAGTATGACTAGGTTACTAGTACATGTACATGTATTTGTAATCAAGCTATGCAGGATTTAGTGTGCATGCAATTAAAAGGCTTTCCATTGGGAGACAATGTTGCAGAAACTATAAATGTTCTTACTTTTGCATCCGTATGTTCACTGTAAGTGTAGATATCCAAGGATGAATTACAATGTACCTATGTATCTGTGGTTTCGTTGATTAATATGGTACTTTTCATAATTTATACGTACATGTACACATTCAACATAATTCAACAAGTTGAATTCTACTTCAGGAAGGATCTCCCTTTGGCTCAGAGCCAAGTGAACTGGTATAAACTGAACATGGTTCTTTTTTTCTTGTAAGTGATGATTGCATTCATGCACATTGTTTGTTTTGAATCCTTTGCCAACTAGGCCAGCATACTTTCCAGTTTGTCAACAATGCCAGCAATGTAGGAAGGTAGAAGGATGATTTAGATAGCGTTGTTGACCTCTGGACAGAGCCGACATATGGCATAACCTCCTAAATTTCAGTGCCAAATCACAATAGGGATATTTATTCATAACAAACCCATGGTGTTGCTGTTATCATCAATGTTTACCAGTGGAGGTGTTTTATGTAGGGTAATGTTTTGACAAGTGGATCAGTGAACAAAAAATTTGATAGCTGCTGAACTTCAGTTGGGGAGAACTTTTTGATGCACTATTGTCCTAGAATCTTTCATGAAAATGGGGCACACAACAATGAGTAGGTCATTGAACTACAGTGAGTTACCCCTTACCCTCCCCCAAGTCCACACAATTCACTTCAGTACTCCAGATTTCGGAAATGAGAGGTTTAGAGAATAACTTTAAGGGAATTTAATTTTTTTAGATGATCCCTGCGCTGTAGATGTTTTGCTGACCCGATCTTTTCAACTGCAAATACACACGGACATAGGACAAAGTGAGCAACCTGAATACTGTAGGGCCTACAACTACATGTGCATGTACATGTACTACAGTTGGGTGGCTGGTGCAGTGTTGTGGTTTTCTGTAGCTGTACTCCCCTGTGACCCCCTGTGACCTCTGGTTGGCATTTTTCCAAGAATCTAACTGTTGGCCTGGGAGGTTGATGATAAAGGCAGAGATACGAGGAAGGGTTCAGAAGTTGAAGAGGAGAATTATGACCAAGTGGGTGGGGGAAGATGCAATTAGATACACAGGCTCCCTTGTGATACTTAGGGGTCCATTAAGATGTTTTCCAGTTTCTGAGATGGAAATTGTTTCAGACAAATTTTAAATAAAACTTACACCTACATTGTAAATCCCAAAGTCCTGGGGCATGATTGTTTGCAAGCTCTGCAGGTACTGTCCCAAATCTTCCACATTGCTCGAAATCTGTGGTACATGTATGTATTTTCTTGGTGCTTCAACTTTCACGAGACATCAAGCCAATTATAATTTTCTTAGCAATGGAGGCTCCTTTGTTCAGAACTTCGCTGGTTCATGAACAACTAAGAATGCACTGAGAATACCATGATATATGTGGTTTGATTCAATCGGAAACTAGTAATTTACTTTAAAATCAAACTGCTGAGTGGAGAAAAGGGTACATGTACATCTAGGTAAACTCTCAACAATTACAATATAATCCGTCTCACTGTTTTATTAACCCTAACCGCCAAGCATATCGTTTGGCTTACACTACACAGTACTGCAAAATACTAAGTAGTAGCCTGAGCGTGAAGGACCTAGCGCTACAAATTACTACTTCTGGCTAGGTTACTTGCATTGTTACTTGTACAGAGATCAATAAAGCCATGCATTCATAGTGCCACAGCACTGTATGGTACATTGTCTTATCCATTGTATCTTATGACATCAGAGAACAATAAAGTCATGTCCTCTTACAAGCAACAGTGCTCAGTACTACATTTTACTACAAGTAGTAACTTAGCTGCTGATTCACTTTAATTTGATTTGAATTCTAATTGACAATTAGGTTGGATAAGGATGATTTACACAACAGTCATTTGATTAACTTGACATTGTTAGACATGGAAAATAAATAGCATTTGATACAGTCCACAAAAAAAAGGATGACTCGACTCAATAAAAATCCAAAATTGTATAGAAGTAGTAAAGTAAGAAAAAACAAAACCATTTTATCATCAGCTCTAAATTATGGAGACAATGACATGAATTGACCTATATGTACCACGGTAGATGGTGGACTACAGTGTATGGCCAAATTCTAGCCCATGAATATTTCTCCAACATTAGCTTCATCTCAAACTATAGAATTCCTAAATTAGAATATACAGAGTGTACTGGGTTGACTTGAGTTGGAACTTTAATTGTGAAGTTGGTACCAGTACATGAAGCTGGTTGTGAAGGCGAGGTTTAGAGAACCCCCATCTACCAGTAGCTTAACCCAGTGGGTGTTTGGAAAGACACCTTGTTTTGTGACCCCATATGAGGACACTTTCATTGGTTGCTTTGTGGTGGTGTAATTTTTTACATGCTGATTAGCTGACTCAGAAGTGAACACAGATGTGAAGTTAAAGTGTGTGGTGATAAATGTTGTAAAGTTGACTCTATCATACATCAGACTTTTTCAAAGCAAGAAACTGTCTTGTACATGTATTTCTGACCTGATACCTGAGTTCGAGACATTTGGCACTTCTTTAGGGAATGCAAGCTTCAAGTCACCTCTTGGCATCTTGTTCATCCATCATGGTTGGTCCTGGCAGAGAACCAGGCCCTTTACCTACTGAGCTCAGTCCTTGAAGCCTTCTGCCAAACCACATAGCCCTGGCAAGATCACACACTTCTGTCCCAAATGGGTGGACCTGCCCAGAAGCCTCATGGTTAGCCTCAACCTTTGGCCATTTTTTTCATCATTTTTCATGGCTGATAAAGTTCAGCATGCAGTGTGTGTGTGGGTTGCCAGTAGTGTATGTATCAAGATATGCATTTACATACCCACACAGGTAGTACGGAGCCTGCCATATGCTTCCTTTGGGAGTTTGTTGAACGCTTGCCAAGTGCTTGAACCAATAAGATGTGGAGTTTTTTCAATGCTGTATACATGTACAGTATGCATTATGCTTGGTAATAATATAATCACAATAGGTAGTATAACAATTATATGCGTACATGTACGGGTATTATCCATTTCTGTCAGTTGTGTTGTACATGTACATGTACGTGGGTGTTACTTATTGTACATGTTACATGCAGCTATTCATAGTTTATTCACCTCTCATATAAAATCGTACGTGGTGGAAATTGATTGGTCCTTGCTCTGCTAAAAAACATTAACCTTAACTGCCCAAAACCTGCCATACTCTAACAGCAGGTTTTGTGAGGTCTTGGCAGGTTTGGTACCGTACCTGAGAAACTTCTTGTTGAATTTTGTGAGACTTGGGATGAAAGGCCCAGGGAGATGGTGTTGGATTTTGTGTGAGTTGGGACACACATGGGTCACTGTGTGCAGTGTCTGGCTTGCTGTACCAATTGTTGAACTATGCTTGATTTTGTCAGATTTGGTACTGTTCAGTGCAAGTCATCCTATTACTTCATAGACCCATCCATAGCATATCACTCAAACTCCAACGGGCTCTTTCTGTTGGAGTTTATCAGGTTTGGTACAGTGACCTGCATGTACAAGTACATAGACAAATACATGAACCTGTTGGATTTTGTGAGGTTCAGTATGCTTTCTAATGCAGGAGCCTAGGGGCTAAGGGTTAATGCTACAACAATACAAAGATGGGAATAAGGAATGCATTTACAATAGCGAAGAATAAAAAGCTTAAAAGATCACCACGGCTGGGGTAGAAGTCACTTGCCGCTCTTATAGTTTTGGCTGCTACAGCTCTGTACCATCTTCCAAAATGAAGGAGTTAGACCAGAGCATTGCCTGGGTCCAACTTGTCCTGTGCAATTGCTATGCACTATACATGCACGTGTCCATAAACCCATGTTCTAGCATGATTTTCTATTTGTACAGCATACAGCGCATGTACTGTATGTGTCCACATTACATGTACATGTAGGTCATTGTGCACTTTATTTTGACAATTCTTGAACATAACGGTAGTCCATTGCTCATAAGGCAAAACAAAAAATAGCTGTGTTTCCGGTTACTTGACCCAACCTAGAAAATCGCGCAGAACTATATCTTTTTATTCAACAGATCAATAAAACATAAAAACTTACGGTGCCTTGCCCCGAGCCTAATTCTGTGTACATCGTCCTGTACACTGTATTGTTTTAATTGTGAGTCGTGAGTACATTATGTGTTTTTATTTTTCAGTGTTGATTGTATATGACCCATGAGAGATCAGTGGATTTCTCTGAATGGGTTCCCCTCCCATTGAAATATGAAATAAAGATACATGTACCAGTAGGCAGTTCTGCCTGGATGGATTAGTGAGCAATATGTTTGAATATATAATTACTTACAAGTGCATGTACCTCTAGGATAAGCACAAAGTTGTTTCTTTGCATTTGGATCAAGTTTGGGATTTAAGATAATACCTGTACATATGTCTGAATAAGTAAACATTTTGTAGGCTGCCTGCCTTTTTGAAAGGCAAACATTTGTGACATCTCAACAGCTTCATTTTCTTTTCTGACAAGTGACACAGACACCCAGGTAACTTGTAATATTTTTTTCTGATAATAGTTATCTAATTGCATCTGTTAACACAGTGGCTAATAATCACTTTTGTGATTCAAGATAACTTTACAAAAGTTTGTAAACAAAACTTCTAAATAATATCCAATGCATGTACATCTCTGGAGAGGTTAATGGTACATGTAGGTGTTACTGTAGCTTTACATTTATCCATAGTAAGGGCCTTATAAACTAAGCAATACCAATTTGGAATCTAAAATTTTGCAAATGAATGAGTTTTCTTGATGTGTGAAAAGATGACTTCAATCCAGGTCAGTGCTTTTGATTTAAGAGAAAAAGCACTGATTCATTTATAAATCTCTCTCATCAAAGTTATAAGCAGGTGCCCGTGTATGTACCAGTACATGTGTAATGGTTGAGCACATTACTTCTGGTCTTGTGACAGTGTTCATGTTCAATAATCAATTTATTCTACAGGTGTGTGTTGCATTACGAATGCATCAGTGTACTGGTGCTGTTTCCCCGGTTCCCGCTTGCCTGATTTCCCCACCCCCATTTTTCACAGATACTTTTTAGAGCAGTTTTGTGGCAGTTAGTCACGCAATACCTTTTCAGTAATCAATTTATTCTACAGGTGTGTGTTGCATTGTACATGTAGCAGTCACGTGCATTGCCAAATACCAGGTACTGTGCCAAGATTTGGCTTTTAAAAACAGCATTGAATGTGTCTTTAAATGTTACTTCAGTAAATGGGTGTGTTAGGAATTTGAGTGGGATTAGAGTTTTTTCGAGAGCAAATATTGTGACACATTTCAGAAATTTTTCACACAAACAGCTCATACAATTTGTACTGATAAATTAGTCTCCCCTCCCCCCGTTGTGGATCACTGATGTGAAACGAATGCATCAGTGTACTGGTACTGCTTCCCCGGTTCCCGCTTGCCTGATTTCCCCACCCCCATTTTTCACAGATACTTTTCAGAGCAGTTTTGTGGCAGTTAGTCACGCAGTCCCTTTTCTTAATAAAAATCAGTTGTGCATTTTTCTTGTTGTGGATCACCATTACCAGCATGTGGACCGGGGAGAGTTCATTTTTTCCCTCCTTTTTTGGGGGGGTTGGCATTTTTTTTCTGGTTTTTCTGTTTCTGTGCTTTTTGTGAAAAGCCGAATCCGCATTGAAATGCAAGACTAAGCTGTCCTTTTCTGAATACACCCCTTTTTTTACACACACCAAGCGACATGTACATTACTTTGTTAGCACAAATTTATGACGTTAGTTTTTATTTTTATCATTTAAACATGATTTAACACAGTGCGTAAGCCAGTGTAATATACCTGCAGAACAAATTACTTGCAGCTACTATGCAGAGATAATAAGTACATGTATGTATTGAGCTTGTATCCATTTCTCAGCTTACACCTGTTTAGCACAGACCAATACATGTAGCTAAAAAAAGTTTTCTGGACATACACTGTACTCATGAAATGGACGATCCTAATTGCATACATGTACATGAAGTGGTCTTTACCAGTTAATCTGATAACAAGATGACTAATTCCAAACTGTCCAGAGTATCATTCCTCATGGGACTTCAGCAGAAGTTGACGTCAGGCTGACTGACAATACAAAAGATGCGTGGGCACTGCTTCATGGCGACAATCACTTTATGAAGTCCGTCCATTATTGTCAAGGGTCGTCCATTTTGTCATCCTTTTCTCAAGCATACGAAATATGCTCTTTCCCCTTTTCCTGGGGAAACTGGTTATGCATTCTGGACGCATCTTGAAGTGCGCATGAATCTATAATGGAGACCTACACTGTTAACTCCCACCAAATGAAGGCCAAGTATGAGCACACTCATCTCTTGTTCCTGTATTGGAGTCTTCAGTGAATGAGCCACAACCTCCTGGCCCCCAGAAACAGTCGTTCGAGACATCTAGAAAATGGAATGAATCACGTAAAATGTACACGTACATCACATTGACTTTGTCTGCCAATGAGATTTCAAGTTAAGTTGGTCTATTTCCTGGAACTTGAGTGTTGAAGCTGCCTGCCCCAAAATGATGTTTTGGTATTCAGGCCAGAGTGATAACCGATAGGAAGTAATGCTAACTGGATTACTTCCACATGCCTTTGCGAATTATGCCTACGTGCTCCAGCATGAGTGGCTTTGTGTTTTCATTTGCAATGAATGTGCTGTCGTTGTAGCTGGTTAGATGTGAATATGGACGTGAGGGCGTACCACGTACATAAATGCACATACATATGCATGTATATGTACGTTTATGTACATGTTTGTGTGTATGCAATTTACATACATGTGCATAGTATAAAATGAGCAACATGGTCCTTGCTTTACATGTATGATACTTATACATAATTTGCATAGCAGTTCTCAACATTGTGCAAAAAAGGGGCAGACCACTTCAGCCTGAGTGTTGTCCAAATTTCAGGGGGCTTCAAAGCCAGGTAAATGGGTACCAAGGCCAACATGAAATTAAGAACTCGTTGGATTATAATTGGGTGGAGGTATACACGTATTCATGCAAATCAATGTAAGGATGCAGTGCCGTAAAAAAAAAATTGACCTTAGCAATGCCCCCCCCAATAAACAATACCGTACCAGTGAATAGTGCTGTGTAAAAACCCTTTACATTGTTTATATGAGTGAGGGATGTTGTAAAAAAGCTCCAGCAAAAAAGTAGATATTGTCTACTTCTGGTTACTGACCCAACCTAATTTCAAAGTCTGACTCTAAACTTGTAATCCAAAATTTCAAAACCAAAATTAAAACTTCAATATGGTAAGCTGGTTTCCAATGTGTCAGCTTTACATGTGGATTAACATGATGTAAATTTTTTTTCTATTCACATTTGACAAAACCTAAAATGGCAAGCTTTTCGTTGAATTGTCCCATGTATTTTGTACATTTTATGTTGGTTACAATGCTCTCACAGCAGTTTTTGCAGACATAATTTTCAAAATTATTGATTCCCAAATGCATTAAATATATACATGTATGTAAAATGGTGTTTACTCCAACGCTTCGAAGTTTTCCCAAGGAATTTTGTCAAGTGCTATGGCAGAATATCAATGAGAATGGAATGCCATCTTGGACTGGCTAGCATTCCATGAGCCTGGCAATTGTCCAGTGGAAAGTTGTGCTGGAGGAATTCTAAGAAGATGGACCAAAATAAACACATAAAAAAGACGAATCTAGTTTTGTGCACTGTCCGCCCCAAGCTGAAGTGCACCCCCAATTGGCGAGCGAAAGACAGGTGGTTACAAGCGGGTTCTTGCACGCGCTCTGTGTGTACGCAAAGACCACACAAGCTGGAATAAATTAGTTTTGCTTACTCAGCATGCTCCACATCAAACACGCATACTTGTGCGCCTCATGGCACACCTACATGTATGCGGTGAGTACCCCCAAAAAGCACGCCTTCTTTTGTTCCGTTCGGAGCGGATAATTACCTGCAAAAATTTTTCCCAAGTTTTAAATTGCTTCATAGTTTTGAATTATCAAAATTCGAGACGTACCCCATATCGTCATCAGGATCACTGGCTCTTGGTCCTCCTATGTTATTCTGGCTATTTTTTGTGGTAGCATACATGTACATGTATGTGCCTCGAGTGCTTCCACTGAACTGCACATACAGTGGCTTCACATTGGGGGGAAAAGTAGAAATGATTGACCCCAAAATAAGTTTTATTTGACTCCGCCCACCCTCATACACCATCTGTCGATGGTAAAAAGTTATACAATTTTTGATAAAAAATTTATACAATTTAGATGACTTTCTTAAGTAACTTGATGTGTTATGCCTTGAAGCAAAAATGGACTACTGGCTAGCTTAGCCCTAATCGGTGGATATTTTTAAGGGGCATTGTGGCCAATCTGACGAGGCATACAGCCAATGGCCATAATGGCCACGATAAATGTCAAGGGCTGGTACAGTATGTACATGTATATGTACATTGTTCCTGAGTGCACCACACATGTACATGTAGGTTTAAGTGTACAAAAAGTACATGCAGTCCTGTTTGGTGTGTCATCAGACAGTGAATAATGCTGTGAATATTTTCACGCCAGCCCTATAGAAGATCAACACTATAGGCCCTTTCACATGAGCACCGCAAACCCTTGCAATGGAAAAGCATCAATGTCACAATCGCAGTGATACACGTGTGCAATTGCCAATTAGTGTCATGTAAAAGTATGAGTATCACTGCAACCCTGTCGCCAAACTGTGATCGTCACATGGATCCAGATGTCCTCCAAAATTTCGCAGGGGTACGAAATCCTTGTTATTATCGAGTTGTGTGAATGCACCTGTAAAGCAGGCAATTTTGGCAATGACGGTGTGCACTGAAGTCCATTACACTCACACAACTTTGCTGTCATTCAAAATGGCAGTTCACAAATATACTGCCTGATAGTCATGAGGCCATCTGGTTCCACACATGCATTATTACAGATTTTTATATTTGAGGGGCGGGAACCAGATCTATGAAGTTCAGGCCTCGTTGTTGGGTGCTACGAATACCAAAACAAATTGCACTTTATTTCTTTTTGAAATAAATTCCTGTAGAGCCACGAATAAGAAAAAAAGAGGAAAAACAAAATATTCTTTTCACAGCATTTCTGAGGATCGTAGTTGATATCTTCTGTTTATAAATTGGACACCAGAGTTATAAAGTGCTAGACTGGTGCTGGCAACAAGGCACCAACATCGAAAATCATGCTGCTGTTCGCTAGTGTGATAAATAATAAACTCCCAGGATTGCTTGCAAAATTGAGACACTAAATTTAGAAGGCAGACAGGTGTATGCATGATTATGGGCAGCCTTCAGCTTGCAAATCATGTTTCGTTGTCACTGAATACATACCCAAATGTTAGTGGAAACTTGCAAAAAAGCATTTGCATACATGGCTAGAAAATCACTTTTACTCTGTAATTCTACCATTCAAAAATATTGAAGTACCAGTGTTGCTTTGTCAGTGCTGCAAAATGAGGGACATTTGCTAATGTGCTGAATTGTACCATGTGAAAGCTTGCGATGAAATTGCAAGTGACCCTTGCGACAGATGATCAGCACCAAACATCGCAGACATGTGTTTCCAGCAGCGGGTGTTGAAGGGCCTTGTGTCCCTTCATACTTGCTTTCTAAATTTCCCTTCATACCCGTTTTCCAAATTGTAAAATGTTAGAACCATTTATACATTTACAGATGTTGATTGTTCAACAAAACTGGGAAACACATATTTCACTGAGGGATAGACCGGATGGGACTGGGAGGAATACTGTATGGGTTGAAACCAAGAGTGTCAAGAAGTCAAGGTGAACTTGATGTATTGTGTTACAGTTGTTGGTGGGGTGATCATGCACAGTTGTGTAAAACAATATACCTGACTGAATCTCTTGTGACTTTGTGAGAATGGAATACAGAATGCAAAGTTGGCCTCAGGTAAAAAGTAGGGTTCATCTCTGGTGAAGGGGGGGGGGAGAGAGAAGGGGAAGGGATGGGAATGGGCTAACTCCTGACTCTGGGCTGCTTTTATGTGGCGGCTTTGTGCATTGCTCTGCAAGGACACAGGGAAGAGGGTGTGTAATGTGGTAGCTGCATTGGGTCAGTTTGTATCAGGCAGATCAGGATTGGGATCAGTGATCCGATGTTGGTTCGCTAACAGCAGAACCCTCCAAATGGGTAGAGTGAACCAGCTTTGGGATCACTGATCCATTAAATAAACAGGGCCTCTGATGTTGCTAGTAAATAAAGCATCCTGTCTCATCTGTTTTGAATCTGTAGGAAAAGCGATGGTTGTTGGAACTGACTTCGTACATTATCTGCTCCATTCAGGAACCAGATGTAGGCCTATTAGGTTTACTTAACAGCAATGTCTGTTTGATCTGAAAATATGTACCAGAATACATGCAAGTGTATTGTGCGTGTGCCCCCCCCATTTGAAGTCTGTGAATAATTTCCGTTAAAAGGTAGCTACAGCTTATTTTCTTGTGGTGCCCCCTTTAAAAAAATGTGTGCGCCCCCCTAGTGCCCCCTGACATTTAGCCCTAGTTACACCACTGATGCAGGTAGGTATATAGGTTCATAAGCAGTTAGCACAGAATTGACAGAGCATGCATGACCATTTACAAGGAAGCCATTTTGATCTGTTACCTAAATCTATATTTTGGGCAGTATTGTACAATGTATATTAATATCAATAGTGCCTTAGAAACAAGCAGTAACATAGGGTGATTGAATAAACATAGCCAACCAAAATTCCAATAAATTCCAGGGGTGAATTCAAAGTGTAAAATCTTTTCATTAGATGCACTCACAAGTAAAAGGAAACTGACTGAACTTTGTATGTGGCTTGGGTTAAAGTTCAGAGAACAAGCCAAGGTGTTGTGCAAAGTTGGCTTCATTTCCCTGGACACTTGCCAAGAATGAAGACTTATTTTGGCGCAGGGTTTGTAGTCCAAGGGCAGGATGGACCAACATTTCTGACATAACATGGTACATGTACATGGTACCTGCAGTATGAGACTAGCTGCTGAAAGGTGTGTGGTGCTTTCTCTGTGTGACAATACCATTCTGTAGAATGATTGAAGTCACCCAAAGGACTCTAGAATCAAAACAAAAGCAAATATTCTGGCAGTCAGATGATGATTATGAGGCTTGAGTCTACATCTCCTGCAGATTTGACTGAAAGGAAAGAGAAAGAAACAAAAAACAGTCTAATGTTGGCCTTCACATTTGAAAGGAAAGGCTGTTTTGTATGGATTTGAAAATATAAAAATAAAAACAAATTGGCCATTTTATTGATTGAAGGATTTTTGCAACCCTGCCTGTTAGCAGTTGATATGTCATGAAGCATTTTTAATGATACAATTGAATATAACTGAATTGGTAATGGATTTGAATTTGATATTGATTGATTGATTGCTTGGCCTTGTGTGGGTGGTGTAATTGACTAATTGTTCCTCAAACTTGTCCTTGATCAGTTGTCCAGCTGTATTAATGCCAGCCCTGGATTTTATCGAACCAGGTTCTTTGTCACATGAATTCCAAAAAAAATTCTGTAGTAATTCAGCTGATACAGGTGTGTCCCCAACAGTCACAGGTGCCTCAGTATTCATCGATTTAAAAGAAAATACCTTGGCAGTGTTTTGAACTTTCTGCAGGAGACCTACATTCCTGGAGATTTAACCCGCAGGACTTTCACAATGCCAAACCTTCTTGGAAAGGCCATGTACTGAAGCACCAAATAACAGCTTCCTGGCTCACATCCAATGTGTTAGGCATCAGAATCATTGTGTATTCTGTTGAAAGACTTTAGAAATGTCAGAAGCATTATGTAAATAGTTGTAAAAAAGATAACAGGTACAGGTTGGATTGCGTTGTTTTTGTTCATTGGCAGTGATGCTGCTGGTTCAAAATGGTAATTTTTCAGTACATGTATGTGTAAATTATAGAGTCAAGCAGATGCAGTCTGACCTGCTACTCATACCCTCATGTTGCAATAATGCACTTCAGTAATATTTTTTTTAAAAGCAAGGTCATTCAGGAACAAAGCATGTTTGTGAGTCCACATAGGGCTGCACTGATAGGGCAGACCAAGGACATATGTCGTAATGACTTTGGATGTACTTCATTTGGGGCATACACTGTTCGAATACTTGCTCATTTTAATTGGATATTGATTTTAATCTACCGGTATGTTCATGGGCAAACAAGCAAGTTTTGACATGAAACATCATTGCTCCTTACAACAATGCTGCAATCAATCTTCCCACATCTTGACCTACATGTATGATACCCTGCAGGCTATTCATATTCTTGCTGGCCTGTTTCGTTTGAACCATCATGACTTTTCTCTGAGTGTTGCCTTATTACATGTTAGTCATGTCATGGAATTCAGGATTGTCCTCTTTTTGCCTCTCTACATGTACACCAGGCTGTGTTCGGATTACTTGGCCTGGGACTAGATATTACATGTGACTCTATGGGTAGTGATTGCAGCCACTATCTTGGAGCCATGACAAAAAGATTTATTTGTCACTATATTCTGGCTTTACTGTCACTTTTTGTCACTTGTTCAAGGCTGAAGATGAGGGTATATTACACGCTTTGTTGAATCCAAAATTTAAAGTTTTATTTCCAAAATCATTTACACTTTTGTGGATATTAGTTTTATAAGAGGTCATGCAATCATTATGATGATTATATACAGTCATTACCATGACTATATACAATCATTACCATGACTATATACTATCATTACCATGATTATATACAATCATTACCATGACTATATACAATCATTACCACGACTGTATAGTCATTACCATGATTATATACAATCATTACCATGACTATATACAATCATTACCACGACTATATAGTCATTACCATGATTATATACAATCATTACCACGATTAAAGTTTCTAAAGCTGATCCATAATTTATTGTGTAAATATACAGTAAGTTCTGCGGCTTAACCCCCTCAGCATTTTTCTAGAAGGCTGACTCAACCTGTCAAATTGCAACACCCTTTTGCTACTATGTGGGGTACTTGTACTCAACCTGCTAGATTTCAACAGTCCACTTGCTTGAGCAGTACTCAGACCCACAAACTCCAACCATATAGCAAGGACCAGTGTGCTCCAACAGGCAGTAAACTGTTGGGTTTTGGCTGAGTAGGGATAAGGAATGGGAACAGTGTACTCATTCCTTCAAGATCCAACAACTGCAGGGCTTTAAAGAATTGTACTTGGTTTAGGGGAGGACTCAGATTTCTTCGTTTTTATCTTTGACTTCCCTTAAAAAAACCAAGGTCACCAAATACTCTAGAATAAGTTATTCTACTCCTTAAGTACAGGTACATGACCAAATGACCCCATTCGTTTACAGGTACACATATACCAGCAGCACAAACACCCAGCAGCAGGTAATGGGTATTACCAACCATACTCACTCAGTCCAAACCCATCACTGCTACTGCATCTGTACAGTACTCATCCTGTCATAACCCAACACTTTGTGTTGTAAGTTTCATATGTAGGCAGAACTCAACCCATCAAATGTCAACAAACTCTGTGAGTGTTGTAAATTGGCCGGATAGGGACCGTTAGGGTTCATAAAGTGGTGTTTACAGTATGGAACCGTTTTTCTACCTCACAGGGAGATTTTTTCATCATTATTGAATACCTAGCGTAGTCTTGTTCAATGAGTTGAAGTTTTTGCTGGTTAAATAGATTTGAAAAAATATGCAAAGAGCATATGGGCAAGAGAAAAGAGGAAATGCAATGTTAATAGTATGTACCAGCTCGCTGCTGGGTGGTTTGAAAAATGCAGTGCACACAAACGGGACATTTTCAAGATTTTCAGATTTCAAAATTCTTCAAAAATTCATCATTTCATTTAAATGGACGTTTACACCCACACGAATGACTGTCTGGTGGCTAATCTAATCTGACAGACCACATCTATTGACACCCGAGTATTTAAGCCAGGCCGGCAGCCTTGTAAAAAGAGCCCAGATTGTGCAGTGTTATGTAACTTTCTTTTGTTTACAAACCTGGTACAGTGCACTGCTGACCTCTTTTCAATAGGGGCCAGATTAGCATGCAGGGGTGCTGTGTGGCTCGTGGCTGTGGTGGTGGAGCACTTTTGTCCCTGGTGGTAATCCGCTCAAGCTAAATCCCCCAAACAGTGGTATACTGTTTCAAAACAAGGCTGGATTATCTCCACTATTGAGAGTGAAAAAATGTTGGTAATGCCCAGCAGCTTGGTCATTTATTATGCCTCCAGTCTTTTGTTACAAGGCCCAGTCCCCTTTGTCCAATTTCGGAGACACCGACCACGCAGATAAAGCAAACGTGCCCGGTACCGGAAACCCCGGCGGCAATGGTTAACATGCTCAATGTTACTCCAGCTATCAAAATTGGAAGCCCAGACTGAGTAGGCCCAAAACTTTGAAGCAGGTGACGTGCACTCACAAAGTGCTCTCTGGATCAATGGGGTTGCCTAGTGGTGGACAGTTCAAGAATGGCTCAAAAAAAATTGTGAAATTCATGATATTGTTTTTATAAACAGCGATCTCTTTCTCAACCCAAGTTTCCCCTCAAAAAAATGGATGACATCTCGTTTTCTCTAAATTTGACTTATTTCCATCAACTTAGCAATGCCAACTTCATTTTGCTGTTGTGCATGTATATACGTGTACAGTGCACATGTACATATTCATGCATGTATGTGTACATGCAATGTGTCAAAACCTAGCCCTGAATCTCAGGCCATGGCTGAAACAGGCTTCCAGAGCTATAGCTAGGTCCACCGTCTGCATGTCTCTGCATATTTTTAATGGAGTGAAAACCTGGACCTGTATGTAGCCCTAGACAACCAATTTGGATGCAGCCTACCGGTAAATTACACCTCATAAGGATTCCAAAATATTAAGTGGCAAATATTTTAACAAGCATGAAATAATGAACAGAGCATGAAGAGTATAAAGTTAGTTTTGATTATCTTATGTCCATGGTCTAGTTTTTGAGCAGAATCACTGGAGCCAGCAATTTCCATTACAGTATATTGTAAACAGGTGTCCAGATTTCAGCACAGCTGTGTATAAGGTACACATTTATGTGTGCTTTAGATCGTACATGTCTGCACGGTGTATTCTGGTTGCGTACGCACACAACATTTGCTGCTGTTTTTTTGCATCTGGTATGGAATGTTAAACAGTAGATATACAGTATTTCTTTTGTGGTACAGTTATAAATTGCTGATTAAAAATTCAACCTGTGTTCACATAATTCATGCGTACAGGTGCTTTAAAGTTAAATTCAGAATTGAGAAGGTATAGTTTGTCATGATGGTCATTCTGTTGATATGGGATACCTGCCTGCTTCCCTTCCCCTGAGAATTTAAGACATACACCTGTACATGTATTTTAACGTTATTAAGAGATGACAGTGTTTTAGTTTTGTTCATTGTTCACTTTATCAGATCTGTTCCTTTACATTGTGTCATGTGTGACCTGTCGCAAAATGAAGGTTACTGCTAGTGTAAGATTTAATTCATCAGAACTGAAGTGTTTCATTTTGTTCAAAGGGCATACGTGTTTACTTGTGCATGAATGGACTTGACCTATGGACTACATGTAATTTGACGGGAAACAATGCATGCTGGGAGTCCAGCTTGACAGTATAGATTGAAACAAACTAAAATGAACAGGCAGAATTAGAAGCTATTACTACATTGGTACATGTAGCACCCTTGTTGGCAGGAGGTTGGTGCATGTTACATGCCCCTTCAACCAATAAGGGGTTGCCTTGTCAAAGTGTACACCTGCTCAAGGATATGGGTGTGAGTGGAGTCAACACAGTTAATGGCATCTCCTGAGATTAGTCTGTGAAGGTCATTCCTTTAAATCAGGCTTGGTTATTTGGGCCTGAGTGATTGCATCATTCAAAGTTTGGTGAAACTGGCATCCCAAATGAGATGTAAAAGTGAGTTTGCATACTTTGTACTCAAGAGTAATAAAAGTTCTACATTGAAAGTTACATATGTCTGGAAGCTTAGCAATCGAAGGGAAATTTGACAAGAAAGGCATATGTTTGCTGCTGACAACTATCTATGTTCAGAGAAACTAACTCCGTGCAGGTCTGTGCTGTTTTACCATCGTTAATGATTGTACAGCATCCTACATGTACCTAGCTTAATGTGAAGGGTGCAGAAACTTTCAATGGAGTTTACATCACAGGGTTTCTGACATCTACTGAGTCCTGCATTTCTTTTTTCTTTCTTAGAACCCTTAAGAAAGCCTGTTATACTCCCTTCTTGTCTGGATGTGGCTCTAAATGGCTCGATTAGACTGGAATGCCAGTCTAATGCATCCAAGCCACACCCATTCCTGTGGCAAAAAGATGGAGAAGACTTGATCCAGGATGAAAGGTAAACGCTTCTATCATTACACAAAGACAAGAGCTTTCATTTACTTCATTTCAACCATTATTTTCATTACGCCCTGTCCCTTGAACACGAGGAACAACAAATGCATCCCTTGTCTCTAGTTGTTCACTTTTTAACAGTGAAGCAAATTTGTTAAAACATTAACAAAATGATATTGAAACTGTTTTCAAGACCCTGAAATTTTCTCTCTTTCTTGCCTCGATGTGAACTGTGAAGCATGAACGAACCCATATCTCTCTCTGTCCATGTTAAATGTGATTGTAGACTGGTAAGTGATCTTTCACTTGTATATCAAGTTGAAAGCAACGCCAATGCTGCACACTTGTTGGGTTGTGTTTTTGCCTATGGTAGTTAGTATTGCAGTTTCTGAAAGTCAATCTTAGCCAGTGCTAGGTGCACCATGGGGTGAAATACTAAAATTATCAAGGGAATGTCCATTACAGAATGGCTTCTGATCATGTGTGGGAGGTGCAAAGTACATGTACTGGCAGTCTTGGGAAAGACACCCGAAGAAATCTCACTTATTTTTCCTTCTCTATTTTCATTTTCTAGGTATACATTACTTCCCGACGGGGTGCTTCAGATCACCCCAGTGATCTGGGAGGATGGTGGTGAGTACCGCTGCATCACTGGTAACCCAGCTACTGCACTGACTACCAGTGAGTCGTCATGGGTGACTGTCATGGAGGAACTCCGGACATCAGATTGTAGCAACGGGACAGTGAGCGAAAGGGAAGGGAGACTCTTACTCCAAGAGCCTGAGGATGTGAGGATGATTGCTCCTGTGGATGTGTTGATATTGGAATGCCTTGGTGCGGGGAACTGGGTAGAAATCCAGTGGAGCAGGAATGGTGAGAGGAAAAATGATTGTGGGTTGATTGTCTCTAAGATTTCCAAAGTATCCTGAATCAGGGAAATCAATTCAAAACAGGGGCCTTAAATGGAAAAATGATTGTGGGTTGATTGTCTCTAAGATTTCCAAAGTATCCTGAATCAGGGAAATCAATTCAAAACAGGGGCCTTAAATGGCAAAAACAGAATCGGAAAACTCATGAACATAACCTTTCTGGTGGATGTTTGGAAGATTTTTCCTGTCAGTCTTACCTCTGATGACTTCGTGTGAGTGTGGTGTTGTAAATCACATGGGGATCAAGAACACTTGGAGTTCATCATTAAATCCTGGGTTCCTAAATTGAATTCTTTATGGAGGATGAATTGAACTGCATGTACTCTCTGCTTTGCAGGGGAGAAAGCTTTGCCACCTGGAAGAAGCCATTTCACTGGTAACAAGAATCTGAAGCTGACCAATCTGACTCCTGATGACAGCGGTGTGTACACCTGTAACGCCTCAGATACTAGGACGGGGGAAGTTGAGAGGGCGAATGCAGTGGTCCAGATTGAAGACGTCTGTAAGTGAAGTCATTGTGAATGAAGGGAGAAAGATGTCACCTGGATAGTGTTTGCTTCCAAACTCAAGTCCACTATCAAGAAGCCTTTTGTGAGTTAAATTTGAATAAAATCTGGTACACTGAGTTAAATGCGCGTGAGCATAACAATTTGAATTCTCTGTACTAAAGACACTGTTGCTATACCTCGTGATTGGCGGCTAGCATTTGCTTAGTTACATAAGAGATGCCCTACATTAATACACTGTTTTCAGTGGATAAGAACGGCACAAAAAGAACCAGTCCATTCCAGAGATGGTGGGCGCTTTGAAAAAGCTTGCCCCGAATCAACAGGTATAGCAACAGTGTCTTCAGTCTGGGGAATTCAAATTGTTATGTTCATGCGCAATCAGATAAGTCAGTGTACCAGATGTTATTCAAATTTAACTTTCAAAAGGTTTATTGACTAATGTGTTAGTCATTACAATATCTGCCGTGACTCAAGCGACATCATAACTTCATGGGCGTCATAGCTCAATGTTCTTGTCACTGGGACTCAGTATTTGTGAAATTTGAATCCAGCCTACATGACTGCAAATGCGAACACTGAGTTGTGATTTACTAACATTCAAATGACAACTGTTTCTTATTAGGAAATTTGTCTCATGTAAATAGCAAGGATACAGTAGTCCATTGTCTTAGTGGTGAACTCTGAAAGTTGAAATGTTTTGATTGATTCTTTACCAGTGCCGACTGGTTATAAATTCAACTCATTCATTTTTTAATGAATTCAAAGTAAACATAATGTGAAAGCCTTCTCCTCATTTATCATTTCAGTTCCCCCTGAGTTCACTGTCCGCCCGACAAGCGACACAGTTCCTTACTTTTCCACTGCACGTCTTTATTGCAATGCCGATGGAAAACCAAAGCCCCAAATCTCTTGGTATCTGAATGGCGAACCCATCCAATCCCGACTCATCGGACAAGAGATGAGTAGCAGCACCCTTATCATTTGGAATGTGGACAAAGAGCATGCCGGAATCTACCAGTGTGTGGTGTCCAACTCTGTAGGGACTATCCAGACCAGTGCACGTCTCACCGTGATTCTCCCACGTAAGGCTTTCACCTGCTCATTACCTGTTATAACGTTCTTTGATGAGGATCAATTATAAACTGTGACCGTGTCCAAACTACTTGGCTGGGGCTTGCAATTACATTTGACTCTATGGGAAGTAGCTTCAGCCCCAACCAAAGACTCCTGAGCCATAGCCAAGTTATTGGGACATAACCTGTTACAGGGCACTTCAAGGCCATCAACGTTTTGTAGTCAGCCTGTTGGCTTTGCATGTGTACAGCATGATTTTTCAACGTTCAGGTTTTGATTCCCATGAGTCAGTGTGCCAAAAAAGGTAAAATGGCTTGGCTTCCCATCCAAAGCCATGTCTGAATGACATGGCTGGGGATGGGAATAATGTGTATGCCTATGGGAGCCACTGCCTAGCGGATGTAGCCATTTCGCATAGATACAAGTTTGTGTTATTTCTAGCCACAGCCCAGTAAATTGGACATGGCAAATGTCGGTAGAGCCCGTAAATACATCTGTCAAGTTATATGAAGAAATATGTCCCATGAGTCTATTCCCAAAGAGCCTTGAGGTCCAACAGATTGTGTTTTACTCACAAGTATATTGTTGCTTTCTTCACGATGTGGTCAACTATTGTTGCAATACAACTTGATGAAAGTTTTATGAAGTTAAACATATCCGGTACAACGTTGTTGTAATGAATACCCCTATACTAAACATTTGGGTATCTCCTTTGGCTCCCGAATTTCCTGTGCTCTTTTACCAAACATTACAGATTTGTTTTAAATAAAAGAAATATATTCAGATGAACATGAGCATAATGAACACAACTCAAAAATCTTGGGAGTGCCCATCCTAAATCTTTCTGGAAATGTTGGTTACATCTTAAGCTAACAGTAAACAAAAGTATGCATTTTGCAGGTCAAAGGTCATATTTGCACCGTTTTTTTTGTCAGTAAATGAAATATATTTCGATTTTGTTTTATGAATGAATTTCAAGAGCTTAGAAATAATGTAAATTTTATCTCTTGGTGTGTTACTTCAGGAGATATGGCTGTCTAAACAAAGCATGTCAAGTTAATTAGTCAAGAATTCGTTAACTTGTATCTCAAGAACAGATTGACTGATTGACATTAAATTTCAGTTTTGGACATTTCTCAAGGAGTCCAATAAACACACTGAATGTCATTTCAATCTGTGACAGTCTGGTCCAAAAGCGTGTTGAGTTGACACGGAATGACCTGAATGCCAAATATGTAATACTGATAATTAACCTTATATTCCTTTAAAAAGTCTTTTAGGCATGTGCTGTATCCCGTGCGTTTTCTACCTCGATGTCATTTATGTGATCTGTAATTTTTTTGTGTGTGACTTCCAGTGAATATTCCTGATCCACCCTATAACCTTACAACCTACACCGTTGACAGCAGTCAAATCTTGATCACCTGGCAAGCAGATGAAGGACTCTCTCTGTTCTCTTTGCATTACTACATTGAACCAGGTATTTATGGATGGGATTTGACCTTAGTTCATTATAACCTGTTGTGGAGATTGTGAGAAAATGTTAAAATACACTTGACAGCGACTGGAATCCACAACCTGCTGCTTACTGACGTAATTTAAAGTGTGTCTTTGTAAGGCTCAAAAGTGGCGCAACAATTTCTTTACTTACAGAGCATTTGAGGAATCCTTGATTTCATAATCAGAAAACAAAAACATTCAATGGTAAATTTGTTTTCTCTTGTAGATGGGGAAGAGACGCAATTGGTGATGGCAGACGAGCATTCAAATACCCACATCGTAAAAGATCTGCTTCCTTACACCAACTACACGTTCTACATGCGTGCATACACTACAGTAGCCAGTGGTATCTCTGAAAGAGTGCTGGGCCAAACTGCTGAAGGAGGCACGTATAGTTCATGTTCAAATCTGTCTTGTCATGGCACTGCACTTAAATTGTATGAATTGCTATTAGAGAACCAAACTGTTGAAGGGGCATTGTAAGTTTCCATTTTTCTTTCCAAATTTCCCTACCGATGCTGACCTTTCTTATAAGGCACATGTACTTTGAATTGAGGGAACCAATCCCCCCCCCATGAGCATGTGTCAATAAAGGTATTTGTACTCGGCAACTGAAACCATACATTATAAAACCCTTTTTCTTGTGTTTATGCAGAGTTCTATTGTGACCTACCAACCAATTTCTTGTTTTCCCCACTTCACCTGCAGTTCCTGTAATAGCTCCAATGTTTTCCTTGACCAGTAGCCGTGGAAACACAATCTTTGTCAAGTGGGAGCCCATTACCATTGTAGCCCTCATTAGAGGGTGCATCAGCAAGTATCGTGTCTGTTATCAGGAGAGTGGGCTACCCAGGCAATACACCTGTCGAGAGGTAAGGGATGGGATATAAGTGCATTCTGCCTCATTCTTAATCCTTCAAGTGCAGAAAGATTCAGGAACATCAATAGTTGAATTTTGGTGGCCAATATTCATCTTTACTGGGACCGTTTTTTTCCCCCTATCAAATTGTGTAGGTGGATGGCTCAGAGAGTAGTTACACTTTACGAGGATTAAAACCAGCAACAGTTTATGATGTGCATATGGCAGTAGCGACCAGCGAGGGATTTGGTCCTGAGTCTGAAGTGCAGTCTATTAGAACCATTGACAATGAAAATTGCTCAGGTAAAACTCCTTCCCTTCCAACTCCACGCTTCCCATCCCCCGTATATTGCTGGTCATTTGTCAAAAAATTTACTTTGTAAAGTTTTATTTGTATGCACTACCTCTAGGTTAATCTGGATATTAGAAGTAGAAGTTATAGATTGTGACAGTGCCACACATTAAATACCTCATCTACTAGGTGGTGGGCGTTGCCAAAATGCACGTCAAATGTTCAAGACGAGGGACATAAAAGTACATATTTTAACAATGCAAACTAACTAGTCTGGCATCTCTGTCATATTGGTTTGGCCTATTACTTGTTCATACTGTCCTATATGTTATTTAAAGCTTCCAGTAGTGAAAAATATTTCCACTTTGGCTTGTTTAATATATTAGAAAGACAACAATTGTTTTGTGTGTTACAGCTTTCATCCCTTGCAAAGATCCAATGCACAGAATGTATAGGTCATCTTAAAGTCAACCATGATCATATTCCTTCTGATGACTGCTAGTGAGTCACTCTCTGACCTGCTCCACTTTCTTTCCTTTTTTTTGTTGTTGAGAATTAGTTTAACTCAAAATGACTCTCGGTAGGCTTTGTGGTCGTAAATGCAATTTTCCTTTCCCGCTAATCTTCAGTTCCAGTCATGTATTCCTTGTCTGCCTCCGTTACCCCAAACGATGTGAGTATTGAGGCGTCTTGGTCACCGCGGAATGAGGGTAATGAAGTTGCTGTGCTGGGTTTCCAGCTTAGCTTCTCTGGGGCCAATCACGATGAAACCTACAGTCTCCCTGCAGACTGCCATAGCTTTGTCTTCTCTGACTTACGTAAGTCCTTCTGCTTGTGTCAGTTGATGCTTCGTGCATCTATTCCTGTTGACATCATTTTACTACAGTCATTGTTTTCTTAAAACTTTTGCCAACAAAGAGTTGCACTTGGATGGTTCCAAGTTAACGCCAGCCTCTTCTGTTCCCATTTACCCGAACCGTTTGTAACAGTCCAGTGCCAAGATATAACATGCCTGAAAACTTACCTGCATTACACCTTAAAACAATTCTTCAATGTTGAACTCATAGTGACAGGTGAGAGGTACACTGTAGAGTTGCTAGCTTACAACGACTGCGGTACTGGGCCAGCCTCCACGGAGACTTTTACCTTGCCATCTGTCACTGGTGAGTCAGGTCTTACTAGCCATCACTCATCAATGATTCATTCATTCAAATACTAAACATGGTCACCAGATGATTTGCAACCTGTACATTTTGTGATGCATCTGAGACAAGAGGGTGAATTTTGATGAATCGTTTTTGCCACCTGTAAAATTTTCAACCCCAGAAATGCTTCAACAATAGTGATGGTAATCTTTCTACATGAAGGAATTTACATTATTAAAAAATTTCAGATTTTTAAAAAAAAAATTTTCATATTTTTTGCTATCTAGGAATGATGTATCCTCCCCCAGAAAATGTAAGAGCTACTGCCTTGTCCTCAACAAGTATCCAGCTAAACTGGGATCCTGTGTTAAGCATCTCCCCAGCTTACTACCAGATCCTTTACTTTCAGAACTCCAACAGGAACGGGACAACTAAGTATCTCTACAGGTTTGGCTTTCCATCTCTTCAGCTGCGCACTTTGCTCACAGCAGTTCTTCAGCTGCGCATTTTGCTCACAGCAGTTTTTACCTTTTATGGTTGAGAGTTCGGTCCACCTTATGTGAACTCCGCTTTGATTTTTTAAAGTGAGATGTCTTATCAAACAATCTTTTGAAATCATATCAGTGAAAGAAAAAGATGTACAGGTGTGTGGTATTAGGGAAACTTGAATCTGGATTATAATAGCAGGAGATGTTATGAATTAAAAGGTCCAAGGCACACAACAAAAGGTTGTTCACAGAAATTAAGGACAGATGGAGTTCTGGAGAAGATGTAACATGATTAGAAAACACAGAAAGGAATTGTAGATGTTATTTATCAAAGATGTGTGAGTGTGGCATAGATTTAGTTTGTCTTTCTAAACACCTGAATGACTATTAGATATAACATTCAGTTCTTCTTGTTTACTGCTCTAGGACCAACACATACGTTGTATTGAAGGACTTGAAACCATACACCATCTATGCATTGCAAGTGCGTGTCCAGCGAACAGGCGTGATTGGTCAGTTCAGTGACTTGATCTACTGCAGAACTAAAGAAGATGGTAAATATCATTCACAAAGAATCACTTGTAACATTTTTCTACTCTCTGTCTACCCAAAATGGTATAATCCATTCTTGGAAATATCAAGTTCCAGCATCAGCTGAAATAGTTTAGCTACTTAAATCTTTCCTCCATTGATCAGGTGATGCCAGAGAGGTGTTTGTGGCCAGGTGTAACGTTTTTAACTACCCCAATAATTTCAGTATTTTGTTTATTAGTTTGCAAATTTTATAGAGTGCCAAAGTGAATATGTCAAGCACACCATTATGTGTGTAAAAGGCATTAGAAAAATGAACCAACAGGTACCCCATTCTTAAGCACTATGTTTCCTGGTTCTAAATGATGTGGCACTTTAGTATTCTTTAGTAAGGGGCTGATGTCACACTGTGGTATTCTATAGTAGTGGGCTGATGTCACACTTTGGTATTCTATAGTAGTGGGCTGATGTCACACTTAGGTATTCTATAGTAGTGGGCTGACAGGGTTGTAATGGACAAAAGAAACTAAGATTTCTCTTTATCATGATTCTTAGCAAAGACGTTAATTCAAAGTGGTTTATTTTGTGTTGCAGTTCCTTCCGAACCTATTGGTTTCACTGCTGAGCCATTGGATCCCCATACAGTCAGTGTAGCATGGCATCCTCCGTTGAACCCTAATGGGGTGATACAAGGTTACAACATCATGTATGTACCAGAGACTCAGCGTACAGAGAAACAAGAGGAACCTCACTGGAACAGAACTCGAAAGAAAGGTACATTCCCAGCATTTCAATTTACTTAAGATTTTCCAAAGGGAAATATGCCACGTTCTTCCCTTTTTGTGTGCTCTCTCTTCGTTTGTTAGTTTGTTGGGGTGTTTGTATTTTTATTGGCCAGAGAGGGCTTGGAACCTCCCTTGTTATCTTAGTTGGCAGGTTTAGTCAAGTTTCTCCTTCATCGTCCTCAGGTACAGCAACCTCTTCCACTGTATCAAACCTCACCAGTGACACCAGGTATTACTTCTTCCTCCGTGCCTGTACATCTGTAGGTGAAGGCAAACCGTCTGCTGTGTTACAGGTCAAGACACCTGTTAAATTTCTGGATGTCAAAACAGGTCAGTGTTGGTTGGTTTCGCTCACTTGGTGAAAAAATCTAATGTCTCAGTTGCTTTGGTAAGACAGAATTATGTTGGATGGAAATACAGTGGAACGAGACGAGATCGCGCTTACTACGAGCATTTTCTTGAGTTGCATTCAAAAAGTACACATTGTTATAAGAGAAAAGTTAATTAATACAAGCTGAGCTGAGACTAACACGGACAAGACAAGCACTTTTGCCCAACCCAAAGTGTCAAAACCCATTGTCCACAGCATTTTTACAAATACATTTTGAAAATGCCTCTTCAGAAGCTTAATCCCAGTAAATTTTGGGTCCACAAGTTTGATAAAAACTTAACTTACACGCAGCAGTGGGTACCAGTTCACAGGCAAGCTGGTTGCTTCACTGTGTGCGTGGCACACGTGCGCTAACCTTACAGACCTAGTGTGGACATGTGAGCAAAAGATGTCCACACGATGCAGGAAAGGAAGACACTCTGTGGACTTACACATGTCCACAGGACATTTCCCCTTCTCTGAAAAAGAAGTTTAGAGGCATTTTGGGGTAGGGGTCATTCGTCGTAAAAGGAAGAGGAATAGTCAAGGAAACCTTGTACAAAAAGCCAGCTTAAAATGGTGTTCTCAGTTCAAGAAAAACGAGTATTTTCACTGAGTTTTCTTAACTGCACGAAAAGAAAGGAATGTCCACACTAGGTATGTAAGGTAAGTGTGGGTGTGTTGCTCTTTATGGGTGTGTCATCCTGGCAGGCAGGTCCATCCAGGTTGTTTTATTGAAAATACAGGCCTCTTTAAAATCTGATTTATTTAATCAAATCATACTGATGAATACAGTTTAGAAATGTATTAAAACGTTAAAAGGCTGGTTCATCGAACACTAATCCATTACATATACAGTACATCATGTACTGTACGATTTTGTAGTGTTTACTCGTGTATGAGGCCAAGCGTGCTCTCTGTGAATGGGATAAGCATCAACATGTATAACACAAGGTTTACTGTATGACAAGGTTTCTTGGAAAGTCCCTTCGAGCTTGTATTAATCTTGTTCAACTGTGTAATCATAGAAGACTTAGTATAACTGAACTGGCCTTTACATGTGAAGCATTATCACAGCCCTGTTATTTTGTACTTAGTTCAAACTAACCCTACTTTTGGCATTCTAGGAGAACAAACTTTTCAAATCGGGGATTAGATGCTTTAAATATTTAGAAGTGCCAACTATTTTTAATTATTCAACTTAATCGTTTCATTTCAAATTCATGTTATGGAGCTTGAACGACAGGAACAAGAATATTTTTCGTGTTATCTTAACTTGTCTAGCCTTTTTTGTGGGTGCTGTAGATTCCAGCAATAATTCAGGTCTACCCAGTGACACAGAGAAAGGATTGGTCATTGGTATCCTCCTGGGTACTTTTTGCATTGTTCTCTGCACTGTCCTGGCTGGTATCCGATACAGGTAAGCTAACCCTAAAAGGGTGGAGCACCAATTTGGTGAAATATGAACATACCAAATGTTAATTATTCGACTGGCTTATAAATGGTGGTGCAAACTACCAGTGGTCCTAATTCATTCAGGGAAGTAAGTCCTTGTAATTAATGGCCATTTTAAATTTTTGGCAAGATGTAAATATGTGGGTGCTCATATGTGTCGGAGCTTATCCCGCGTAGCTGAAATGTGAGATATTTTCTGATGTTTAGGGTTTGTCTCCTTACCCATGTTTTTCCTTTAAGGAGATACGACAGTGCTCATAAGAAGAAGATGGCTGCTAGACTGGCTGGTGTTAGTGGCCGCAGTGGTCACCGAATTGCCCTCCCACGTGTTGCCCAAGGCAGTGGTGTTGAGATGGCCCTGACTCCTCTTAGTCCCATGCTGACCGCTGAGGTGCCTACCAGCCAACCTAATGGCCAGGTAAGCCTAATGCTAGGATGCTGGTATATTTTGACTCAAGTAGGTTGCATATCACCCAAAACATGCACAGTCACTGCGGATTTATTAGCCTCATTTGTAGTCGGTGTTGAACATCAGGGAATGTTTAAAATTTGTCTTGTTTACCTGGTAAAAATGAACTATCAGCTGAGATGTTGTTTGTACTGTACAGTGTTAGTTGCTAGTAATTCACAGCTGATGTTTCCTGTAAAGATTGTCTTGGTCAGAGGTTGTTCCATTTATCACACTGGGGTCTGGGCAAGGGGGCAACCCTCCCTTCACTTTGGAGAGGGATTTGCACACTTTCCACATTTTTTTACTGCAATATGATAAAAAAATAATTGAAACTTCTTTGGCATAGTGGGAAAGATACTTGTAGTGCATAAGCAGTGAAATTTTGGGCATATTTCATGTTAAGGTTGAGGCTTAGTCAATAACTCGGATTTTCCCAATAGATGACAACACTATTTGTGCTCCTTTGAGTCCCAAGTGTGAAATATGGAACAGCCACACACTGACCAATCAGAGAGAAGAACCAAGACTCGGTCATGCCATACTGACCGTGAGAATACATTTTTGGAGCAAATATTTTTATCTCTGCAAAGGAAGACAGGTTCCTTCCTTTTATTGTTAGATGATTTGTAGAAATGTAAGCTTCTCTGTGGACGTGGGATTTGGGCCTTTTTAAAAATTTCAGTTTCAAAAGACAGTCTGTGTATGTGTTTGCATCAGTGGTGTTGTCAAGACCAACAGATCAGGTACAAGATCTTTTCACAAGACCAGTCACAAGACCAGCCTCGAGATCAGTTATATGTAACAGGGTAAAGAACAACGAAGGAATTCTGCTCTTGCATTTCACTGGAAGAAATTGTGACTTGAATTCAGACCTGAGGTCTTATGTTGCTTTTTGGGGTCTTGAGATGGTCTTAGGTCTTGACTTCATCGCTGGTTTGCGTGTGGTCAAATTTCCTGCTAAATTGTCAGAGTTCACGTATATCCCCGAGATCGACTGTCTTATGATATCCTTTTGTCATGGTCTAGGTCCATTGTGATTCTCCTCTGCTTGGTGTTGGTCACCAAGCTGGCTCAGCCAATCCCGTTGAGTTCCCTTCCAGGGAAGATGGGAATGGCCATGAGGATCCTGAATTGCCCCAAATGAGTGAACAAGCACCACTTCAGCAGCAGTACAGACACACTCTGCCCAGCACGTCCAGCGGACGAGTGGCAGGTTCCAGGATGAATCAGGAGACCTCACTGGCAGGATCGGAAGATGGCACTGAATCATCGAACCATTGGACACCGCTCAGGGAGAGTACCAGTGGAGACAGCGGCTTGATTGGAGATATAGAGTTCTCAACAGAGACAAGTCCCGATTTCATTGAGAAGGTCCTGCGAGATCACCACATTGGTATTCACCCAGTGTGAGATGCTGGGAGAAGGATTTGTGGAAAGCCTAGTCAGAACTGGACGTCAGCTTTAGTACAAATATGCTCAGTGGATTGTCACCTCAGGGCACTCTCAAGATACCTCTATATTAAAAACTTCAGAAACTATTAAGTTCTCATTATGATTGGGAATCCAAGGAGATTATGTCATCGTTCATTCATTCATGATAGACTACGACAGATTGAAGATGACATCATCTCTCAGTGGTTTACCATAAAATTAGAGTTCACTGTATGCACTCGAAATGGCTGTGGCCCAAACACTGACTCATTATGGTTTGAGAGTTTACCTACTAATGCATTTATCATATATAATTCTTGAAGTTGTTCGCTGTTGTTTTCTAGTTGGAAGTTACTGGTATCTAGTAGGGACCCTTTTTCTTTGGTATGAGCAGGATTTTGATATGCAGTGGATGGCATTGCTTGACCCAACTGGAAATACTGTGTAGAATCTATTGAATGCAACCACCTTCAACTCAGGGAAACAGATATTTTGGAGGTGGGATTGTGGAGAGTTAGATGAAGTATGTATGATGTTTGCCTTACTGTTGATCCATCTTAAAGGTTGCTTATGAGTGGAGCTGAAGATCACCTCAATCTTCAGTGACCACTTCAGTCTGTCAGACAGTGTCATTCCAAGATGTCGTAAGCAGCTTGGGAGGTGATGTGTCAGAGAGATTGTCAACCAGACCATACAGGCCAGCTTCATTCCAAAATAACCCAGGATGGTCACGGCAAGTACTTGGAGAGTCACTGCTAAATGACCCACGACCATTACCTCATGGTCAAGGTAACACTACTGAGTAAAGTTGGCTCCAACAGGTGCACAGGTCACAATGTGCACCCAATGTTTATTTTACTGGAGAGTTCCCTATGATATGTGGCAAATTCTATCAAAGCCAGTCGTGCGTCGCAATGGAGGAAAACCTTTCAAGTGAGTTTGAGTACTAGAAAGATGACTTATGGCATGCACCTGTCCTTTAGTATTCTGGCTCAACTGGAAGTATGAACACAAGCACTAGAGACTTGTGACTGATCGTGATCGGACAGAGTGACGCCTGATTATGTGGACCCCCATCCCCTCTTAGACGGGTCAAGCATTGTCCTCATGTCAGGGACTGTGTAAATGTATCTACATTATATTATTCAGTTACACTCATATGATGTATATGTGTAGCTTGTTGAATGCTTCAACCTCACGGTATTCTCTTGAATTAGGGAAACTTGCATCCCTGTTGATCTGTCCAGGGTTCGAAAACAAAAAGCAGACCCACTATTTTTCCTGGGCAAATCACCAACACCTCAAACCTTTTTACATACTGAAATTTTACATACCTCAGTGACGTACGTACATGAACCAATAATATGCAGTCACATAGGATAGCAAGTAATGTGTATTTGTTGGAAAATGTGCTCAATGTCGTGTTGGCTGAGGGCTGGGAGTATAACGTCTAAAAAGGAAAAGGCTTTAAATGTCAAGAGATACTTGCACCATTGTTTCCCACCAGTTTTTGAGGTGTGTTATGATGGTGAAATCTGTTATTGGAATGTTCAGGAAAGTAAGGAAATCGATTAATTTTCCAGTTTTGGGTCATATGACACACTTTCAAGCATAGTGTGCGTCCTGGGACAGTGGCCCCTAGAAAGAGGAAAAAAATAAAACTTTTCCATTTTTCAGCATGTTACTTTAGTCATTAGAGGTCATTCCATCCACAGATCTGCTTTCAGTGGAAAAAGTAGCATATTTGCTCAAATCAGAAAAAGGATTTGCTCTTCAGAAAGTTGTTGGTTAGGTCTTCTCTTTGTAGCACAGTGATACAGGTAGACTTGTCTGCCCACTGATTCCTGTTCAATCCGCTGGTTAAGCTCATATGAAGACTCAACACTGAACATGCATTGGTTTGATGTAATAACATTTAAATTGTCTGTGAGCTTTATCCAATGATAAATCTAGCTCTCTTTCGATGGTTTGGTCAGGGTCATACCAATGTGATATCTCTTGGAAATTCTGCAAGTGTTAAAACATGTCTGTTTGAAACACAGATACATTACTGTCACATGATTGATTTGGGAGTTTACTTCCACATTTTAAAGTTACCTCATGTAAATCCCCATGTTAAGGTAGTGTAAACACAAATGGGATGTTGTTATATTTACTATTAAAGAAAGAGTGCCTTGTGGAAAAAATCCCATTTATGTACAGTTAAAAAACAAATTAACTTTACAATATGTGTAAATATTCCACTAATTCAGAAATGCACCCAGGATTTGAAAGGAAATAGTCTTTGGATAGAAGAGTCTTTTTTCTTCAGCATCCTCTTTTTAAAACAATTTTTCAATACAAAACTGGACTTATCTTTCATGGGCTTAGCTTCTACCTGGTGAAGTTTCTGAGAATTTTTTTTTTAAGCAAAGACTAACCAGATTCCGGACTTGTGCAGATTGGAAAAGGAACTGATATATATTTTGATGATCTAAAAATGAACAGCCTAGGTAAAGGTAAACGAGGAAGTGAGATATTTGGAATTTTCTATACCTCAGACATGTGGCTATTTCCATAAGAATGAAGTTTCACGATCAATGTGTAATTGTATATATAAATAATATATAACATCAGGCGTATTTTAATTCACATTATATTCACGGTTAAATTCTGTGTTCTAAACTGTGTGGACAAAGTATGTATAATTTAAAGTTTAATATTTTCCCCTGATAAAATTAATTTTTTAAAAATTAGAATATGGAAATTTTATTCTTTTTGGGGGAATTGGAACTGCTATATACTTGAACAAAGTGGAGCTTGTAGAAAGTCAAATTCTGCGGCAGATTTGTTCAGGGCTTGTTAACAGGATTCAAGTGCTATAACTTTAGTAGAATTGTCCAGAAAGTTTGGCAGAAAATGATTTGTAAATTTTGTGAAACTCTGCTGACTTGATGATGCTGCTGCATCTATACATGTCGGTATTTTGCTCATTAAAAAACCTAACCACTCCTAACTTCATCCCAATTTAAGTCAGTTCTGCAGTGTGTTGAGGGATTTTTGGCCATTTTCCTCTACTGTGGCTGTTATTTGGTCTTTGATGTTCCCTCTTGTCCTCATTAGTTAACTGTACATGGCAGGGAAAGACTGCAGAGATCATAGAACAAACGCTACTGCTACTCAGACTTGATTGACATTAGACTAAACATGCTGCCGCAAGCTAAAGAAAGTTAATGACAGCCATGCGTTATGCTTCAAGCATGTCATGTTCAGGTAACCTTTTAATCTTGTATTTGAGATGTTGTTAGTAAGTTTTGTTGTATAGCTTGTATAATGTTACTGTAACTATGATTATGCAAGTTATACAACAAAACGTGATATAATATAGAAAGTGTTATGTAACCTTGAAAAGAGTTAAACAAATGTTTGATTGGCCATTTTCAAACAGGAAGAAATTTGTCAGTAGTGAACTTCCTGTTTCCGGAGGTGCTTGGATTTTATGCCACATAAAAGTTGGAAAAATCACTAAAAAAAAAACTAAGTGCTGCATTGCAAGGGACTGCTGCTGAAATCTTGGCTTTATAGGAACCAAGTATTTCATTTTAAAAACTGAAATTTGAGTTCAGAAAAGCTGTTTTGTTTTCTTTTGAGAGAGAATAGGAATGCCATGTAGTTGAAAAGAAACAAAAACTCCAAAATATAAAAAAGAATTGAAAAGGTAAATTTTTAGAATTTTAGAATTTTTTTACTTATGAAACTTTTCATTTTGTCTGAATTAAGCCACAATTTTTATCCCAGTTTTTTATTTATGTTTAATTTCCCCCAAAATTGTAGTTCGTTCTTTGGATATACATGTAAAGTAAGTTGAAAAAGTGAAAATGTCGTATTTAACAACATTTTCATTTAAATGGCACACTTATTTTTGATGCGTAGGTTTACTATAGATGTAGTGTTGTAGTTTAGGTAAAACAGAAAAAAGAATCCAAAAGATTCAATTTTGCAGTTACAATATTTTTTAACTACTTGGAAGTTGTGTAACCAGTGGAGAGACATGCCGTTGCACTAGAATTGTAAGAAATATATTGTAATTGAATTTTTGGAAACAGAAATGTTGGCAGTGCTGCAAGGATGCAAAGATGAATTAATTCTGATTACCAGATCCAGTTTAATGCTACTAGTTTATGGTCACACATAAATGAGAGGTGTAAATAATTAATTGTTTTCCAAAAGACTTTATTTAAAAAACTTTCTTTTTTAAGAAAAAGGGAGTAATTGGAGTGGTAATGTTCAAACCCACAAAATTTACAAAAGCAAAAGTCTTAGAAAAAGAAAATTAGTCTTCCCAAATCCCTGCTAATTCAGCACTTGTATCAATCAAAGTTTAGACAAAATTTCTTATTCAACAGAAAATTATCCCTTGTTGCTGTCTTTACTACAGTTGCCCAGGGGGAACAACAGCTGCTTTTTCTATGGACGTTTTCGAAACAAGTGGATTCGGCTTAGACTTTAGTTTTGCTGGTTCCAGCCATTTTGAAGTAGCGTTCGAAACCACATGTTCAAGCTCTGACTGGAACCAGTGAAACTGAAGTCTAAGCCAAATCCACTCATTTCAAAATTGCTCAGTGTTGTTTGGTCACTGTTAATAGGTTTGAAGGCTACTACGTGAGACCTTAAGGGGCTGATATACACCTGCTTACCCTATTCAAACAGTTCAGTAGGCTTGTTAGCCACCCTAACAGATCATTAACCTCTTCTTTGATAGCTTGAATTTCATTAGTTTATCATTTTGAATAATGATATTGTTATACTATATAAAACACTAGTGCTCTTTTCTAATGATCATTGTATGTATTTGTGAAATTTGCTGCTAAAATAGCTGCTTTCTGCTGTAAATGATAATGGCTCTTAACCAATTAACGTCGGATATTCTTACCCAAAAAAGCTGCTGGGGGTGGGTTTTTTACCCACAATTTCTTCAATTTGAATTAAGCTTTGACCCAATCAAGCACTATGCTAATACGTCATCTGTGGATTTGACAAAGATTTCTTAAACGAGTGTACATATCCTCAGTGAAACAAATAAGGAAAATTATGTGTTTACATGTCATCTGGCATCAAGTGGTTAATGTTAAGTGTTAAGTCGTGTCTTGCTTCAATGCAAATAGTGAAAAGAGTGAGAATACGTTTGCCCCCCAAATGAAAACAAAGCAGCAAGAAGGTGGGTAAGTCTTCTGAATGATTTGTGGTGGCAAGGAAAAGCATGCTGAATGCTTTTCAGCTCTTGACCAAGAAGGACTTTAGTTTACCTGTGACTGGAAAATTGGAAATTTGGAGTTTCCACAGTTTTCCCACAGTTGAAATCCTTTGTATCATGTCATCCTTTGCATTCTCCTCCTGCTACATTTTTCTGAACAAAATTATTGTCACTTTTAAATTCTGCCTTTCAGATATTTTAGGGATACACTTCAGAAGGTAATTTTTATTTATAACGTAATAATCAAAATCTAAGTTTCTTGGAAACCAGTTAATACTGTGTATGTATGATACTGGAGCACTGTGTAACAGTGAGGCAAATAGTCGGGTGTCATGATGAACTATAATTTGTTTTTGAGTGCTTTTCAATTGTTGAATCATATTAAGTCTTTGTCACTCAAATTTGGAGAGATGCCGTTACAAAGGTGGTGCCAGAGGTGGTTGCATGCATTCTTAAACTTAGGCATACTGCATATGATCACGCACCACTCTGTAGTAACAACCTCAGAGTTTCCTCCCCAGATTACTAAATTGTTGTTGTATTTGTATTCATATTGGCTTGTTCAGTCATAAGGTATGAACGATTCATACATTTCTATATGTAAAATTGTCCACTGTCCATTTTTTGCCCTTTTTTAAAAAATGGTTGGAGTCATATTGAAAAAAAAAGGACTACCTCGTAAGTTGTATTACTTTGTCTGTTGTGGAACTGTGTACATGTACAACTAAGCCTGGAAACTATCAAAGGGATTTTAAAGGTCAGCATTAATGGTGCAGTTTCATGAGTCCACACAGAAAGCAGGCTTTGCTTGTTTGTTTGTTTTTTTAAGGTGTTTATTTTTGCATTGGTTTTGTAGGTCTGAAGTTTCAGGTAAAACGTCAGAGCTAACTGAAATCCCAGAAGGTTTAACCATTGGTCACTTTATGCAGCCACATGAGTCCTTCTTCCGTTTGTATTGGCAATGGGAGATCATTTCCTGAATCACCCCTGGTGATCACTGGTGTGTCTGTAAGTGACCTGTAGAATCGTACAAGTGCCACGGCAATGCCTAATGTGTGTGCTCATGAAACAGAGCTGATTAATGTGGGTCACCCAAAATTAGTTTTAAACGGGTTCTCATGAATTTACTGAGCAGACATTTTATTAAAAGAAAAAAATGAAGATAATACAAATAATAATGGATGTATTTTTTATTAAACTAGTTATGTGAAGAAACATTGTTGCACTGTAAATAGAATATCAATTATTGGTGTTTGACTTTAAGAGATACAATTATTGTATGTGGTTGCATCATTATCATGTATTAAAATACAGGTTTTTGAGGTTTTATGTGTGTTTTCTGTGCATGGCTTGGTTTTTTGGTTTTTATATTCTCTTTTTACATGAAGTATTGAATCATTATATGTTAAATGTATTTCTGAGTATTTTGTTTTTGCATAATAATTTTGGGAACCATTTTTTCATGATGATCAGAGCCATCTTATTCAACTGAGAAGTGTAGTCACTTATATTAACTCTTTGTAGAATTTGTCCAAGACCCAAGTATGAACTTCAAGAGAATCAGCTGTAAACAAAATGCCCAGGTTGGCAATGTCTGTGAGAAATGTAGTTAGGCATTCTCTCTTTAGAAAGATCAACAGACTTTGATCTTTGCTTGATAGTATTCAAATGGTGAAGAATTACCCCAACTTTTGTCTGACATATAAAATCACTTTTTTTCACACTAAGTGAGACTACATTTTGTTTTTTGATTTGGAAACATTACCTCACTGTGAAGGATTGAATACAGTCTAGCGTTTGAAGGTTTTGTTTCTTGTACATAAGATGTATTTAGACAAAATGACAAGGAAGCTTTGTGCTTTGTGTATAAAAAGTGGATGGTGTATTCTGAAGATTTTATTCTTCTGAAGGAGATGAAAAGTGGCCTTTTTTAATTTCTGTGATGATAAAATTGAGTATTACATATTGAGAATATTACATTAAGAGATTTATAGAAATATCCTTTGAAATGTGTTCGCTTGAATACCTCTCATAACTAAAACAGAGAAAAACAGTCTTAAAATGGTTAGATATTTACTCACAGAATTGTTTTGGAATGGTTATCATCAATAAATCTATATTTCAGCAAATATTTCGTCATAATATGAAGTCTCCATTTGTTGTCAGTCCCGTACATTTCTCTGTTCAGTTTTGAACTGACCTGTGTTCAGAAATTCCCATACTCATAGCCAGATAGTGTCCGCAGTTTGCACAAAACTCATAGCTATGGAAAATGCAGGCAAACCGCATCATTTATAACAGTAGTGAACAGAATGTTAAAGGGTACATGTAAAATAATAATTTAGGCAAACAGGGTTCGATTAAATATGAAGTTTGTCTTCCGGACAGGACTGATACAAGACAGGATGCTGTTTTCTTTCACGGGCACGTTCCGCCACGGGTGACAACCAGCTGACTGTAGAGGGCGCAGTGTTGCCTAGATCCTGTCAACACATTTTTGCGTGAGAAATGAGTCGCTGGAGCGGTTGTGGGACGTCGTTTGAAGTGTCATTATTTATCAACTGTAATTGTGCATCAGTTGCCTGTTTTTCTCTCTACATTTTCTACACGATTGTAAGTACATCATAAAGGTGACGTTGACGTCCATAAAAGATTTGTTTTGGTCAGGAATGTTGAATAAATTAACCGTAATTTCTCGACCACGATGCTCGAGCTTAGTCGCAGCGGCCTTTGGACATTTCCATTCCACAAGTATTTAGCCGTCAGAAACCAACAACGCGTCCAGAAAAATTCAATTTAGGAAGGAAGAAAACAAGTTGTTTACTTAGAAATCACAATTTTTCCGACCAGTCTCGTAGGGTTTGTGCACAGGTCTCAAATGGCGTCCGTACTTCCAGAACTATAACTTAGGTTTATACGACTTGCCTCAGGTACTAGTAGTACTACTACTAGTACTGGTACAGATGGCAACATAAACTGTCATAGGCCTATCCGACATACGGTGCTACTTCGGTTTGTGTGAAATTTCTATGCTGTTACACCGATTTTGCCCCTATAATTTCGTGAGGTCTCCCGGGATACAATTTTGTATGGGACAGGGAGGTTAATTTACATTATACCATTTAAAATGGTGAAATTTATTAGAATGTTCCGTACCCACACCTGTGTCCATGACTGCCTGCCTAGCTCACCCAGTCATGTCATTTGAAAGGTCATTGTTGTCATCAGTGTGGCAGCTTCACCAATTACAACATAGCTCCCATCTCATTCTATTCAGTTTCCTTTCGCTCTCGAATGAAAGCAAAATTTCTATTAGTTGAATGGTGTGTTGGTGACGTTCACCAACTTAGTCTCTTAATTCACATGTCACGTGGACAGGACATTTCATTGGACAACACATTACACGTAGGCTACTGGAAACAGTCGTTGCAGCAGTGGAAAAAAATCATTTTAGCGAGGGTAAAGATGGGACTTGTAGGGGAGGACTGAAATTTACCCCCAAACTAGCTCTGGACGATTGAGGTCACACCCCCTTGTGCCACTGTACAGGGGACTGGGAGTTATAAGCTGCTGATCAGGGTTAAGGTTTGCATAAACCTTACAGTTCTGGAAGTACGGCATCCGTATATCATGATCATGGAACTCTTTCCAATTGTAGGATTGTTGGCAAGCTCTTAGTTTCTAAAATGTGACAATTGAGGGAGTGAGTCAGAGGGGAATTCCATATAAGGACACCACCAATTTTCCCTGCAGTAACCTTTTATCTATCAGAAAGCAATGAAATCTCCTTAAAAGTCAAATTTAGCAGTGAAAATATGAAGGCATTCATTTGGAAAACACTTCAAATTTTTCAGACCAGTCATATTGCCAGTCTCATACAAGGCCTGGGTTTGTGCACAGGGTGTCAAGCAGCGTTCGTGTATGTAACCCGTTCCATGAGTCAAAGAAGAACAGTCCAACGGAGGAAAAATGTAACAAGTATATGCCATCTTGCCAATGAAGAAAATTAAAGGAGCTACATGTAGGTAGCCTGACTTTATAATTTAGCCTAGGTCAACCTAGGCCCTACCCCTGGAACTATGGAGTTCACCACCACACCCTGCTTGAGTTCACACTAATGTTGGAGCATGGAGTGACAACAAACCCCATAACTGCGAACTGCGAACCAAATTTCTGCTACCTCCGTCAGATATAAGTGCGAAAAAGAAAGTGTTGTAAAGAAGTTTGCTATGATAGGATGAACTGATACCCTGGGCATTAATTAAAATGGAATCAAAACATCATCCAACCTTAGTTAGGGTGTAAGCCTGTGTCATTATAAGTGCATACAAACTGACATCGTTCTTTTTTTTGGGTCAGATTTAATGGCGCAGGTTCTTGTAGTGGCTGGAGTGTGCCTGAAACTTGTCTGGAAACATTGAAATCTACAATCAGCATGGCAGACACTGATGCCACTACATTGGTAATGTTGTGCTTAAATAAAATACAAAAATGAATGCAATTCTTATTTTGGTCCAGTATTGTAAGTTTCCACTGACTGACATTTTGAACTGCTTGTGCTTGGTAATGTTTTTGATGCCATGTTGCATATAGTTATCTCTCAGGGAAATGGTTTCAAAAGTAAGCTGTTCTGGAGAATGCAAAACTGGAAAATAGGCCTACAGTTCTGGTAATACTGTGGTAGAAGGATTTTAAGGTGGAAAATACCCAGTTAGAAAATGGATGGAAGAGGTTCTTCAGATTGTTGAGATCATCTTTCTGACTGGGTTATTCTGTTTGGTTTTGGCCAGGCTGCTATCAATTACTATTGTCAGGAGAAGCTGTATCGTCATATGCAGACAGTGGCTCTTGAAGCTATCAAGAAATATGGCGCTGATCCTGTATTGCAGTTCTTCAAAGCATATGGCCTTATACTTGAAGGCAAGTACTCAAGGCTTTTACAGAGCATTTGTAGACCTTGATTTTTGTCTCTAGCTTTGGCTCCCACCTGACAAGGATACTGTACATGTACCGGGGATTGGTAGATTACCCATTCATACTTCTGTTTTGAAGGATGATTGTGTATGGTGATTGCTGTATGTATGACTTTATAACACCTCACCCACGGATGCTGCATCTTGATTGGCCAAAAGTGTGTCATGTGACACTTTCTAGTTTTACTATTTTGTACCACCACTTCAAAAAGACTATACACATGCAGCGTTGCTTTGAAAAGAACTCTACCCGTAGCAACCAAAGAACTATGTCCCTAGCAATGAAACCATGAATAGTAGCCCGGCATGCATTTCTGCTCCTAGCATAAACCTGTGGGTGAGGTGTTATAAAACAAACACTGACTGCTTTATCTCTTGGTATAGTAAAACTAGTGTCCCTCAGTGATCCATGGAGCATACTATTTGCCTTGGCGAATGCTTCATGGATCACCTTGGGAGACTAGTTTTACTATACCACTGGAAGCAGTCAGTATTTGTGTAATGTTTGCACTATACATTATAGATAGTCTTCTAGGGGTACTAAGGTTGTTAAATGACTGTCTTATCCCCTTGGACTCTAACATCTACCCTAATGAAAGCTCAGCAGTCTTGTCTTGATCTGGCTGTCATAGATCGTATTGCTGAGGGTATGCGTGAGCTTGAAGCTATCAAAGACAAGCCTGACTTGATCCTGTGTTCCACCATGGCTCTAATGTACTCTCACAAGAGGTGCAAGACTGTAGGTAAGTCCTAGTTGGTAGAGGGAGGATTGTCAGGACTTTTTGGTGAAGTCCCCTGTGGTTAGGGACCATCTCCAAACTGATTTTAGCAGTGAGGATTCTTAGCCTGAACCCTAACCCTGCTAGACGGAGCACAGTGAAACAGGTGTCAAAGTCTGATGCACTTTGATGCACTGGGCAATCAACAGCAGCTGAACAAACTGGCCATGTTGAGACCAATGATGGCCAATGATGTCTGGCAGGGTTTCTGGCCAAAATACCCTGGAGGATTAGGGTTAATGAAGATCTTAGATTGATTTTCTTTTTTTTTAAAATCCACATTTTGTGACTTTTGTCTTGACACAAACAGATCGAGAAGCAGTTCAGGAATTAGATGCCAAACTGAAGGAAGAGAGAAAACGGACAGGGGAGAAGGTATTGAGATGTTTTTGTCCATAAATATGCAGATACCACATCATTTCTGAGGGATCTCAACAGAGTGAAACATTTCAAAAAAGTTCCTAGTTCAGAGACACATCCTAAACTAGGTCTGACTTATGATGCTGGGTGTTTGCTGTTGCATTTTAGGGGCTGTACTTTGCGGCAACGTTTCTGTGGCACACAGGACGACATGACAAGGCCAGGGAGTATGTGGATAGAATGCTGAAGATATCTCAAGGAGCTAAACAGGTGGGCTGGAGCTTGGATGGAATTGATTGTGTTTGTAGTTCAACTGTTACATTTATGTGCATTGATGTTCCATTTCAAGTAGAAAAGTTCTAAAAATCAGAATTCAGTCTCTGAGGACACATCAATATCATTGACCAAAACTATAAAAGGGCTATGCTTCCCATGACATTCGGGGTGAAGCGTTTGATTAAGGGGCTCCTTTCATGGATTTATTCTTCTTGTTGAACAGGGCCAAGTTCTTCGAGGCTGGATTGATCTTACCTGTGGCAGGGATGCTTATGTCAAGAAGTCGGGCAAATATTTTGAAGAAGCACTGAGGTAGGATAACTTTCATTTGCAAGATCTGAATGGCTGTTGATATAAATTTCAAATCTTGAAGTATTGGCATTAAGAAATTCTCAATAACAAACCACTTTCTTTGGGTAAAAGGCAGAAGACTATAGCTGAATTGTTCATTTTGAGCTCTTGATGGGATTTGAAACTGATTTTTTGGTATGTCTTCAGTGGTGCATCCAAGAACGTTGAAGCACTGATAGGCAAGGCTCGTTACTTCACCCTAAGACATAACTACAGCGGGGCTCTGGACCAAATCAACCAAGCTGTGGTGTCCTACCCCGGCTTCATGCCGGCATTGATTGAGAAGATGCGACTCCTGATGGCACTGCAGGATTGGGAACAGACCCTGGAGACAGCTCAAAGGTAAGAGGAGAGAGAAGACAGATGTGTTCCATTCCAAGGAGCAAAACGTGCTGCGGTAAAATATTCAAGTAAAGGAACATTGGAGTTTGTCAGAAACAGGTTATCAATACTCTGCCAAGTAGGTTCAAGAAACTGGCTCACCTGTCATTGACCCACCTGCTCTCTTGATTCTTGCAGGGCATTGAGTCAGCAGTCTAACTGCTTTGAAGCCATCAGAATGGAGATCCTACATCTATTATGCAGGGACGGAAACTACGAAGAGGTAATCCCAGAAAAAAAATAAACCTGAGAACAAAGCCTTCCAGTGGAGTTGACATACAGTTCATTCCACTGGAAACCAATTTGTACCTTGACAAATCAGCTTCAACTACAAAGACCAGCATCCTTAAGAGCTTTGACAAATAAATTGACATTGTCTTAGTCACTTTAAAGGTATCCGGTAATGTTTTTAAAAAAATCCCAAATATAAATGAGCAACTTGAAGCAAACTCATGACCCTCATTTGCAAAGTATGACATGATTGATTATTGATGATTTTAGGCTGTGCTTCGCCTGGGTGAGTTGATCCAATTGCTGGATCGATTTGAACCCAAGAATGGCTACATCTATTGGCACCTGTCATTAGTCTACAGTAGAGTGGTGAGTTTAGCTGTCTCCATCAACTTCCTTGTATTTACACTTCCCAGTTCCTTAACCTCATCTAGGGGGTTAAGGGGCTTAAACTTGACCCCTAGCTCATAAAAAGAAGGTCTAGCTCCCAACGTCCTAGTTAAAGATACTCCTGTTTTCTTTTCTAAATTTAATCAAATTCTAAATTTGTCAAAATGTCCTTTATATGGATGAGAAATGCCTGAAATTGCCTCTCCTCCCGGAGCACATCATTGTGTGGCATCGTCAGTTTTATCACGCACTTGATAATAGAAAAAATACCTGGTATTTCCAAAGTATGCGTACCCCCTTAATTGATCACTATAACTTACTTGATTCTTTTTTCTCAGTGTGGTCGTAACGCTCAAGTCCTACAGCAAGCATCTACAATGGTTGAGCGTGCCGTAGCACTGGAGCCTAACAATGCAGAATATAAGACAGAATTGGGTTACCAGCTGCTGCTTAAGAATAAACCCAAGGAAGCTATGAAGTTCTACCGTAACGCCATGAAGTTAGATGAAACCAGTGTGGCTGCACTTACAGGTGAGAACATAAATCACAGGTTGAGTAAGTGATTGCTCTAGGCCAAAGGCTGGTTATCACTAGCCAATTTCATTTAACATTACAGAGGGAACCATTCACATAAAAATAATTCTACGAGATTTCGATGACCATGTACGCTGTAAAATTTGCAGCCAACGGTGTAATGTGCGTAATGATGAGATTTTTAAAAATAGGCCAACTAGGGTCGTTGGACTGTAACTTAATTGAATGTGAATTGTTAAAAAGCATCTGACTAATGGTCGAACTATAGTTCATGCCCGAGCTTGCCCTGTATTGAAAGCATGTAAGACCAGTCTGTATATCTTCTCCTTATTGATTTCCTCCAGGTATCATCAAGTGCCAGCTATTAGAGGATCATCTCGATGATGCTGAACAACAGTTGGAATTTCTTAGCGAGATCCAGGAATCCATCGGCAAATCAGCGGTAAGAAACACTGGCACCCTGCCATTTGATGATGGTTAGTCAAGGGATGGCCTCAGAAACTCATGAAGTATTTTGTTCCTGTCATACTGGTAGTGTATGATATTTTGCTTTACTGGTGTCTCCTACAGGACATCCTATTCCTTCGTGCTATACTTGCCCACAAACGAGCCAAGCCTATAGAGGAGGTAGTGGCTCTACTCAATGAGGCTAGCACTACCCACTTTACAGCTCTGAAGGGGATTCCCCTCGGGATGGACTACTATACCCAGATGAATCCAGACTTTGTGCTGGAGTTGGTCAAGGAGTATCTAGCCTTTGCTCCCACTGAGGTAAACAAACTCAAAGATTTGCCAAACAAGTCATTAATCATCTGAATTTGAAAAGTTGAAGGCCTTGAAACATCCATCCATGGTGTTTTTTTTCTATTGTTTTCTCTTTGTTACAGCCCCAGGCACCTGGCCAGCCAGTAAGCCCCATCCTCAGCCGATGTGCTTCCATTCTAGAACCCATCACTAAGGCTATGCCTGGCTTACTGGAAGCCTTGCATATCTTGAGTCGCATTCGATTCCTGTCTGGTCAGATTGACATGGCTCAGAGCAGTCTTCAGCATTGTCTTGATCGTAACCCCCAGTTTGCTGATGCTCACCTCCTCATGGCACAGGTATAAGGATGGCTTAGTGTTCTCCTAGTTACTGAAATATTAGAGGATGGGATGCTTTGGTTGGGTTTGAACCCATGACCTCTGCTTGCTAGTACAGATGTCTAAAGCACTTTACTATAAAGCTAACCAGAGTTAGATGACAGAAGGCTTGGGTAGGATTTGAACCCATACCACGTATTTGCTAGCATTGATGTCTGAATCACTTTACTATGAAGCTTACTAGAGCCAGATGAAAGGAGACTTGGGTAGGGTTTGAACCTTTGACCTCCTGCATGTTAGTGCAGATGTCTGATTTGCTTTGCAGCGAAGCTTACCAGGGTCAGGTGACAGAGAATGCATTTTGCATTGTGATGTCCATATAAAGGATTGCTTTGTAACAGACTGAATTATTGACTATATTGTAATCATCACTTTCACATAACCGCCGAGAAAAATAGTTAGTCTCAATAGTTAGGCATGTTGTAGCATCTGAAAGGTCACTTGGCTACTTTTACAAAGTTTTCATTGAGTTCTCAATTTCTTTCTCCTGGAATAATCCACTGCCTATTGATCCTTATAGATTCACCTACATGCTGGCAATTACAAGCAGTCCTCGCAATCGCTTGAGATGGGATTGAGCTACAACTTTGAGGTAATCCCTTTCACTTTCACTCCTGTGACTGCTTGACTTCATAAAGCAAGATCTGTAGCTTAAGGTAGAAATACTTCTCTTATTTGTATAGGATTTTTTTCACATACCTGAGGGTAGTGAATAATGTTTCATTGTCCATGCCAGTAAGGTAACATGTTCAGTTTGGTTTTATGCAAATACCTGTGAGAGTGATAAACTGAATTAGTGTGGTTAATGTGGAATTGATAAGGATTAATAAGTTGGTTGAAGATTTCTCCTGCTTAAATCTCTATCATGCAACAATGTACTCATTGTGTTTAGGTGCGAGAAATGCCGCTGTATCATATGATCAAAGCTAAGGCCCAACGTAAGATGAATCAACTGGACGAGTGCATCAAGACACTGCAGAGCGCCATGCAGCTACCAGGAGTCAAACAGAGGGCGGCCTCCGCCTCCAAAAGGGGCAGTAAGGCCCTCCCCATCTCGACCACAGACAGGGTGTCGGTATACTTGGAGCTAGCTGAGGCATATAGACTGACCGATGCACAGGTAATGGTGTCAAGTCTTGTTTGTGTCCCTAAGCAACATATTTATAGCAATTGCTCCTTTGTATACATTTCAAGCACAGTGGTACTTTTTTGTAGTTTGTTACTTTCATCCAGTGAATCTAAAACATTGTACAGTGTAACGCTACTCGAGGCGTGACAGGTGTTAGAAGGAAATATCTGTGATATTGTTAGATTCCTGGGTTCTGCACTTCCAACCTTACAAAATGATGATGCAACCTCTCCTTCCTTTTGTAGCATGAGGCAGCTAAGGTGATGCAAGATGCCATCAATGAGTTCAGTGGTACACCAGAGGAAGTACGGGTGACTATCGCCAATGCTGACCTGGCTTTGGCCAGAGGGGATACAGAACTTGCTCTGTCTATGCTCAGGAATGTTGGTCCTAACCAAAGGTAAGGGATCAGGTTTAATAGTATCCAATATGGCTTCCTATTGTTGATGTCAGTCTGACTTGACGTTCCTTTTTCATGACACAAATTGTAGCTAACAGCCTCGCATTTGACATTTAAATCTCAGAAGATGAACATTTAAAGTGAAGTGACTTTTCATGAACAGATCGAATCACAAAGTATCTAACCTAGACTCGTAAGGACTGCATTCTAAGATCTGAGAAAACATGAATCTGACACCTAACCACACCCCATACTTGCCGTTGATAACTCTTCTTTCTGCAGTTACTTTGTTCAAGCTCGAGTCAAGATGGCAGACATCTACCTGAATCATCGCAAAGACAAACGGCTGTATGCAGGCTGTTACAGGTAGGTAACTCAATCCATGACGCAGGTAGTGGGTGTTAAGTAGCTGTTTATTGTCAACATTTACAATACTTACACTAACTCTGGACAAGTCAAAGCTCTGCTGACAGGATTTTATTGCTTGTTAACTTGCCTTTCTGTCATTATATTACCTGAAAAGCATAGAAAACACTGGACACAACAGTTCTTTGTTTAAACTTCCTAATCTATTGCCTTACATTCAAACATACAAATGATAGCTGTGGTCAGAATTCTCTAAAGGTAACCTTTGATCTGTAACCTTTGACAGGGAACTGGTTGAGAAGCAGAGTAGTCCTGAGACCTCCCTTCTCCTTGGTGATGCTTACATGAATATTCAAGAGCCAGAAAAGGCTATTGAGATCTACGAAGTTGCACTGAAGAAGAACCCACGTGATAGCGCCCTCGCTAGTAAGATTGGATCAGCACTGATCAAGACCCACCAATATACAAAGGTAAGAGATGTACTGATTGATTGGAGCCTTGTCTTCATGGGTTATTTTTGTAGGTCATGGGAATTTATTTTCTTTCAGCTTAAATGGAAAATATAGTTATAAAAATCAGTGGATTTGGTCTAAAGTGACAGAGTGCATCCAATAGGACTATAATGAACCATCCTTGGACATAATGAACCATCCTTGGATATAATGAACCATCCTTGGATATAATGAACCTGTTATCATTTAGGCAATCAATTATTACGAGGCAGCATTGAAGACAGGAGGGCAGGGTTTTCTTCGTCATGATCTGGCCAACTTGTTGCTGAAGCTACGACACTTTGACAAAGCAGAGAAGGTTCTAAGAACAGCTTTAGATCACGAATCTGGTGAGTGTGCCAATTAGTTAATCAAGAAATCTCAGATTTTTGAAGTGCCGTAATAGGACCATAATATTACTGGAACTTTCATTACATGAAATGGTCTTGTAAACCAATAATTTCCAGGACCCTTGGAGATTTATTGAATGACATCTCCAAAGATTTTTTTTCAGGTAGTTGTTGTTTCTTGTCTCTTTTCAGCTAACGATGTGTCCACAATGATGGATGATTGTAAGTTATTAGTGATGCTGGCCAAAGTTCATCGCCATGCCAACAAGATGGAAGACTCCATGTTGGCTCTGACCAAGGCCAGAGATACGCAAGCCAGGTAAAAACTGACCTGTTCATACTCGGTACGAAAGCAAACACAAATGCAAATTCTTGATGTAAAAGTGGAACACATTTCAATTTGGCAAACATTTGCTGCAAATCTTCTGTGACGTCATATTCGCTTTGGCTTCACATTTGCCTGAAGTATAAACCGGCTTTGAAAAAAAAAACAAAACTGTTTTCAGTGTATGTTCTATTTTGTAGACAGAAAAAAAGGATTCGTATGAATTTCTTTTTGATTTAATGCGGCATTGTAAAATCTCTTTGCAGAATACTGAAACGTGTACAAGTAGAACAGCCAGATGCTGTCACCTCTCAGAAAGCTCTTGCTACAAGGTCAGTTTAGGAACTATCCATTGATGAACAGGAAGGTCAGACATAGTTTACCACACCGTCTACTTTCATTGAGGGGTGGCTAGTTTGTTCTAGAGGTGTTGTAAGCTGTACATTTACAGTAATAGATAGAAGTATGACAGTTGGAACTCTCTTCAGTTCTGAGTGGTAAACATTGGGGAACATTGGGGAGGGGCTTGGGGCTGAGAGGAAAGGTTGAAGAGTCAAACCATGAGCTTCAGGTGAATCTATCTTCTTGCTGCAGCATCTGCTTCCAGATGGCTGAACACCATGCTTCCCAACGAGACTACGACCGAGCTATCAAGCTATACAAGGAAGCCTTGGTGTATACAGAGAGTGATGGTAAAGCCATGCTGGAGTTGGCTCGACTCTACCTGGCAACGGATGAGTTAGATGCCTGCCAACATCAACTAGTCCAGTTACTCCAAGGAGATAAAGAGAATGATAATGCCACTGTGGTATGACTCTCAGATAAGCATTTAAATTCTTTCTATCTTTTCGGGTTTTGTCTATGTTCTCTTATTATATTACATTGTATTTATGGCTCGTATTCATATTACGTGTATTCTTGATTCGTATTTTAATGAAAGTATGGAAATAAATGTTGTTTTTAAATTTGAATTTGAAATTCTAGTGTTAAGAGTAGATTTAAGATCCACATGAATCTGAAAACAAGATAGAGTTAAAGTGATGGTGTTTTTGTCATCTTAATTAAAGTGTGGATGATGATCAGTCGTGGATTAAAAAGTAAACCAAAAGTTGGTTTTTGGGGGGAAGGGGTTGAGTTTCCTGTGATGCAGCATTGATCTTTGCAGTAATGATTTATATTCTTATGATCATTGGAGCTGTTTTGAGCCAACAGCCATGACAGTTTAATTGCCAAGGTATATTGCCTAGGTGTATTGCCTATCGATGTTGCTAAGGTGTATGCTTATTCCGACGTACCCAGTCGCCTTTACTGTGTCCCTCCAAGAATCTTCAAAAAACTTTTCCAATTTAAGAAATGCAATTCTTGTATTCATTGACAGATGATGGCTGATTTAATGTTCAGGAAGGGAGAGTATGAACAAGCAACATTCCATTTCCAGCAGTTACTTCAAAGATCACCAGGTATTAAAGTACTCTCATCAGGATTTGTGTTCTAAAATCTGTGTTTATACTCAATTATTGCTAGAAGGGGCCATGGTAGCCAATCCATGGGTATGCACAGTCTGCCTTGTCATTAGATTGTGTTCCTAGACTACAAGGTTTTTACATAGATGAGCTCAAGCCAAGTGAACATGGTGGTGTTTATGTAGACGAAAAGATTCACCATAAGGTGACTGATGGTGGCTTGTTGGGTAATTTCAGACCATTATGAGGCCTTGTCTCGACTGGTTGATCTACTCCGTCGTGCGGGCAAGTTGGAGGATGTAGCTCAATTCTTGGAGCAAGCTGAGAAGGCTTCGTCTAGAGCCTCCATGGACCCTGGCTTCAACTACTGCAAAGGCCTGTATGAATGGTCAGTAGCTAACACATCTCCAGTGGATGGGAAGGAAAGCGATTGTGAACTGTCTTGCTCAGGAACACAAAATCATCTTTTGCCAACTTGAAGTGAAATGTTTTGCAAGTTTTCCGAGTACATGTATCTATGTATTTACCATCTGAACACTTTTACTTTATTTTGATGTTCCCTTTTGATCTCCATTTCTTGTGATTTATGTAGGTATATTGGTAATCCTAACGTAGCTGTGAAGCATTTCAACATGGCACGCAAGGACAGTGATTGGGGTCGTTTGGCTGTTCGTAACATGATAGACATCTGCATTAACCCTGACAACGAGACTCTAGGAGGGGAGACATTTGAAAATGTCAACACTGATGCTATGTAAGTAGATCTTGAACTCCTTATACTCTGTGTCTTGTCTATAAATCTTGTCTAAAATGACGAAATATATGCTAAACCTTGCAAGATGAAAGATGCTTGACACACTGGCATTGTTTCTGACGTTGGTCGTTTATTTTTTGTAGGAGTGCTTCAGAGAAAGCAGATTCAGAGCAGATGGCTGTCAGAACGGCCGAAAAACTCATCAAGGTAAAGAAATAACCTTGTGTTTTTTCTACTAATAGTGTCACTTCTAAAATGGAATATACCATGATTTACAGTCACGGTCAACTTATGTTCCTCTTTACTTGTCCAAAGATAGGTTCACTGTCTATTTCACACTGCCCCGTAATTTTTGTTTTTAATTTCGATGTATATTTGTCCATTCTCACTTAAATTGGTTACTGTCTTTGAGTTGTTAAAAGAGTGTCATTACAAACCCAAATCTACTGGTTTTTATGTGGAGGGTGCAACATCATCAAAGCCGTGTTGTGTCTCAGATAGTTAATGTAACATGAAGACCTATTAATGTGAATCATAACGTGCTCCTTGTGATGTGTAGAAACTCACCTGTTTTCTGTCTTTGTAGGAATTGAAGCCTCAACCAGGATCTGATGACTCCAAGATCATGGAGAACTATGTCCTTATGGCTTCCAAGTCCAAACCAAACATAGAGAAAGCTTTGTCATCATTTATGGAGTTGGCAACTAGTGAGGTAGGGCTTGACACTTTAGAAAGTTTTGTCCTTCTAACTAGTAACTTAACCACTTCGGGCTGGGGGCATTTATGAATGTTGATGATGCTGGGACGGGATAATTTTCATTTTTTTCTGTTTTCAAAATTCTTTCAAAATTCATATCTTCATTTACTGGCCACTTAAACCCACACGAAGGACTATCTGGTTTCTCTCTAATCTGACTGACAACATCTATTGACACTGGAGTATTTCAGCTGGGCCTGCCGCCTTGTAAAAAGAGACCAGATTGTGCGGTGTTATGTAATTTTCTTTTGTTCATGAAACTGGCACTGTGCGCTGCTGACCTCTTTTCAATAGGGGCCAGATTAGCGTGCAGCGGTACTGTGTGGCTCATCGCTGCAGTGGTGGAGAGCTTTTGTCCCCAGTGGTAATACGCTCGCTCTCAATGCCCCAAACTTTGGTATACTGTTTCAAAACAAGGCTGGATTATCTCCACTTTTGAGAGTGAGAAAATGTTGATAATGCACAGCAGCCTGGTCTTTTGTTCCAAGTACGGTCTTTTGTTACAAGGCCCAGTTCCCTTTCTCTAATTTCCGAAACACCAGCCACGCATATAAAGCATATGTGTCTGGTACCGGCAACCCCCGGCGGCAAGTGCTTAAATATGTTTTCAAATAAATGGAGAAAAGATTCAACTTGTGAAAGGTCCGTATGACAATGATAATGTGAAATATTTCTGACTTTTCAATCATTATTATCCTGTAGAAAGAGAATGTACCGGCTCTGTTTGGAGTGGCCACAGCTTACATGATATTAAAGCAGACACCAAGGGCTCGTAATCAACTCAAGCGAATTGCTAAGATGAACTGGAATCCTGTGGTGAGAAATAAGCTGTAGACTACCCTTGAAATCCTCCCACTCCTTGCTCGAAAAGTACCTGACCACAACACTGTTATTGTTACTATTTGAATAAAGTAAAAATCCACCACCCTTTGGTTTCACATTAGACATACATTTTTCCTTTAAAAATAATCTGTATTGAACTGGAGTCTCATCTTGACTGACAAAATTCATGAAACTGACGTCTGAGGGTCAAGTTTGGAAGTCACAATCTGACCAAATTTCAAAGTAGTGTATTCATTTGAAGATGTTAAATTTCAAGAACCAGACTCTATTTTAGATTTCATTCTGACCCCCCCCCAAATCACCTGGTACCATCCCATTAAGAGTTTCCAATGTATACAATATGTTCAGGAATACGATTGAAATTGGGTCTCCCGTAAATACGGTCTATTGTGTGGACCCGGTGTCATTCATGTAGCTAGCCCACATTAAGTCAGTTCAATTCTATCAGATCCAAGACAGGTTTTTGTTATTTTCATTTGTATTAACTTTGGTTTTTATGACTCAGGATGCAGAAGAGTTTGAGAAGAGCTGGCTATTGCTTGCTGATATTTACATCAACTCTGGCAAGTATGATATGGCCACTGAACTACTCCGGAAATGTCTCCAACATAACCAGGTAAAACTATTTCCAAATAGTCCAAATACCAGCAATTCAGGTACGTGTAGTTGAAAAAAACTTTCCTATGTGGTTAAAATATGGATCTTCCCTGCACAGATGGTTTTTATTTTTGAAATAGACCATCGTAAGCCCATTGCAAGGTTTTGATTAGATAGGTAAAAAAATGTTTTGGGGTTGTTTTTTTGCATTTCAAACTGACCATAAGTATCTGGTTTTGACAGAAAATGTCACATTTATCTTGTATTAAAAGTATGTTTTTTTTCTTTCCATGCATACGGTTCATCAGGGAAGTTCAGTTTTGTTAAGGCAATTTGTAAAGCCCTGGGCAGCAGCCTAACATTTCTGGTGGCATAATTGAAAGCTTGGGAACTCAGCTATTGGTGTGTCAGTCAAAAAGCCATTGTACTTCTGAACAGAGCCCAATTTCAAGGTGCTAAGCACACAAATTTACGCTAACATAGGCATGCTTACTGCTGACAGTGGAGATTATAAGCAGTAAGCACGACAAAAAGTACACTTACCTTGGAGGAAACATTTGCTCACTCAGTAATGTAACAATGCCTGTGCAATTTTTGTGCTAAGCAAAGCATTAACCACATGCTGCTGGGTGGTTTGAAAAATACAGTGCACACATACGGGCGAATTTCAAGATGTTCAGTTTTCGAAAATCATCAAAAATTCATCATTTCAATTAATGCACATTTACACCCACACGAATTACTGTCTGGTGGCCACTTTAGTCTGACAGACAAAATCTATTGATGCCCGAGTATTTGAGCCAGGCCTGCAGCCTTGTAAAAAGAGCCCAGATTGTGTAGTGTTATAAAACTTTCTTTTGTTCACGAACCTGGCACAGTGCGCTGCTGACCTCTTTTCAATATGGGTCAGATTAGCGTGCAGCAGTGCTGTGTGGCTCGCACTAAATACCTCAAACCGTGATACACTGTTTCAAAACAAGGCCGGATTATCTTTACTACTGAGAGTGAAAAAAAATGTCAGTAATGCCCAGCAGCTCAGTCTTTTGTGCTGAGCACGGTCTTTTGTTACAAGGCCCAGCTCTTTTGTCCCGGGTTCGGGCTCCCTGACTTTGTCTATAAAGCCTTTGTGTTCGAAAATGGGTCCCCCTGCAGCAAGATGTTAAGCAAATTTTTGTGCTATGTTTAGCAGACATTTGCTTAACGGATAGCAGTGTAGTGAAATTGGGCCGTAATGTGTTATTGCCGCTATAATTTTGATTTTTTGTTGTTGTCATATTGTAGTCATGTTGCAAGGCCTATGAGTATCTTGGCTTCATTATGGAGAAGGAGCAATCTTATCATGATGCAGCTGGAAACTATGAGAAAGCTTGGAAGTATGGTAACCAGAACAATCCAAACATTGGTAAGTAACCACATGAAAAGGGATCTGACTGTCTGCTCTACTGTCTGGGTCCAATTTGCCAAAAACGTATGCTCCTTGCATATTACGTAGAATTTGAGGCTCTGTGTTAGGCATGATCTGTTGATCAGCACAATTGCCTTGCACCATCAGTTGATCCTGTATGAAATCTCTGACTTTACTTCCCTATTTGAAACAGTCTTCCACAACTGTACATTACCTGTGCAAAAGGCCATCATCTGAAGGTGAAACTATCGATAAATCATACAGCAAGATCAACTGATTGTGCAGAGATCAAGCAATCACACAGATTGACCAGTACCCAACAGTAGCACTGTCAGCAGGAAACATTGGTCATTTTGTGCAGAATTTTGTCGGTAACAAAATCATGACATTGGTGAAAGTGATGCTTGAAATGTGCAGTGGGATGTTTAATAGAAGTAAATCACATACTTGATTGATACCACCACAATCCTTACTGCCTTCTTCACCTTGTTACAGGTTACAAGTTGGCATTTAACTACCTGAAGGCAAAACGCTATGTTGATGCCATCGATATCTGCCACAAGGTCCTAGCGAATCATCCTAACTATCCCAAGATGCGTAAAGACATCCTGGACAAAGCAAGGGCCAGCATACGGGTATGAAATTGCTTCACAATAGTCGTGCAAGCCTTACGGAGGTACCAAATCTGTTAGTATGTCATATGTCTTGTAGTTTAAAAACTGGATCTTCATCAAATAAACCCTTCTCTGCTCTGCATTGCTGGACTTTGTTTTTAGACAGTTTGGGTGTCCAAGTTAATTTGTTTCTGTATTTGTACCTGCATGGCACAACATATACATGGCTTTGCATAAAGTTGCACAAATTTTGTTTCGGCGCAACTTGCATGTCCATACGTAGCAACTTGCATGTCCATACGTAGCAACGTAGCATGTCCATACGTAGCAACGTAGCATGTCCATACGTGATAATGCACGTAGCAACATTAGTTGTGCCGAGTTTTTCAAAAACAAAATTTATTCACCCTAAATTGAACTCAAAGGCCTTGCTAACTGAACAAACGATGCATCAGGTGTCATGCAGGTAAGAAATTTTTCTTTTTAGGAATACAGCTTGGTACTAATGTGGTGTATAAAGCCGAAACTTCATACGTACCAGTTGTGTACCAAGGTTGCTTCCAAATGTCGTCTGTTGGGCTTCTCTGCATTATGTATAACAATACAGGCTAAAGTGATGATGTCATCAGCCAAAAAGATATGGATATGTGTGCGCATTTTCTGTTTGCCCAAACTGTCTTTTATCCCTGTACTATTATTTTACGTGAAAATAGGAAATCTTGTGAGACACCAAGATTGAAAAAAATCGATTTTGCTGTCTCACATTTGAAATGGAGTACAAAAAGTTTTAGGATTTTCATGTGTGAATATAACCTTGAAAATAAACTTATTCAGCAAATCTCTCTGGAAGCTTTATGTAATATATATATACTACAAAAGATGCATTTTTGGTCTACAAGTTGCCAGATGTAGCTATTGTCTCAATCTCGGTATTAACTTGACTCACATCTATGTGAAAAATATGCTGTATTACATAATTTTCCATGGAAAAGTGTGAATTATTTGCAGTGTAGAATGTTTGTGTTTTGGGATAATATTCGCACTAGTTTAAAAAAACACTGCTTGGTAAAGTTCATTTTGAACAAAAATTTCAAAACACAAGGCTATGGCCTTGCTATTTGGGGTTATTTTCAAGTTGTTCTTTGATAATCAAACCATGAATGTCTTCATTTGGCTATTTGAAAAAGAAAAAGTACATTTTGGCCCTGAGATTGCACTGTAATATTGTACCCTCGTCATGATTAGGAATAATTTTTAATTGTTCAATCTGGGTGTTCTGGAAATATAAAGATCATTTTAAGGCTACAAATTCAAACCAATTCATTTGTGAAAGTTGAAATAAAATCCAAGAATACTGCTTTCAATTGTCTTATTGTTAGCCTTGTCATTTTTGAAAACTCAACAAGTACAAGACTATAGTCTTGTTATTAAAAAAAAAACAGTGGGGGAAAGCAGAAAATTTTTGCCAATCTTCCAATTGCAAGACTATAACCTTACAATTAAAAAACGTGAAAAAAAGGGGAAAAATTTGGACTATTTTCCAACGGGAAGACTATAGCCTTACAGTTTTTAAAAAAATGAAAAAAGGGACAAATTTGGACCATTTTTCAATTGCAGGACTATAGCCTTAGAATTTAAAAAAGTGAAAACAAGGGGGCAAATTTGCACCATTTTCAACAACAAGACTATAGCCTTAAGATTAAAAGTGAAAAAGGGACAAATCTGAACCATTTTGAAATCGTAAGACTATAGCCTTACAATTTAAGAAAAGAAAGAAAGGGGACGAATTTTGACCATTTTCGAATAGCAAGAGTATAGCCTTGTGATTTAAAAAAAGGGACAAATTTGGACTTTTTCAAATCGTAAGACTATAGCCTTACAATTTAAGAAAAGAAAGAAAGGGGACGAATTTTGACCATTTTCGAATAGCAAGAGTATAGCCTTGTGATTTAAAAAAAGGGACAAATTTGGACTTTTTCAAATCGTAAGACTATAGCCTTACAATTTAAGAAAAGAAAGAAAGGGGACGAATTTTGACCATTTTCGAATAGCAAGAGTATAGCCTTGTGATTTAAAAAAAGGGACAAATTTGGACTTTTTCAAATCGTAAGACTATAGCCTTACAATTTAAGAAAAGAAAGAAAGGGGACGAATTTTGACCATTTTCGAATAGCAAGAGTATAGCCTTGTGATTTAAAAAAAGGGACAAATTTGGACTTTTTCAAATCGTAAGACTATAGCCTTACAATTTGAAAAAAGGGGACAAATTTTGACCATTTTCCAATAGCAAGAGTATAGCCTTGTGATTTAAAAAAAGGGACAAATTTGGACTTTTTCAAATTGTAAGACTATAGCCTTACAATTTAGAAAAGTGAAAAGGGGACAAATTTCGACCATTTTCCAATAGCAAGAGTATAGCCTTGCAATTTAAAAAAGTGAAATAAAGGGACAAAGTTGGCCCATTTTCTCATTCCGAGACTATAGCCTCAAGATTAAAAAAGGAGAAAACACAATTTGGTTTTCTTTGGCAGTTGCAAGACTGATCTTACAAACAGAACTGAATGACTGTAACAGCCTTGCAATAAAAAATAGTTGAAGAAAAAAGGAAATATAGACACCAGCTAGTTTTTGACTGCTAACCACAATAAATGAACAGTCTTACGATGCAGGAAAACAAAAAAGGTAATGTCAATTCATGAAACAACAATTTTGACGAAATAAAAACATGAGCTAGCATTTTAATTTGAAGGACAGCCTTGTGATTACAAAAAGGAAACAGAACACAACCCTCCTCCCATACCGTGGAAGTTTTACAGATTCAACCAATTTACATGTCTTTACATTTGTCATGCACCACCCACCACATTTCAACAAAGCTTTTTTTGGGGGGGTCAAATTTGTAGCAAATCATTCTTTTGGCTTTACTGATGTTTTGAACAAGATTTTGGATCACAGGATTATGAAACAGCATCCATGTTCTGTTCTTGAAATATAGAAAACCACTTGTTACTAAACTGTATAGGCAGAATATGACCTTCGAGTAATCAAAAAGTTATTGGCAAGATTCTGTTTTATCGAGACATCAAAGTATATTTTGGTCTTGTCTTTTGTTTTTACAAAAGTAGCACCATTTGTAATATAAATCTACAGATACAGCATCTCTAACAAATATGTAAGGACAAAAGTGGGATAAAGTAGGTTAGTCACAGACTAAATAATTGAAACTAACATTACACCGGTCAAAATTGATCCATTTTTTTGTGAGAACACACCTTGTTTTTCATCATAGGGTTGTTAAAGAAGACATTAATTTGCTAGTGAAATTGTAGTGAAATTCCTTCATGTTTTGAAAACCATGAAGAAAACAACTGATGACATGCCCGTAAAACCTTCACTTAAAGCTGAAAAAAAGCGATAGCTTAGTTATAAGTACATGTACGTCTACCTGCACGGCTCAAGCTGGTCATGTGACAACTGTCAAGAGAACATGGATCTCAGATATAGATCCACAGGTGGCATTAGAGACTAGCTGGCAAGATGTTACTCTGCAATATTCAAACCAAAAAAATGTTAACTGAGCATTTATCAGAACAACTGATTCAAAGATTCCTGTGTGCTAAAGGCATTCAAAAATACATACACTCTGCTTATAATGTGGATGAATGACATTATAATGAAAAGACCAACCCAGTAAGATTGCATGTATCTCTCACATGCTTCGAAATGAAAAAAAAACCAAAAAAACCTGTCTATACAGACACTACAGTGTCACATCTGTCATGTGACTACTCGGGCATACAACCCTTTATGCAATGATGTAATGATTGTGTACATTCAATTGAAATTTACATATAGTCTGTTGCATAGCAACGAACAGACTTTGTAGAGACCTGATGAGAATTGAACTTACCACAATAGAGTGTAGGAGCATTCCACATGGGCACCTCTTGGCCAGTGTGAACTCCATTCTCAGTCACACAGTAACACCTAAACAAGTACATTGATACAAATCTAGCTAGGCATACCCGTCACTCACAAAGGACAAGCTTGGGCCAATTTCATAGAGCTACTTAAGAACAAAATTTGTTTGAGCGCAAGAAAACCTTACTCGATAAATCAGGTAACCAACCAAAACTCAGTGTGATGTACATGTATATTGTTCTGGGATTGTATTTAGCTGTTTTTTTTTTGTTAGCATAACAATCAGATAGAGTTTTAGCTGGTAACCTTTGTTTATTAAGCAAAATTTTTTCCCTGCATATTTTGTACTTGAGCAGCTCCATGAAATTGGCCCCAGGAATAAAGATAGCAGATTATCTCTTCAAATTAATGTCCAACAGATATTCCTCATTCTCTTTGCAAGAATGTCACTATAATCTGGCAGTACAATAGTAAAATCAACATGAAGATTCAACTGCTTTTGATAAGAACAGTTCAGGGCATTGCTTTGGTTGAATAACAATAAGGGATGGATACGGGGAGGGGCTTAGAACTTAATAGGAGGGGTGACTCTCACATGGTTCCAGAGCACTGTTTAGGATAGTAGTAGCCATCACTACGGCAATGGGGAAGCTGAGCAGCCATAGCTGGTTGTCCTTTCAGTCGAGCTTCATGGAGAGCTTGGCGTGCTGCGTTGTATTCACGATGGCATGGTGGGTCATTGACAGCTGAAACAAGTCAATCCAAACACAGAGAGAATGGGGTACTTTTAAAGAAAACACAGGAGCCTTCAGAAACCAAAGTCTGAAAAAGTTAGAGGGCTTGACATTTGGACTGTGGGAGAAGTTACCTGAAAAACCTAACTGAAATCACCATAACAATGTGGTACATGCCTGTATGATGGTACAACCTCTATGACTAATTGTCAAGAAAGTCAAGGTATCTACAGAAAGTTTGGAGCATTTTGAGGCTTGCCATTGCAAACATTTAAAAATCTAAAGTACCCTTTTCTTCTTGGATAATTCATTTAACATTTTGCTCAGTGGCCAAGTAATTCCATTAATATCATGACATGTGGGCTTATTATGGGACAGAAGTAGAAATAATTCAGAAACCTGGCAACTTTAATATAATTTCATTGATTGGATGCTGACTTACAGCAATGGGGCTCTCTCAATACTGGAGGCTTCTTCCCAGGAATACAGAAACAGCTGATATAATGAAAGAAAAACAAATCAGAAATCATGACAATCAACTCTGAATGATGACAAATTCAAATCAGTTCAATTCTGCAGACATTCAATTCCATCATTTCAGCTATAAACTGTAAAATCAATCACGACCATCATCTCTGCTTTAAACAGGAAGCCACTACCTCGATACTGGAAAAAAAAACCAAATTACAGAGCATCTTACTCAAAGATACATACACCTTATCCAATAAGAACTGATATTTCTCTGCTGGTTGTCAATGAACTCATACTCACAAGAGGCCATGGCATTCTTCCACACCAAACTCATCATCACAATATGGAATTGGCACACCGAACAATGGAGAGCGCTGTACACCATCGGTGACACCTTCCCACAAGAAGTTGACTCGACGTCTCACTGCATCTAGCTCTGTCTCATCACACTGCTTAGAGGCTTTAGCTGAATACAATTAAAAAATAATTTCTTCCATTTATTTTCATAATTTCAGCTAAATACCCAAAGAATGCTTACGACTAACCACCTATAACTGAAACTACGTCAGCAATTCCCCACCACCTAGCCGAAGGTTTTGTCAGTTGGGGGCCCGCAGAGGCACCAGCACAATATGAGGGGTACAAAAGGTGACTTGATCCCAAAATAGGAAATGTTGGGGGGGGGGCTGGACCTTTCGATGCTGCAACTGCAATCACTGTTCATTAAAAAGGGGATGAAAGTGATAAAATTAAGTTCTAGCTCGTAAACTTCATTCCTTTCTTGTTTCATTGACAACCTAATTTTAAAGACATATCCTTGGCAAGTGACAAATGACAGGGTTTTAGGGAGTGGGGGCGCAGGGGGTTTGCCTTCTTCCCCCTGCTATGCCACTGTACAGTTTTCTTGTCTTTATATTTACCTGACGGGGGAACCGCGGGAGTGGTAAAGGTTGCTGGTGTAACCAAGGTTGGTCCAATATCTGTAGGGCTGAATATGGCCGTAATCCTGACATGATATTCCCGGTCAGTCGCTAAGCCTTCCAAGGAAGCGGTGATCTCAGATCCATCTACGGTCAAGCTGTCCCAAGTGGTTGCTGGGTCAAGGAATTCTTCAGAGTCTGTATACTCTATCTTGTATTCTGCAGAGCACAGCAAATTTTGAGTCGAGTTTAAAGCAGTGAAATGTTTCCTATTCTTTCAAGCACAAAATTATATTCCTGAATTTGACACTGAAAAAAAGGCACAATGTACTTGAAATGAAGTCGACTTCCCTCGACAGTCATGTCAACTACGAGCAACAGAGTCATTGCGTGCAGTTTTGGGATTTTAAACCCACAAAAGCCATTGCAATTACGACATGAACCTTGTACATCACAATCCTGAAGTCAAGCACTGAAACAAGTAAAATCTGCCCCAACAACTTTGCTTCTAGCCCTGCAGGTTAGGAGCTGTTTGGGAATCCTGTGAGAAACCCATGCTTATGTTGGGACTTACGCATGACATCCGTCCTCTCTGGTGGAGGAAGCCAGTTCAGTATCACTTTGGCTGAAGTTGGACCTGTCACAGTCACCTGGGTAACGGAGAATCTCTCGGGCCTTGCGCCTCGTTCTACAAAGAGAAGGAATATTACAGGCTTTAAAAAGTCTGACCTTAATTTTCAGTGCCAGATCATTGTCATTCTCCTGGTTTGACAATGTCAAACCTTATCCTTCCCCCCCCTTTGGAGTTTAGAATCATCTCTACCCCTTCTTTGAATACAAGATCAAACAAACCTGGATCCCTGGAAGTGACAGTTATTGTTTCGCTCATTTCACTTCTTTGTTGGTGGTCCAAGACCAGCTGGACAGAAAACTCAAATGGTACACCAGGTAGCAGGAAATCTACCACATAGTTGGTTTCAGAGGTCCGTTCCTCTAAATAGCTGAGGTCCAGAAATGAAAAAAAAAGTCCGCACATGAAAGTATCGATAGTAAAACTTCACTACTTGCGGGAAACCCAAGCAAATATTGGTCCTCATTGCAACAAAAATGACTAAGCCAAGGTTGTGATCAAGTCAATCATAAATTATCCCATTTCAAGTCAGGTCACATGACAAAGGAATTCTGTTAAATTACACAACAATGTTGTTCATCCATTTATGGCTGGCTTTTGAATGACTTACTGTTCATTGGATTACAACTTTGTTGGACTTACCCTTGGTTAAGTGGGGTGCGATACAGAACATTGTAGAAGCGACTATCAGTGACAACTTGGGAAGATTCGAGAGTCTCATCATACCAAGATAGGAGTGCTGATGTTGAGGAAAGCACTGTTGCTGATAACTGTGAAGGTGGTGGAATAACCTCTATACAATAGTAAGAAAAAGCTCAGATCATTTAGTATCATCAGTAGGCTTCGATCCTTGTTTCAAATAGCTACACTAAAAGAACACAATTTATTCTGATGATAAACGTTAAAATTGTCTCAACAATCATGGAAATCACTGTATATACCTGAATATCACTGCTTTATCATAATTACCGAAGTCAAGTGAATAAATTTCACTCTCACTGAATGTATCATCTTCAAGTTACTATCCGTATTTGTTACAAAAATGTGTATTAACCATAGGCCTAGTGGTGTCATTCAAGTTGCAAGTAGAACGCTGTACCACTTAAACACCAGTGAGATAAAAAACAGTCCATTTCAAAAGTCTAGTTTGGATGATAACATCTTTACTTTAGCATCTTCATCAATACACAGGCCTCAGTATAGGAACCATCAGTAGAGACTTATTGCATTGCATCCTCTGTTAATGAATCAACACACTACATTTCACTACAACTTGAAAGCATTGGCATACAACTATTAGATGTTTGCTTTGCTTGGGAAATTTGGCCCGCAATTTTCCTTTTTTTTAAGGAGAAGAGACTGCCATGCAGACTTCAAAAGATGAAAAGACCTGCCTTCAGGAATGATATCCGATGGAGTCGCACCAAAACCCCCTGAAGATATTGAAACAAAATTCTCAAATCTTGGTAACTCATAAATAGTCAAAGCTCCTTGTCCTGTGACTTAACATGCCACTTAACGGAAAGAGAAACAAACACATGCTCACACATCCATTACACGGCAAATGTATCAAGCGCTTGTTTCCCATGCATTTTGAGCTAGTAACAGAGTTTTTTACCTCCATTTAAAGACTGAAGTGGCACACATGTTGAAGTTTAACAAAACATTTAATTAACACGTCACTGAAGGAAACATCTCAAAAAATGGACAGCATCACAGAAGAGACATCAGACCCACATAGATACCAACAATCCTCATACAAGACTTCATCAGCCTTTAGGCTACAACCAGAGGGTGGGTATAACAACTTGGCAGGTGTATGGAATGTCTAATCTATGATGAGACATGACACACTGGACAAATGGGGTCAGGACAAGCCAATATCAACTTGATCATGAAACAAACTTTTACAACTGACAAACAAGGCTATCTAATCAGAGGACATGATCAGTATACATCATCTATGAAACTGATGGATAATTCTTAAAAAAGGGCCTGGGGATGTGTTTTAGTAACAATACTAGAAAAACAAGAATGCTACAGAGTTTGCGCACAACAGACATCAACAAGGGCAGCTTGCATGAAACAGGACAGAATTTCACAGAATGTGTGAAAAGGAACAAGCCTACAGATAACCTCCAAATCTACCAAATAATTAGGCAGACTTAAAGGGGCTAAATCTTCCTTTCATACGGTTAATATGGGAAGGGATTTTTTTCTCACACGGGATGCACATACATTGAAAGAAGTTAGCCTCAAGCAGTACGGAGAAAACTGGAATGTCATGCCAGCCACACTCTCTGAAGTTGAAACTGAATATTGGCAGAAGCATGCCACTGTTGTTTGGTACAAAGTGCAAGTTAGATATTAATTCCTCAAATAGCATCTAACACAGTCTGTTTCAATGTACTGATTATTCTGTAACTACCGAGCAGAACAAAGAAGGCCAACACAGGAATGCAGTCACAGGTACAAACAATGCTCAAGTAGCCATGGCTGTGAAAGCCTGCATAAGCACAAAGGGAACGGTCAAATTTCTGGACAAGGGAGCTGGGCATAAACGCCACGGCAGCTTGACTCCAAATGCGCTGTGCTGACACTACAAACAAGTTGGACAAATTTGGAACCAATATGAACACTGCTGACACTACAAACAAGTTGGACAAATTTGGAACCAATATGAACACTGCTGACACTACAAACAAGTTGGACAAATTTGGAACCAATATGAACACTGCTACATGTAGTTAACACATACAGGAAGCAGTAGGTTCAACTTCAGCTAGAAAGCAGTAGGTTCAACTTCAGCTAGAAAGCAGTAGGTTTAACTTCAGCTGATCAGTGGTATACCCTGTTACCCATCAAGTTTGATTGTAAAATATTGAAATAGAGAAACAAAACCAGATTAAACGGCTAACGTGCAAAGTACAGCTAGTGCAACAAATTTAACCTCAACCATTTACAGCCAAGCCTGATGGTTTGCCAATGAAGCCATTCAGATAGAGGGTTCCCACTCTTCAAGCTTAAGAAATATCCACACATGCATCTCAAGCTGGTATTGAAAGCTGCGTGGTTATAGTAATCTAGGTACAAACTCATGCAGATATCCAGCCAACAAGATGCAAATCTTCAGATCATAGCTTGTTGTGGTTGCTTTATCATCAAGCATTTTCAGCAATTGCTAACAAACACACTGGATTGATATGACCGATTTCAATCCCTCACACCTGACAACTCCTAGCATGTGCCAATGAAGGCACCACGATATCAACCAGGAACCCTCTATGTAAAAACCAGTAAAAGAATGCTCTTAACATCGGTAGCATCAACAAGGGGGACATGTCACAGGGAAGGACAGGGGTGCGGGAATGCTACCTGGCACTCGTACCGGTCCTGGGGAACCGGTTTCTGGGGTTCTACCAGAGTTTCGATTGCAACTTTCCATCAGGAACATGTTGCGGATGCCATTGACCCGGTTGCGGTAGCCAGTATCTTCAATGCAGGCATCCTGCAGTCGCTGAAGACAGTTGAGGTATTGGAGAATTTGAGGGCAGATCGCTCCATCACCACGGGAACGAGACACATTAAACTGTCGGATGCACTGCTGTTGCTGAGCACAACGCTCTTCTGCATGTAAACATTGGGCATTGCTGGTGTCTCAAATGCTTCAGATTTCTTTAGTTGGTAGTTACAGGGATGGAGGAGGGCCGGCATAACTTGTGCTTAAAGTACAGGTATACATGACAACATTTAAACAGATTAATTGAAACTATTGCTCTCTCTATTTGATGACAGTTGAAATCTCACCCTGACTTACCTGCAAATAGGTTTTTCAGTCTGTACAAAATAACAGGAACTTTAATTCTCTGAAAAGTTCCTCAGCCTCAAAAATTTACCATATCCTTATGCCTTGAGAACTAGAGCACAATTTGTACTTTGAGGAATCTTTAGATTTTGTGACGTTAGGCATGGTGTGGTGTTTCAGAGTTTATTTATGCACCTTTTGGCTTCTAGAGCAAAAAGTAATGCAAATCTCTTCTGAATTTCTGATAAAACTCATGGCTGAAATTCTAATGAATTGTTAAATTACAAAATGCGCAATGCAAGACACAATGCAGATGGCACAGAAAGACAAACATTACTTACAATGAACTAAGCTGAAAGCAGATGTGACTTACCTGGGGGAGGAGCTGAAAAGAAAGAAAAAACAAAAACAAAAAACAAAAACAAAAAAAACCTGGTAAGTTTAGTTTGCAACAAATAAGCATCATTAGAACTAGGAGGTGTGAACTACAAAAAAGGGAACCATGAACATTCAAGATGCACCACTACATAAGCTTTAATTTCATTGCTGAGTTTGATTTGATGGCAGAGTTGGAAGGGACCTGAAAGTTTTTTCCAGAAATTACAAGGCAGCAAAAAAAAAATCTTTCCCCAACATGTGGGACAGTTGATGAATGCCCACTAATAAGTAAATTACGTGTAAGCACTACTGTAGATGTACCATCAATGCCTTTAATATATTCCTTGCTTTCTGTAAATTATTATGTCCTATCACCAAACTGTATTTGGAGTTACAATCTCAAATATCTTGGGAACTTTCTATATTTTGGATCAAAAGACAGGCTGCTGAAAGGCTTACGCAATGTCTGTAAGCTCCTGGATACGGATTCACCACGTCCAGCGGCATTGAACTTGTGCACCTTTATGTAGTAGAATGTGTCTGGTTGCAGACTCTGTATCTCAATGGACTCCTCTAGAGGTCCTACTTCCACGCTGCTGTCGCTGGCTGAAACATCTTGACCATAAGTGACACGGTACCCTTCTATCTGCTCAGCTGCATCCTCCTCTGTAATTATCCACCTAACAATGATGGTGTTAGGGGAGGGGCTGTAGCTCAAGACCCCCTGGGGTGGGGATGGAATGCCTGGGGAAGAACCCAAAGATTCCGCTTGACGGTGGAGAGGAAAACACTGTGAAGGAAATTTAGCTCTGAAACTCCACCTGTTGGGATACGACAGTTGCTGCTTGGGTAAAAGTTGGACATTTTTCATCCTAAATCCACACAAAATAATTTCAGAAGTTACCATGAATGACCTCAATCTATTGAAACAACCCCAGCCTCTGGTGATGTTGACATCATTATGAAGATCAGTTAATTGGGGTCATCTTTCCTACATTCCCTTCACAGTGATGGATTAAATGGTAAATTGATCCTAAATAATATTGATGCAAATACAGATCCCCTAGATATAACTATATGTGCTGGCTCTGCAGTGCAGTGCTATCCCACGATGCTGTGCGACAGGCAAGCCAAGCTTAGTTGCTGCATTTTTGCATGTGCATGCATTTTGTGAGCAATGCTCTGGCCAGCCTTTTTTTTGGGGTCCTTTAAAGGCCTGCATACAGTGTGCAAATACAGAGTACATCATGGGTATGTTAGGCAGCTTACTCAGTGGTACTGACGGTGCTTCCTGATGCCAGTCTGCAGCTAGTATCTCTCCATCTCCTACATCATTGTAGGCTTGTATAGTGACCATATAGTCTGAGCCAGGCTTCAACTGATCCAACTCTTCCTCTGTATCATCAGGACCCACACTGAACAATGTCAGCTCACTGGCATCTGATCCAGCTAGGCCAAAGCCCACAATGTAGCCAGTGATCTCTACATCCCCCTCAGGCCTTGTCCAGGTGATCAGGGCTGTTTCGGCTGATGTGATTTCTATATCGACTTGGCCAGGAGCAGCAGGAATAGGCTTGCTAGGAACAACTGTAAAGATAGATCAAACACAACCAATATCAAAAATTCCTTCTTCAAAGACTACTAAGATACCTTACATCTTGTTTAATTAGTGCAAAGATTTTAAGTTGGGCGTACATGCAAGCCATCCAATTCTGTAGTGGCAGACTCAAATCCTTTAGAGTTTTGACACTACGGTAATTTGCAAAAGTTTAAGACCACCCGGAAGTTTATTGGTAAATTGTCTCATTGAATGATTACTTGAACATGTTTTTACAGTGGTGTGTAACATCAGTGTAGTGCTACATACTCATTGGAATAAATTTTTTTGCAAAGGCAGGTCTTGTAAGACATTTTATTTTGTCTGTAAGGCAGCTTGGGTAAAAAAAAAGCCAGTCTTAGCAATCAGAAATAAAGGAGGACAAACTAAATATCAGGCTGTTAACATTTCAAATCATGGAATTGTAGTCAAATAGCTGTTTAGCCAAAAAACTAAACTAAGGTTACACATTGAAATTAAACATAATTTGCCATGATTGATTGGTTTAAGTTTGATTTTTCGTCAGGTTAATGCATTTTGCATGGGTGGTCCTCAGCATTTGCAAATGACTGTACAACAGTGAACTTGTGAATGCTTGTTTCATGTTATCACCGAGCAAGAAACAGTAATGCAGGGTATAAAGTGGATAGGTGAATCTTAATAACATACCTACAGGTGGCGGAGCAGGCTGGGTCCATGTCACTGTAACAGGTTCACTCTGTCCTACACTATTGACAGATGCGACCTTGAACACATATTCCTCTCCTGGTGTCAGACTACTCAGCTCAACCAATGTGGTGCTAGGCCCCACATAGCCAGCAGTTACCTCACTGTCTGAATATCCCATGGGACCATAAAGGTACTCATAGCGAGTTACACTAGAGGAAGTAGGACTCCACATAACAACAGCAGTCTCAGTGGTTGATGGGGTAGCTTTTAGGTTAGCTGGTGCACTAGGGGGTCCGGCTGTAGGGGTACAACAATTACACAAATAGTATATCAAGGGAGAAAAAAACATTAGACTGGCTGTATGCTACTTTTTTGAAAATCAGCAAATCAGTACTGATGTAAATGGAATTGTAAAAACAAAATTCCATAAATGACTTTGAAAAACTTTTATCCAAAATATTTAAACACAATTTTTTATTTCAGCATATCTTGTTTGGCAAGCATGTCAAAAATTCTACAACCAAACCAACTCCCATGGGGTGAGACTCATTCAACCAGCAACATGAAGACCGCATTCATTCCTTGTCTAGGGGAAAACTCAGGAAGTCGGGGCTCCCCACTAACCCTGCTAACATAACATCAAAACAACCCTGCACAAATTTGTGAATATGTGCTACACATGATCATCTGCTCTGGTCAATATCCTTTCTCTAATGAAAAAGACTTATTTCTGTCAATGATTGGCTGTCTAGACATTAGTTTCAGCCTCAAAGACAAAGAAAGAAACTTAATGGAAAAATTCCTCACACCAGATGTGTGACCTCCACCACATGCAACCAAACCAAAGAGGGAAGTATCGCTTTGTAACTTGACACCAACGACTCTGGAAACCTAGTCTTACAGAGATCAGGTACAATAACCCCATCAAAATGAAATGCTTCTTGCCAAATTTGAGGCCCTTGCATTCTCTTTGGTGAAATTCTTGTTCTTATAGCTCTAAAACTTTAGTTGTTTCCATCTGTTTGTTTTATTGATTTCTTTGTTACATCACAAGTTGCCTAGTCATCTCTTTATGCATTCCTCTCAATCTTTTTATCAGCCAGTCATTTTGTGTGTCCTTTATTTTTTGTCAATCTGTTCTTTATATTTATGACGTATTTCTCTGCAACACCTGCATCTACAAGCTCAATTCCTCAACATGTTTATTGTATACCTGTTTTCAATCTTAATGTAGGCCTAAATGTGTAACAGAACTTAGTAAATTTACCGTTGTATAGTCAGTCAAATGGACTTTTTTTTTTCAACTTCAATTTTACAAGACTTAGCCTCCAATCAGGCCAAAGACAGATCAGGGATATCCATAAATCTGAACAAGGGGTGGGTGGAGCTGTGTATGTGGGGGGAAGAGTGAGGAGGTTGATTATTATGCTGGTTACCTTGATACCACTGGAAGTAAGCCTCTTCACTAATTTCCCCATTGGCAACGGCTGCTAGAGTCAAAATGTAACTGGTACCCGGCAGCAGATCTGACAGTAAATACTGGTTCAGTTCAGTGGGAAGGTCCATCGACTGCAGCTCATTCTCATTGGGGCCGTATTTCAGCTGGTAACCGGTGATGCAGAAGCCGTTGGATGGAGGGGACCAGGTGACTCTTGCTGATGTGCTGGACGGGATGGCATTGAGATTTTGTGGACCAGAAAGTAATCCTTTTTGGCCAAAGGGTTTGGGGATCAAGATATTAAAAAGGCATTAATTCTTCTAGACACTCAAAAACAACAAAAAACAAATTTAAACAAGAAGTAACGAGGTTTAAAACTTCTAAACTAAGGTTAAAGAAGATGAGTTTAGAGAAACAGTAAAATGTGCCAAAACTAATCAAATATTTGAGCACTATCCCCAGTAAACACTTACTGTCAACTTGATTGAAGCTGCTGTAACGACTCAAGCCTTTGGAAGAAGCCGTAGACATACGGATTAAATAATCCCCACATGACTCGGTCAATCCTGTCCACAGAAAAACATGGAGGCAACATTAGTTACATTTACCAATCACTGAGATTCACTGATGGTGCTTCAACCATCCCTCCAAATTTTAGCCCAATGGAGTCTGATCATATCTAGTAGGGAATTGGAAGGTTTATATAGCCACCTCCATAATTACATTAAAGCGAGACCTTGACACTTGCATCATAAAGAAAGCATACAAATCTTTAATTACTTTGTATCACAAGTTCCCCACAACTACTATATTTCTGAATAATTTTTTTGATAATGTTATTTGGAAAGTAAATGGCCAATGAATGTAATGAAAGCTTCATTTTTGAGAATCAGTAAATTGAAACTACATGTAGCTCTGTTGTTGACCTGCTTATTTGCAACTGATGCAAAGGACTGCAATCTTTTACATACCATCAATATCATAGGAGTTGCCAACACGGGCATTCAACTTCAGTTTGATCAGTTTGCCATTTTGGCCCAGCTTGTACTGTATGCGGTAACCTCTGACCACGGCTCCAGGGTCAAGGATTGGGTCGTCCCACTCCACTCTGATACTAGTTGGCGATGTGAAGGAACTGGTGAACTCTGGGGGCTGTGGTCCTACGAAAACAAAACAAACAAATTCAGTGCAAGTGTATGGTGTAAAGACCAGCTGGGAAAAAGGTCGGTGTGAGGAAGAGAGAATGAGAGGGTGTAGATATAATCTTTGAGGTGACAGTCAATTATTCTTGTCCAACTTTGTCTGCTACAGGAAAGCTAAATGGTATAAAGTACTTGTCAGGGAAGATAACATGAGACATTGAAAAGAAAAGAAACACCATTCAAAAAATACTGACATACCAGAGAACAGGCAGGGTGACATACCAAGAACAGAAACAGTGACACACCTGAGAGCGGACAATAGTTTTTCCGATTTTAGAGTGACTGTCCACCTAACAGAATTGAGGTTGCCACTGTCACAAGATTCATGGGTGTCCAAAGTAATTCATTTCTTGACTTAATTCAAAATAGTGTCAGTCTTCATAGGGATTAAAAGTTTATATTCACTAAAGGACAAACATGTATACTGTCAGTGACAACCCCTAAAATAAAAATATATTCACCTATTTTTAATCAAACTAAAAAATGGGCCCTGAAATGTCTGTTTCAATGTTCCTACAAAAGACCAGCATATCGGGCAGTTTATGTCAGTTAACCAGACCTGAAACCTCAACATTTGTCGGATTCTTGACATTCTACTTAATTCACATCTATGTCATGGTGTCTGCAACCTGTCACACAGCCTACCACAACAGTGACTTTGTTATTCACCCCAGTCAGTGGGTTATGACAGCTTGAGCCCCCTGAATGATGTAGCTACAAATATTGCCGGAAACTAAACCAAGTGTCGAATATGTGATCCAAGGTCAAGCTCGTACACAACAGGAGGTGGTACATGTTAGTCTAGCCTGGAAATGGAAGGAAAACAGGATGGAGATATACCTGCTGCCTATAAATTAGATTTAATACAGTGCTGTTAGACTTGCATCGAAGTCCAAGTCTTAGTTGGATGCTATTCTAGTGAGCATGTGTCCCTCCAGACCTGTCAAGCTGGTTTATTACAAAACCATGTGCTTCAGACACTTCCTGAAATACGGAAACGTTTACGACTGGAACAACTGTGTATGAGTAAATATCAATGTAGTATTGGAAAAGCCTCGATAGGCATGTTAATGATGACTTTCTTCTGGAAACTTCTGGAAGCCAATGCAATTAAGCATCATACTTAGATTTGGCAAAGTTAGGAAAGGTGACACAGTAGTAATGGGGTTGGTTTATCAGTCAGATGTTTGAAACAGAATAGCCCTTACTTTTCTTAAGGACTCAAAAGATGTGCTACAATATGCCGAAAGTTTGATCTGAGCTATTTCAATCGCAGAGGAAGGAAACTTCTATGCTTCACCACATAAGTGGTTTTCCTATTAAGGCTACACGTACTTCACTTGGAAAGCTTTGTCCACAATACTGGCTTCTGTGGTATGCATGATGTGAAAATGTTCACCCTGTTCCTCATGATTTATGGCATGAGATTTGAGCTTGACCGAAACCAAATGGCTTTGATGTTCAATTGGTTACTTCATCCTACCTCATAAAAAGAACATGGGCTGTAAACAAGGTCAGCTAACCAGGATCTATGCTTCATATTCCAACGTTATCCATGTGAAAAGATATATGTGAGGGCAAGGAAATCAGGAATGCTTGGAAAGTCAATGATGTCTTTCCCTGTCACTCTGCAGTGATTTGGAGAATACTGGAAGAGAAATAGACAAATCTTCCCATACTGTGTGAGATTTGAAGAAGAAAAATCTAAATTTCATGTTTGTCTTTCCAATCTCTAACTGGCGTTTTAATTTCTTTATGTACTTGGTTTGAACATTTGAAGAGGTCAAACCCCTTTTGTGTCTTACAGTGTTTTCAATTAATTTAGTGAAGGAGGGAATTTTTTTTAGTTTGGAGGAGACTACATGTCCAGGTCCCATAAATAAGCCCAAGAGTCTCACCTGATGTGGGTGTACAATAATTGAATTACTGAAAATAAAGTCAGTCTAACCACATGCCAACCTGCGTACTGAACAAGGATTCTTCTAGCTATGTACCCACTGCAACCCGCTGAAGACATCCACAGGTGCTTCAAATTCCTTTCAAGAAGGAACAAGTGCTTGAAGGGGAGCATTTAATTTCGTGGGGGTGGTAAGTTGAGGAATATTGTTTTACTACTAGGTCAGCCATAAGTGCTGTCTCAGCAGTGTTCAGTGAATCCCCTAGAGTTAAGAGATGGGGTGTGAGTATTATGGATGATTTTAGCATGAACTCAAGAAAAACCTGTTAAACCAATACAAATGTCAAGTTTCAGGCTCTAATTGGTTCATTTGAATAATATCTGACCCAGGCAAAACAGCATACTAATATGACAACTTTTTCCTCATCTTGATGACTTAATTTTGGCACCAGCAAAAACTCCCTTCAGAAATGACCAATTCGCAATATACACTTGAAATTATTTATACTAAATTATAGGATAGAAAAAAATCCCTGACCCTATCTCCACCTGTCTGACCTTGCACTGCACTGGAGACATGAAGCATAAAACTGATCACCTTAAAAAAAGGTACATGCTTCTTTTCTTCATTTATGGACAGCAACAACAATTTTACAAATCATTTCAATATAATTTTATGATGCTTCTGTCCTTTGACAGATAACATGCTAAACTGCAATTTTATCAAAAACCAGCTGGGGAAGATTTTGATGTACGCACGCCAGTAATTATTGACTACAGCGACCTGTTAGCAATCAGAAAGCAAAAACATGTCCTGAAAAGTTCAATTTAGGAGGGAAAAAAGTCATTTACTTAGAAAACATTTAGAATTTTTCAGACCAGTCTCATTGGGTTAGTGCACAGGGTGTCATGCTGTGTCCGTATACGGAACTCTTTCCTAAAATCTAAATGCACAACCAAAATAGTTTAAATCAAGGTGGGAGAACATAATTTGATAAAGCATTAAATATTTTATTTTATATGCTGAAACCAGTGTATTTTCGTTGCTTAGCAACTCCACGGACAAAATTTGTCACCGTGAGTGCGAAGGGCGCAAACCCCGGCAACATGTAGATTTAACCAACAAAATATAAGTTGAGAATACATATCAAAACTTGAAAAAACTTACGTCCTTCACATATAGCCAGAATCAGCAGAAATGTTGACAGATATAGCACCAAACTAGCGGAATAGGGTAAAATTGCCATTTTGGTGATGAGAAAAGGAACAAGCTACACCTTGCACCGAAAGAGAGCCTCCTAGCACACAGCCACCCGAGCGTGAACCGCTCGGCAAATACCAAGGAATATTGGTAGACGACCCAACTGAAGTATCCACCAAGGCTGGACGGCTCCATTCGCACATAGGGGAAGTGAAAAGTTAGAAACAAGATAAACAAGAGAAAAGGGAAGTAAAACGGACACTACAACAGTGCTGATTATTTGTAAACGCACAAATATTGAAACCTCGAAACCTGTGTGTATTTTTGCAAGACTTTCCGTTCCAATTCTTGTGCGTCTTTTTCGTACCGTGACGGACCCCAACGGATAACTTTTTGGTTTCGTTCTGTGAAATTTCTAGAATGTACAGGTGCGTCGTTCACAGCACGTTGTCCACGTATTTTTTTTGTTGAATTCGCCAGATGTACTGATTTGACGGGTCCTTGCTCTATGATTCGATTACCTCGACTCTGAGCATACACTTGTGCATTAAAGGGACCGATCGCTATTCTCTCAAAAATCGGTTACTGGGATGGGCGAGTTTCGCCCAACAACGTTTGCTAGCTGGAAATAAGAATAGCAAATTGGAACTTCCTTTTTTACAAAAAAACTTCTTTTATTGTCAAAATTATGCCACGTTACTACAGAATGAAATCTCACTCAAGCCGAACATACAGAAGAAGCCGAGTTACTCCCACGGTACCATACAACAGTGATATCTCTATGTACATACAGTGTGATTCAGATCCCAGCATGACAAGCAGGTGATGCAATATTTCAAGTCTTGGTGTGTATTTATGTACAAGAACAATTTGCTTCGATTAGTTCTCAACAGGTGCATTCTGCGCAATGCTGACGTCATCTATTTGCAGCTTGTAGCTATTTTTAAGGATGTCTTGTCCATGCTGGAGTACAGAAAGTACATCATCTACTTGTAAGACGTTCCAAGATGAAAACGATATCAAACCAAGTGCAATTTCTTCAATACATTAAAACACCACAAGGTTTGTACAGGAGTAAAATAAAAGACTGCATCAGTCCTGATTGTTCAAATTTTTCATTTTGCAAAATCCCCAGTCTTTTTTCTTTATAACTAAAATTAGCATTATTCACAATGCAATCACAATGGGAACGTAGTTTTTTGGCCAGTCTTCTGTCATGCAACAACCATTTCATTTCAAATATCAACAATGATGGATTTCAATCTTCAGTGTGAGCATGGACAATACAACCTTAAAAGAGACAAACTTTCTGGCATGAGTGATAAACTCCCCTCTGCTCTACTCCCACCTCCAAAAACTTCCTGTAAAAATATTCTTTCTTTTCAAAATAACTTGACCTGTAGGATTATTGTCCTCACTTTAAATCTGTCTTCAGATGACAACTCCACAGGAAAGACAGTGACACTTTCAAAATTAAACTTTGCCCCCTGACCTAACCTCAATCACATCAGAAGGTCACAGAATCAATACCAAAACCAACAGCAAATTGTCATATGCAAGATGAAACCAATGGAATATGTTCCCCAGTTAGTCATTTCACACCATCGTGTGTACTAATTCAGTCATGACAATCACGATTACGCTGACATGATTAATTAAGGACATGTAATTTAGGACTATAAAATTAGTTTAAATCTTGAAAGTTCATTGACAAAAATTAACATGTTTAGAAGGTTTATAAAATGGATATTCATTTCAAAAATGCAGTTTTTAATTTCCATTGAATTGTCAGGATATAAGGCCCAATTTGGTGTGGTGCATTCATCAACCTTTGCATTATTATAAAGAGATCTGGTAATTCTCAACTTTGTACTTGTATGAGGCTCTACACAGCCCTGAAGTATCAAAGCTTGAGTTCTGAACAGAAATCCTATGCTACCATCAGAGTTATTGCCCGGTTGATGGTAAGAATAAAAAAGATGGCTAGGGAAAGGGGGGGTGGCTAGGATGCAGATCACTGTGATGAAAGAAAGAGCAAAATGGACACATCAAGATGCCTACTTAGAGCAACAGATAAAAGAAACAAGTATGCAATAATGGAACCTAACAATTTCAAGCCAGAAGTTACCCTCCTCAAAAGGAGAAAGGAATGAATGAAAACATAGGGTAAGCAACACTTCTGCAGGAGATCACCCACAAGTCATATTCATTATGATACCTTGGCTGGTAACCTGCTGGTGCTAAAGAGAAACTTTCTGTATTCTGTGAATATTTCTAAATAAATTAATCAATTTAAAGTGTGCCCCATGACCACAGCAAAATAACATGCATCTCCATTCCTACTTGTATGCAATCCCAACTCATGCCTTCTGGATTATCAATGTCTCTGTCTTGTGTCAATATTTTTAAATCTTGACTAAAGCAAGCTTTGAAGAAGTTGTATACTGGCTGCAGTTGGATAGTACTTATTTGTAAGTTAAATCTAGATAAGGGTGCATTTTCATAGACACTGTTTTAAGTACAATGAAACACAAAACAAATAAAAAACTTAAGAGTTCTGCCAAAAAAAGGGAACAAACCCATACTCCTAACATGTCATTCAGTTACAGATGGCCTAAGATATTTGAGTTTCAAATTATAAAAAAGTTTACATACTTCCTTAAAACCGCATTATAACCATATTCAGAGCATGCTGCATTGTGATAGGGTGTGTTGCCTTTGCACTTATTTTAAATAAGCAAATAATATTTACAAGCTTAAAAAACTCAGTTAAGTATGAAATAAACATGTACATATTTATGTATTAGTGTCCTACCACTACAGCTTTCTGACAGACAACAAATGGCATACATTGAACTCTGATCTCTGACAGCGGTGACAATTTGGCCTTTGAAATTTTGTCATTTGCTAGGTAGTTTACCTTTCATGAAAGAGGCTCTTGAACAAACTTTGTTTTAGTTTCTGTCATTAGATATTCAAGATGCGTTCTGTTTTAGTACTGGTTCCCCCAAGAGCTGTAAATCATCTAAGCTGAGGTTTTCACTATCTAAATAAACTTTAAAACCCTCTGAGTACTGCAAACAATTCACGTGGGGGCATGCCATCAATCTGGGGTCAGAGTTCAATGTTTGTTTTAACCTATGTCAGAATAAAACCTTCAACAAAAAATCACAAGGAGTTGTATTCATAACAGTTACTTGCATAGCAACAACACAAGCAATCCCTCCTGGTCTGGCTAGGATGTACTAATGGATGTTTGTAAATGAATTGATGGCCTGGGCAACCACACATACCAAGGCAGCTTCATGATCAAACTGTGCTGGTAAAAACTGGGTTATAAACTTTGACAAATGTACTGATACCGCCAGAGCAAGGGGGGTGCACAGAAATTACACTTAAGGTTTACAACAACTGAACTGTTTTGAGAGAAATAATCTGTTAATAAATGAGTAATGATTAGAGTACTTTTACAGTTTTCTATAGAGACTGTACTTGCAAGTATTTGTATTAACAAATCAGCTTAATAATTTAATCCAACTGCCACCGACGTTATAATTTACACCCATAACTTATGCACTATTACAAGTTACTAAAACAAAAAGGGCAATAATTTAGGAGTATAAAAAATAGATGAAATGCTGGGAAGGAAAACAAGTAAGATCTATTCAAGCAGGCTACTTTCAGAGTTTGGGAGTAAATACAAATATCTCAATTTGGCTAGATAAACTAAGCCATTTCTTGAACAAGAGATCTGACAACTGAAAGGCAACTGTACATGAACTAATATTCAAAACAAATACTTCTGTCAAAAAGCCAAGAATAACAGTTCTTTAATATTGCCCCTAAGCCTTCAGTATTTATTTAAAAGGGAAACAATTCAAGAAAATTGACTGAAATTAATTTCCATTCTTCAAAACAAGATGCCCACCTAAACAAAGATTGCCTAAGCAATGAGGTATTTCTATATTAAATAAATCCAGTAAAACTGTTTCAAGTAAACAAAGTATAAACCAGTGCCAATAATGGGCAGTACATGAGGACCATCAAGTTCTAGCAAAGTAAAAGCTTTGAGTGCTGCTTTGTAACCACTCAGACCTTCTGGCTCTCAAAGTGAGTGTTGTCTTACGATGACCGAGTCTATACAGACATTCTAGCTCTCAAAGAGAGTGCTGCTTTCACTTTGTAATGACACATCACATGCACATCCATGTGACAGCGCCATTTTACACAATATTCACGCATACATTCTGTACACAGTACACATTATGCACATAGGCTCAATGGAAAATGGCTAGTTATCATTTGTGGCTTGAAATCAGCACTATCTCCCTAAAATAGGAAAACTTGCAATCAAGATACAATTTACATTTAAATTCAGTGGGCACGATCACCCAGTCAAACTCATTCCTCATAAATATCCACTGAAACAATATCTAACAATTTGAAAGGTACAGTAGTGTCACCATCTTTCTAAAAACAAAAAAATGAATAAATGCAACCACTCTTTTGTAAATATCTTCTTATTTTATCACTCAACAGAATATTTAAATTGTTGAATGTATTGAGCAGAACTGTAGTTTGGCAAGTACTGTAAAGGTAACTGCCCCAACACCTTGCAATTTCAATCTTGTCAAAAGAGGGTGCGCCTTTATAAATCGAAAGAGAAAGTCCCTTGCTGGTGACAGAACTACAGTCAGTCACAAATGTGGGCCAGGACAGCAGTTTGTCTTCAGAAACAGCTCGAACAAATCCTGTGAAAATACACCTCTGTATTCACAAATAAAAGTACAATTTATCCTCACTTGTTAAAATGGTTACAACACAAAAATAAATACACCACTGTTTAGTTCCTTTCCGAAACAGCACCATTTACGGGGCAATGTTAAGCACTCGACAAAAGTGGACCATTATCACAATATTTTTATACCTAGACATCTAAGCATACCCTGATTAAAAGCACTTGCAGAAAAAAGTATTCTGACATTTTCATATACGAAGATTGTGGTCAGAAAAAAGTAACAGTAATTGTAACAAACTGATCAATAATATTCAGTTAATCAAAAATACACCAAAACCAAATTGGTGTACAATAATCTTTTAAAATTGCCCCCTAACCTAGTCTGGTGATTTTTCTGTGCAATACTTTTGTGTGTTTGTGTGAAGAACATCCAACAAATAATCACCAATTACAAAAACACCATCAGTAAGGTGCCCTCGTTATTAGCCTTCTATACAGTACGTTTTGGCAATAATCTGATATTGCTGATTACACATTCGTCCATCCAGCTCAGAGACCTTTGACAATTTTTACAAAAGCTACAGGTGCAATACAGTCACTGTTATATAAAAAACATGCCCTAAAAACAGTGCAATTAACTTAATCACCTCATCAAAACTACGTGAGAGAGTGACCTCTAATCGCAGCATTGGTAATATCATAACCCAGCTTATAAAAACTGCCACATGATGGTCACTTACACGACTGCGTCTTAACCAGAATTCTTGCATTAGTTCACAAAAGTTACAAGATAAGTGAGTATTTACAAATGGTTGAGATGTGGAGGGAAAAGGGGGCGGAGCAGTTGCGGAGCAAGGGCAGGACACGGAAAGCTTATTCTCTAGCTTTGCAGTTCAGAGGCAGTGATGGCATTCAAATCTTTCATCAGACCCTCAAGATTCAACATCTCAGTGTTTAGATCCTCTGAGCTGAAGGAACGGTTAGCCGTCTGAAAGAGGAAAAGAGAAATTATCAACTTGGAAATGTGACCATACCAACTAACCTCAAATTCAATGATGTTAGGCTGGTACAGCAAAGAGGACATTTTGGCAACTCAAGATTTTGAAGTTATGAATAAAATGTTGCTGTGGCTTCAATATCAAATCTAGTACTACAACTGCTTTCTGCTGTACTCTTGAAATAAAATTAAACTTTTCCTTCTCCTGTTTGTGTACTTGTCACACCAAGTGGCCCTTCCCGCCCATTTGACGAGTGAATTTCATAGATTAAAAAGACAAAAAAGTTGAGGCTTTACTTACTAAGCTCTCAGTCATACCTTAGTCAGCACTCTCTTTCAAGCAAATATCTAAATGAAGATTCTAATAACTGAACGTTTAGTTTAGACATGGGATTTTCTTCAAAACTCTTGCCAACTCACCCCTGGGCTGGTTCCATCTCCAACTCCTCGATAGGTCACATCGGGAGCCCTAGGAGTCACAACAGGCAAAGGCTGGTGTCTAACTCTGGCCACACCCGCCTGCTGGTTCCGCTTCAGTGGGCTGTAGGCTGGAGCCTGGATCTTGACTACAGAGTGTACAGTGGATAAAAAATGACCCAGCTCGTTTATTAGAAATGCCAGTCATCATCAAATGTGAGACAAAAGGAAAGATGTGTCTTTAGCATTTCAAAAACTCTGCCAATTCTACAGAACACTATTACTGTCTCTCTTGATTCTTAACTTCCTTATGATATACCAGTGATGTTAATTTAAAGATTTAACTGCTCAAACTGCAACTGTCAATGGTGACAGTCTTTAAACAATAGCAAGGTCAGCTAACAGAGTTCAGCTTATTTGGGCATCAGGTCAAAGGTCAAGTCAGAGGTTAATAAAACCGTCACCTTTAGCAGCTTGGTAGTTAGGAGGTGGGCCGGGGACGCTAAAACTCGTCAAGGGGTTCCCACCCCGAGACGTCGACCCTTGAGTGCTTGAGCCATCGTCATGGGAACTGGTTGTGTTAGTATCACTATGGTAACCTGAGAAATTGTTTGAAAGAGGAAAATTGAGCTTAGACGAAGAAACAAAGTATCTCAGTGGGTGTTAATAACTAGTAGCAACGCGATTAGAACAAATGCAAACATTACATAAAAGACAAACAGCCTTACCCTAAAAAACTACAAATGTCACTTTTAACAAACCCAAGCAAAAGAAAAGTGCACAAGTTAAATCATGCATGTGGCCATGGAACGTGGCCATGGAACGTTGCCAAGATTGCACCACTCCAGAACCAGCATGTCTCAAGAATAGCCCCTAAATGAAGAAATTCTATAGGGACATCTACACATGGCCGATAGAATTTGTGGAGATAATTAGTCACTAGATCTCAATTTGAAGACGATGCCTCACAGTTCAACATGAGTGAGATTTCTTAATGAATTCAAATCAAGACTGAACAAAAGAGATTGTGTTTGTCGTTTTCACAATTGACAAGCTTAAAGAAACATCCATCAAGTAGTGATTTGGTTCTGGTTTTGTATTTTTTTAATCTCGAAGATACCTGACGATGTGGTGTTTGTAGGGTACATATAAGCAGGTCGATCCATTTGGTGTTGTCTTGGGGTGGATGAGTGATAATCATAACCACCGACTGGTGACACGTGATGGTCTGTAATGATTGCCGGGAAGAGAGGTCAGAGGGCAAAGAAAAGCATGCACATTAGTATCAAGAGATGTTAGTGTACAGTGTACCCGTCTCTGTCTGTAGGGGTGTATGACAAACCACGATGCATTGTAAAGGCCATTCATTCCTTCCAATTAAAATTTTTAATGAATTTTAAGGTGCCAAGGAACACAGTTTTCAAAAAGGGGCAAGGGTGGGGCTCATGGTTGTAAGAAGGGTACGGATGTGTTTGTTAAAATGTTTCATCCTTCCAAAACTAAGTAGCTTAGGGGGTAACACAATGCATTGTGGGATGCATTCATAAAATTCCAAATGAGCCCAGCAAACAGTTGGTTTTGTGATAAAAGACACTGAAACCACCAGGGTAATGAAAGTAACTATGGCATTTTAAACATGGCAATTTGAAACCCTCCAAGTTATTCCTAAACGGGAACAATTCCCAAGCCGATGAGTTCTGCCCTTCCACAGTAATTCTGAGAAAAAAGTTTGAGTTAACTTCCACCTTTGAAAAATCAGCTGTAGAAAGTTAAAAACAGATCAACTATCTTCATGAAGTTGAATAACCTGTTGTAGAGTGACAAAGTAAGTAAGACGGAAAGAAAATGGCCTCAAAATTGTCAAACAAGCTGGTGAATCAGATATCAGGATGCTGTTGAAATGGTTAGAAATTAAAGGAAACATTTTTGAACAATAGACCTGTGGAAAAAGATAAAGAGAAAAAGGAAGAAACATTAGTTAGTTAGCTGAAAAAAGCCACCACTTTTAGCAGAAAGAATTCCTAAGGAATGAAACCTCAAATACCATTGAGTAAGAATTACACCACTGTACACACACAGACTTCTCCATTTAAATGTTATGCCCTAAAGTCACCGTTTTGATTAGTAGAATCTATTTCAAGAGAAATTATTTTAAGAGAAAGCTTGAAAGATCACAATCCAGCTGGCTTAAAATGAAGGCTCTTCAGGTCAAAGATACCTTCACGGTCTCCAAACCTATCCAGTGAGCGTGAGCGAGAGCTTATTCCCCCATAAGTCCTGTCTCCGATGTGACGTGACCTGCCACGTTGAGTCTCGGTCCCACTGGACAGACTGTATTCCTTACTTTCCTTTGTCTCTCTCTGGGTCTGGTACCCAGACAGCAAGTTGGTCTTGCTGCTACCTGACCAATAGCCATCGTTATTCAGTCCAAACTCATTGTCCACGGACATGGAACGTCGTAGGGGTCGGGTCGGAGTTGAGAGGTCAAACCCACCACCTAGGGAAGAGCTAGTGGACTGCAGGAGGTCTGTGGGAAGAGAGAGAGAAATGCTAATAATGCGAACATTTAAAGGGGGGGGTTAGAAGAGGCTTAAGTATGAATTAATTAACAAGTGTCTGTCTTTGCTGCAGATATGCAAAACTACAATTCAGGAATATACCTTAGTGTAAAGGTCCTAACCATCTCAGCATTAACTACTAGTGGAGAATAAGGAGATTTGAAAACAGCACCCATAATATTGAATCCATCCATAGTCTTCCCTCCAAAAAGCCCCAAACAAAACAAAATCAAAAAGCCGAAACTACTCCCAAAGTTGCTGGTGATAAGTATAAGGAAAGGACAAGTAGTGAGCAGTGACTCAATGGGAGGTTTTGTCAATCACCCTTCAAGAGACACAGGGTTTTACTAGCTCACCTGACTTGCTGTTGAACCTGCTAGGTGTCTGTACTTCAGCATGCTCTACCTCAACGAGCCTGGATGGCAACTCCTCAGTGCTAGCATTGTTATTGTTGAAGGAAAACTGAGAGGTTCCTCTGGTTCCAACATTACCGCTGTTGTAGGATCTGAAAGACTCGGAGGTGTTTTGAAAAGCACTAGCCTGGTAAGAGTGCCCCGGACGGGCAGAGGGGACTGACAGACTTCCTGAAGGGTAAAAAGAGAGAGATTGATAATTGTAAGATTACAGGATCGTAAATCTCTGGTAGCACTCTGAGAGGCACTGCGCTGAGTTATTTTGGGGAAAAGTATGTAGCTGAACTTCTGTAACTTTACAGATCATGGAGTCCACTGAATGGTTCAGGAGGCACAACTTAGCCACTTTACATCAAATAGGGCTTTTGTTTATATTTGGTTTTATTTCCTCCAAAGCACTTGCTATGCAGTGCTTAAGTAGAAGATTGTAAAATATAAGCTGATTATATGGAGACCTAGGGTAGATTCTATTTGTCCCTGTGTACAGTTTCACACTACAATGAAATAGCTTTGAAACAAATGCATCGTAAGTAAGAGAGAAGTGCCAATTACCTGAGGGTTGTTTTCCAAGAGTACTTGCACCTCCATAGGAACCAAATCCATTGCCAAAGCTGGTTGGGCTACCATACGCACTGTCAGCATTGAAGCCTGTGGAACGGTCAATGGTATGGAAGCCAGCCTTTGGACGTGTCACACCGATTTCTGGTGACCCATCGTAGAGGTCCGACGCTGACCGTCCATAACTGTTGTCCCGTTCCTCTGAACGATACGACTCATAGGTCTGGAAATTGGAGCTGTAGGGAGATGTGCTTGCAGCTGGGATACTGACTGGTGAGGTTGTTCCAAAGTTACTCCGCTGATCCTGTGTGCTGAGATAGGAATCTGCTCCACGACTACGATAACCCATACTATCCACAGAGGATGCACCGATACTAGAGGTACGGCCGCGGTTGTTGGCACTGATACTTCCACTGGCATAGCCACTGGATTGGGTCTGAGCAGAGGCGTTCTCCGAAGTGATGAAGTTGTAATTGGGAGGCGGGGGGGAACGACCCAAGGTATTGGAGATGCTAGAGGACTGGGTGCCAGTCGAGGGACTATCCTGAGGGATTGGATTGAAGCTTGCTGAGCGGTAGACTGGAGCAGCAGCGATAGCTGGTGGAGACGGGTAATTGTGGAATAGGAAATTTGGTGAATGATTCAATACAGAATAGCTGAACTGGATGAAAGCGCTCTTAATGGCAGTGTATAGGATTTGCAAGATCTCAAAAAGGGGACAGTTGAATTATCTCAAAATATCTTACTGTAAAGTAAGTACATAATAGTGTCAGACAATCTGCGAAATCTTACCGCCAAGAATGCTGTCATTTTCGAGAAAAGAGAAATTTTGGTTTTTTAAAAAAATTGTACAGACAATCTTTGGAAAAGACAATTTGTTCAAATAATGCAACCGTTAACGTGCACAACGAAAACGTGTGAAGCATCGAGCTGTTGGAAGGGTCTATATTAAGGGGTAATATATAAACTGCCAATGCGCCTTTGATAAGCCTAAAATCATCATTAACTGTACTGAATCCTGGTTTTCTTGAACCAAATTTCTGAATTCATGACATTTAGCTTTCTGTTTTTTCCAAGAACAGTAAACTCTCTACCCAAAATGCAAGGATAATTACCATATTTACTTATTTATAGAGTGTTATGATTGGCACTGATGGTGTGTGGACAGTTTTTGACAGATGTACATATAGGTACCAGTGGAGAGTGAACAATGACTGTGTGGTTGATCGTCCACGTGTACGTTCACATGTACATGGTCACGCAGTGACTTTGGTGACTGCAGTCACTTCACAGCCCGATGAAACGTTGCTTATTCAACAAATTCTCAGCATTGCATTGTTGAAGAGGAAACACAAATTCGAAGGTAACTTGGCCAATCACTGGTACTAGGTGAAGCCATGTGAAAAATACACTTCTGAGGGCCATAATCGGTCGACAGATGGACCTCCCCTGTGCACTGTATAGGCACTCAGGAACGACCTGTGGCCCATGGATTTTTGCAAGACAAATAACATGAGCTGTGCTTCAAGGTGTATCCAAATGAACACAGTTTTTTATTTTCTCAAAGCAGTGATCTAAAAAAATGAAAAAAGTTCGCGGAATAATATACAAAGTAAATTACAACCCCTAAATTGGCCAATTTGACAAATTGCAGTACATGGAAATCCTACACACTACCTTTAACTCTATCAGGAAAACTGAAAATTTATCTTTAGGTTTTTCATTCTTGTAATCATTATGCAATTTTATTCATGACAACTACATCACGAACATACACTTGGCAAATAAACTCATAGCATTTCAATGGTCTGTACTGCTTTTTCTTCCAACTAAAATTTCCCTGCTTTATTCAGCTAATGTTTCTTTGAAAACGATGGTATTTGATGTCAACTTCTCGTTACCTGGCAACGCTGTATTGGTTGTTGATGGGATTTCTATCGCTAGAGGTCCATTTTCTATCCCTCCCTGCAACATGGCTTGTAGATTCTGGTCTTGTGCGGCATCAGATGTTGAGTAAGATTTAGAAAAGGTCTGATGGCTGGAGGATGTCTTGAAGCTGGTCCCATCTGGTAGGGGTACCGACTTCTCCACAGAATGTGATGTTGTAGTCTCTTCAAACGTGATGGTGAAGGGTTGAGGGCCGGCATTTTGCTCTGGGAATGTGATAATCTGGTTCTGTCCGGAGTGGGCATTGTTGTATGATGTCTGCCTGTCCAATGTGCTGTAGGTTTGTCCATTGGCACCCATGCTTCCTTGGTAACCACCATCACGCAGGGTGGAAAAGCCATCATTGGCTGTGTAGTTGTTACGGACGTCTTCAACGTGGATATTGGTGGTGTTGTAGTTAACATTGGATTGCTGACGGTCATTTTGAATTGTCTTAGCACCCCATGTGGCATATCGTGGGGTTGTACCTCCAGCTAAGAATCAAGAGAAAGAGTCATTGGTAAATTCCTCTAAGCCAGTAGCCATTCTTTTCATTTGGAAAAGGTTTTGAAAGAATCGGAGTTGTTAAGTTGAAGTTATCAAAATCTTTGTCACATCTTCAGGAATAAATAACTCTTCCTTAAGGACTTTTTTGCTGGTATTCAACTCTGTCATCAGCTATACCTTACCGGTCTTGTCATAATTTGGCCAAATGAAGAAGAAATTCAACTTTTTCTCAGCACGGGATTTTGAACCTACAATTTTAAATACCAGCAAACAACAGTGAACACTCAAATTGCTTGGATTGGTCTTTTTTTGACAGTTGGTTTGAAAAAAAAACAGGAAAATTAGTGTGAGACAATTACAGAAGCATCAGTCATGAAATTAATTGCGAGTCTTTATAGAATTTTCTGCTATGTAATCAATCTTAGAAATACCATGAAAACTAGACCAACAAGTAAAATATTAAATATTAAAAACAATCTTTGGAGTCCCCATCCCCCAGTATTTGGCTTTGCCCAGGAGGAAAATTAATACCTGCTCTGTTCTGGACCTCTGATCGGTTCAGGGTCTGTGTTTGAGTCTGGGGCGGAGAAATTGTTATTGATGGTGCTGTCCAGAAAGAAGAATGCACAAAGAAAGAAAAAAGGTTTGCAAGGTTAATAAAGGAGCACACAAAGCAACAGAGTGGAAATTGACAAAAGGTTTGTTCAAGACAGGGAAGGTTAATCAAGAAAGAAGTCACTCTAGTTGGCAACTTTTTCACGCCACTAAATTATATTGAGAGGAATGTTCCACCATGAAATGGTGTTGATCACTGAAGGTAAAAAGGTCAATTTTGCACAGCAAAACAGCTGATTTGAACAATGTGACGGTAAAACAAAACAAAAACCTCTATCCATAATCAATTTTTAAGTTTTTCATTAATCGTTTAAACAGACCACTCGGACTGTATTAAACATTCAAACATAAAAGTTAACACAGGGACAGTTATGGACTCTTTGTGTTCCAAGCTCAATTAGTACAATCCCCATTCCAATAAACACAAACCTTCCATGCACATGCCTATATGTTAGTGAGCTACATCACCACCAGTTATTCTGAATTTTAGTATTTTCCCACACCATGCAGTTCTGAAAACCAAAGAGTAACCGCTAACAGAGTAAGCTTTGAAGTAACAAGGGTGCCAAGGTGCCTACTTGATAGATTTTGCTAGAAAAATAGTCGACCAGTTAAAATGTCTGTCATTGGTTAAATCCATTTCAATTTAACCTGCATCAGAATATTTTCTACAAAAGGTTGGGCGCAAAAACTCGAAAATTTCACTGAGCTCTGCTCCCCTAACCGACTGCAGCTACTGTCATAAAAAATGATAAATTTATGTTTATCAAACTCAAATATTTTCTGTTCTGAATTGCTTGTTCTTCACTGAATTTAGAATTTGAATGCAGACGTTCTGAAAAAGAAGTTATTCTTGAAATCTCAAGTTCTAGAATATGTCGTTGGTACTCCAAAATTTGCAGTTGGCATGGAGAAACCTATATTACTGTTCTGAAAAGAATGTGTGCTAACAATGTGCATGTTGAGTAGGGATTTGAAGTGCACTGTAATGGCGCCCTCTATAGGGTGTGCATGGACTGGATGTGTTGTGTTAGTTGATCAACTACATGCACGTATCTACCTCTCTGTCTGGCAAAGTCTTCAGCACTGGATCCCAATGGTATGGTATCTGTGTTAGCATCTTGTTCTGTAAAGTTAGGGCGCTGGCCGCGTTTAATACAGCCGATGCGTTGATAAGGAGGGGGAACTTGAGGACCAAAGAGGGATGCTTCAGGGTTGGGGGTCAAGGGTCGGGGGTTAGCTTTACCAATTGAGCCCCAGTTAGCTGGAAAATGAGTAAAAATAAAAAGACATGGGCATTTTAAGAGTGATGGACATTTCAGCACCCTTAAGATTATGAGGAATAGCTGGATGCCTTGTTAAAAATTGAGTAATGGAAAGACAGCCATCCTTGATTTATTATGAAATAATGGAATAACCTATGGAATATTATGAACAAAGCAGAAAAATACCAATACACAATGAGAATTTTCAAAGTAGCCCAGACTTGTCAAGAGGTCAGTCTTTTGCTAACCCAACTACTTGACTCTGAAGTATGTCAGAATATCGTCTTGAAGTTTTCTAATTAAGGGGAATTAAGCCAGAAACAATTTTTAAAGTGCATTGATGTAACGGAACACAGCACCACAAGAGCATATCAGGAATCGTTCTTATTTGCTTTGAAGATAAAAGGAATACATTAACTTGTCTGCAACATTTACCGACTTCAATATACTTATAATGTTCACTTCCGTGGGTAGTAAAATGTGCTCAAATTTGTATGTTTGGTTTTAAAAAGTTAAGCAGTGCTGTACCATTAAACTGTACCCTGGGGGCAGGGTACCTAACCTCCTATCAAGTTGTTATAAGCTATGTACGGAATGAATGAGGGTAGTTTGCTCTGTCTCGATCTACATGACTGGATGATAATGATCTACAAGAACTGTTACTCTAGATGGTTATGGTCGGTGCAACATGCTAACTGAAGCGTGTGGTGAGTATGATAACTTCCTATGATTATTTAGGCTATTTTGCTAACTATCTAGGCTACAGTGACACGCTGAAGCATCAGATACCTGCTTCTTGTCTCGTTTCTTTCAGGCTGCTTTTCTTTCGACGCATTTCTGAGATTAAGAAAACAGCACAGCGATACAGTCCACAGTCAGACCATTTCCCTACAACTTCTGATGTGCTTAAAACCACACTTAACTGGAAAGGCAAATTCTGTCTGGTAAAACTATGTATGAAATAATGTCTAAAAACCTCAAATCGGTACACAAACCCAAGCCCATTTAACAAAAATGTGGACAATTTCTTGCTAATATCCAATCTGCAAGCACACCTGGGCAAGCTCTTTTTTCTTAGCAAACAGCATAAAATCTCAGTGTAAGTTGGTGACAAACTTGAAAATCTTCCATGTTCATGCAGGATGTGAGATCACAGTCCACTAAGGATGAATAGCTTGTAGGAATGTGGGATAAGTTTCAGCAATTTCTCCAACAATGGGCTTTGCTGAGCACAAAAGCACCTCATGCGTGGAATTCTAAAATTGAACTGATAAATCTGATTGGATATTTTATATTGTTTGAATGTGATTATTTTTAGGTCTTAATTCCATATTATTTTCATTAAATCAATCATAAAAAATATGCTGTTTACAATACAAGTAGTACTGTATGTACAATAAGAATTAGCCAACTATATCAGCTATGAACAAGGACAAGATTGGAAAAACTGTTAAGACCAAGAAAAAGTAGGAAATTATGAAGAAATGGTATTAACAGTGCAAAATGCAAAAATAGGATAAAAATAATTGCATGAATTATTGCCAAAAACGATGAACAATACTGAGCATATTTGAACCAAATGACACCAAGTTTGGAAAGATGAATAATTGAATTGGCTGAAGAAAAAAAAATTTCCTACAGTTTGGTTATAACACATTTGATGAGGTTTGTTTTTCTAGACGACTGCAGGAAAAAATATTGTGTTCTGCTGATATCTATCTGAAATGTTGATTGCCCAAAAGGATGAGTTGAGAAATTCCACTTGTCTGTTACGTACCATCTACTGTTGCATAATGAACAGCACCAGAACCAGTACCTCCTACATGCAGATCTGGGGGAGGGAGTGAAATGGATAGAATGGCTGATAGTCAGCAGATTTGTGGCAAGCTGTTAGGGAATGCTGGGAGGTATTATTGGATCCCATAGCTAACCGAGCAAAATGGAAAACGAGAAAAAAATGGAATGCTGACGTCTGAAAGAATTCAGACATTACCAATGTATCTTAAAAGATAGACCATACACAGGCTTAAAGTCTGGTCCCTAGAGAGCCACAATGACGATGAAATGCGTTCATGATTAAGATCACAGACTATTCAGACAAAGGTTATTTATGGAAGGCTTTGTGGTGCATTAAATACACAACAGGGGTTGAACTTTGAACTTTGCAGGTTCTGCTTATTACATGGCTTGGAAGTTTATTATCGGGCTTTGCAAATGAATATCTTTACAATGAAGGCTGCATGTTTTGGGCATTTCTGGTTTGACTTCCAAATCTTTGGGGATATAAGGTTCTCTAAAATGCTTTTCCTGTCACGTGACTTGTCGTAAGAATCTGTGACACTGGAATGCAAAAATGCAGTCAGGGAACACGTGGATGGAATTTTCAAAAAATGTCAAACTTCCTATTGATACTGATGTTGATGCTCAGCTGCATTTATGAAATACCCAAAACAAGAGCTGTCCAATGTGCAAAACGTGACACAATTTTCAAAGTAAATGAGATCATTAGTCCACCCTTAGGGGGATATGACGACCAAGAAATCTGAAACCTGCAGTTTCCAAGTTTTGCATCTTAGGCAGGACAACAAATAAGCCTGCTCTCATTTTGTTTAACATTAACACTGCTGTGGAAGGACAAGCGAGGGACTACTTATGCTGGCTGAGACATGGGGGGCATTGGGGAAGGGGTGGGGGAGATTTGTGGAGAGGGGAAGGGGTTTCATTACCTGATTCCAGAGATGACCGATGTGATGTAGCAGATATCAGGGTGGGGGTTTCGTACTGGCTCTGTCTGTTGCTAGACCCTGTTTGTTCTTCCATACACTCCTGCATACGTGACTCTATGGGACCAGGCCATAGAGATAAAAACAAAGAACAAGGCATGCATGACACATATACAGGGATGGAAGACAGAACATGCAGGTATGGGTCAAAGGTTGGGAGTCAAGGGTCACACATGCTGTATAAATGTGAGATGGTGGATTTTTGGTGTTGGGTATCCATGGAAATGGTGACGTCATGTGAGTGTTGAAGATTCTTATTCTAAGGTTTTCAGAATTGAACAGAAATGTTCTGGACTTATGTATAACAATTTGTGGCACTGTCAAGGTAGGAACATTAATTAGAGTGAGTTCATTTCAGAGATTTAAATGAATCACGTAACTGATACATCACTTTATTCTTACAATTAATCAGTGTTATGTCTAGTAAATGAATCGCTCACTGTCATAGTTTCATTTATTTCCTCTGACTACTATTTGTGAACTTGATTCTCTCAAATGTAAATGTCTTCTTGGAGTCATGCAACATGCTTTTGCAAAATATATCTCACATACAACATGAAGTCATGAACGAACCAAACTTTTTTCTAGTTTACAACACTCAGAATGAAACGGGCAGTGAACAGAATAAAAACAACTTTCCCTCCAAACAAACAACAAATAAAAAATCTGAAAAGCATAAGATGCACAGTAATAGGGTTTAGAAAACTAATATCAACTGATGGATACATAACATATACATTAATGAATTGATGCTGGTCATGTGACATGTAAGGCATCACTCTTGAACAAAAACATGCAAAATGTAAGAAAGCAGGCAAGATAAAAAAAATCCACTTTAATAAACACAACACATAAATGAACAATAAAAAATGTATTGTCAAGCAGCCAGCAAGGACCAGTGTCATCTGTTGTTAGCATGGCTCTTTTACAACCAGATTGACATTAATGCCCTTTTTATCACCAGAAGGTACAAATTTGAACTCTTGAAAAGTATGGTTTGTCTTGCGAGTACATTTTTTGGATTGAGGGTAATATTCAGAGAAAGGATGATTTCTTTTCAGACAGCCGACGGAAGCTGAAAAGACGTACGAACAAGAATACAATTTGTACAAGGTTGAATTCAGTTCTGATGAGCTAGCTAAAGCCAGAATGAAGTACAAACTGGGTAAGGGAAGTAAAACGAAATCATATCCGAAACAGTTTTGGGTTATGCTAAATGAAAGGACTGAGTCCAACTTTTGCAGATATCAATAATTGCAATCTGATTGTAATTCTTTGAGCCTCGTTGTAGAAACATATCCTGCTGTAACCAAACATGTACATCCACTGTGTAAGTTCACAATGACAGCTGAGATGAATAGTTTGAATGTGGCTTACAACTGAGATCACAGAACAAGCACAGACATGCAGAAAGTAACAAGGTAATGCCACCGACATCTTAAAAAAGATAAAAAATACCTTTAAGTTAGTTCTGCTCCTTTAAAGGATTACGGATCGAAGGTCTGGATAAACAATAATCATTAGCGATTGAACAAATTCCATGTGAGCCACCTGCATGATTCATTTGGATAAATTGTGACAGAGAGGAAATGTTTCAGCTTATGGTTTCCAAAGTTCTGCAAAATTTGCAGAGAATGTTTCACTCTTCCACCTGCTGTGAAGACCCGCTCAATAAAGTCCTCTCCTCTGAAGAGAAAAACCAGCTGTAAGTGAATCAGTGTGTGTGACCAGCAAGTCTGTTAGAACCAGCAAATCACGAACTGTCAAATATTCCTAAGACTGGGCAAAAGAGAAGACAGTGATGCATGCACAGCCCACAGGAAACTCCACATTTCAGCAGTAACTTCAGGACATGTTGGTAAGAAGTAAACCCAACCTTTTGAAGGACATGTTGACTGGCTATACAGACGAAAAATGTCACAATGTCACAGTTGAACAAATGCCATAGCCCTCTCACCAATAGTTTTCCACAACTTGACACAAGAAATTTCTCATATAATCCCATGAAATAGTTTGATATCAAGAAAAACAAGTCTACGGTAAAATCTCAAATGCTTTTAAGCCATCCACAGAAAACAGCAGACCTATGTATTAGTGTTAGCTTGAATCTGTGGGAAAAAATGGGTATTAATTTATTTTCCTAATTACGTACGTTACTGTTACATGTAGGGATGTGCCTTCTTCCTACATGTACATATGAAACCGAATTGCAGCTTTGAACAAGTTATTATTCCACATGTGATTAAACCCATTGCAATGCAACTTTAGTCATATTTATGAATGCATTAAAGTAAGGCCACCAAACATGATCTATGAATTCCTGTAGTCAGCAGATGCATCTGGATACCAGCATTTCCATGGTTACTGTGTCAGCTTGGTAACAATTTGTCTCACCTGCCAAACCACTATGCACAGATGAGGAGATGTCAACATTGCTTAAGACTTGTGCTAAGTTTGGCACCTCTGTTTTGAACAGGTCCAACAAGTTGTTGTTAACAAGTGTAGCTATAATCACAACTCTTAGTAACTGGAGTTAAAACTATCCTAAGTTAAGTCGCACACTAAAAGAAAAACAATAAACCACTATTGGTTCAAGACACTTTAGTAAATGAACATGAATCATACAACCGTTTCAGACTTTAAAACCTCTTTAACATCACATGTTCGAAAACAACTATTCAACTTTGCCATGTTTAAAATGCCACTGTACCAACACTACCTCATGTTCTTGAGAACATTTAAAAACCTCAACAATTCATCAACAAGCTTACCTTGCTGGTTTTGTACTGAGGACTGGGTGAAAGACGTCTCTTGGACTTGGTCTAGAAATCAAGTTAGAAATCATTGGATAATATGAGCCAAGTTTATTTTTTCTAAGAAAATCATGCACTGTACCCAGAGTGGGTTATCACCACTCATGTTATGTGATCCATCGAGAACCAATTTTAGCTGCTTAAACAGAAATTGGCTGAGTACATGCAACACTTTACAAGATACCGGTTACCAGCTAAAATGTCATGCAATGCCTAATGCTAGTGACTGGTTCCCTGCTGACTCCTGCCAAGTACCTAATTATACTCTGTTGGGCAGTTCATGCTGAAAGACAAGTTCTGTTCGCTCTCTGATACAGCAACTTTGGGAATTCACAGTATAGCACTTCAACATTTTTATTTAAGCAGACAAGACAAAAGTGTTGTGCCTTACCTCGTTGCTGGTCCACTCCTCCGCCTTGCTCCAATCGCTCTCTCTCCTCTGCCTTTGAGTTGACAGCTATCCCACCTTTCTTGCCATCAACTTTCTTCATCTCTACACCTTCATGGTTGATCCAAAGATCAGGAGGCACAGTGCCACTGACCTTGCCATTCTGCGACACAGACTGGTAGCCGACCAAATTGCTGTCAATCAAACAAGAACTATTCCTTTAAGTCTGGAATGATGTCAATCACTTCAGAATATTTAGGAATGAGAGGGAATATGGCACCATATGCCAAATGAAAAAATGGAATTACTTGTAAGATTTCACCACAGGAATTTTTTTACCATCATTTCCAAAAAGTCTTGCAGCATAGTTTCAGGTTGTGTAATTGACCTTTATGGGGCAAGGCAGTGATCATTATCCATCTATCTAAATGGTACCGTACCTCTAATGTCCAAAGATGATTTCAGGAATGAGAGGAAATGGTCCCCAGCTAAGATATTGTGATAAAAATGTTCATTTCACTTTTGGAAGTCTGTGTTATTCAACTTACGCAGAGCCCTTGGCCTTTCTACGTTCTCTGTATGAATGACCACAGCAGACACAGGCTGCAGCCCCACAGCAACACTTCAACCAGCACTTGGCACAATCATCTTCATCCTCACAGCAGCAAGGGCAGCACGCTGCGATGCAGGCAGCAAGCGGGCCGCAAAATGGTGCACAGCAACCGCAGGCATCTTCACACAGGGCAGCACAGCAGGGACAGCAGTCGGCACAGCAGGCACAGCAGCCACAGAGGAAGCAGAGCAACAACAGCACAGCGATGATGATGATGAAGAGAATGGCTAAGATGATCACCAACCACAACCACCATGGGAAACCCATCGCCTCGGCATTGGCCAGTGGAGGTGGTGATGTAGGCTCTGTCTCAGACAACAAAAATATCACAAATTCATTCCAGAAATTTACTTCTTAAAACCAGCCATCCTCATAGAGCTCTGAAACACCATTACTACGACAGCAAAGTGAAACGGTTCATTTCAAAGACCACAACATATGAAATAAGCATGTCAAAACTGACAAACGAACCCCTGAGGTGAACAGAGAAAAGGATGGAATCACAGCAATGGAAAATGAACTCTCACTTTTCCTTTTTAATGGAATGAAAAATGAGATAAACAAGCACAAATATCAGATAAGTGCTTAAGTTGGTATCCTGGTATCACTGGTATCCTACCCATGAAACTGTTATAGGGGAAGGATTTGAACAAAACTGAACGCACTCAACAAAGTTTCTAGTCTGGAAAGCTATTGGAAAATCAAAGTAACAGTGAAATTACACGGATGTGTGGAAAATGACACCCAAGGGACTGTCTTGCTGATAATTAAGAACAGGAAAAAGCAAACAATAGGAAAGGTGACACAGAACAAATCACAGCAAAGGTTCCGAATCTTACTGACTTAACAGGACAACCACAAGATAGGAAAAAAAGGAGGTGGAACTCACACTAATAAAAACGGTGTCAAATATCATGGACTGTGCTACAACAGTACTTCCATGAAAAAAACTACATTCAAAAGACAAGTTAATATGGCATGCTGAATCTTTTGTTTACTTCAATCCTTATTTTGGAAGGTAAATAGGAGGAAATGAAGATGCAAAATTTGAAAGTTTCAGGTTTCAGCACCTTCTTCTGCCGTAGGCTTTGGGAGTCTGGCAGGTATTAGAGGCCTGTCAGGCAGCAGAGGTATTGTGGGCAAGTCCAAAGCTACGCAGTAAAGGTGAAGAAATTGTTGGCACAATTAGCACATTGCTGACTCTCTTAAATAGTTTTCCTCAACAGGTCTATGGGTAACTGAAAAGGGCCTTATATGAAAGATTTGAGCAAAGTATCTTGCTTGATTTTAAATTCTTCATAAAAAGGCTGTGTCGCACATGCAAGTTGTAAATATGGTAAATGAAATGTATTACTTAATTCTGGAGAGAATTATTCACTTTGGGGTTGCCAATTTCCACTCACTGGAAACATCGTACTGCGTCATTAGCAGGTCACAAAACAGATCAGATCTCTCGCCAGACTTCTGCTAACACAGTTACATTCATACAATGTCATACTGAAATCCACTTCAAAAATGCTTCATAGTTTGCCAGTCACTTGTCCCCAAACTGTGGAAATGTACCTTGGATATCCCTTCCTATTCCCCTCTTCAAACTGAAGTTTCCTGACACTCTCTAATACCCAATCAGGGCATGAAATGAAGTTGATAGTGAAGGAAGAAGAATTTCTTTGACAATTGTCTCCATTTGTCTTACCTGGATTGAGAGGCCCAGGTTCTACTGGTCTACCGACTATACAGCAGACCAAAGGGTGCACACAAAGCAAGGATGACGGTGATATCAGTGATGCAAGCAGAGGTGGTGGCATGTTGGAAAGGGTTGGATGAAATACACACACACAAAAATTAATGCACTTCAACATCTATGACATTATAACAATGGTTCAGTGCTCTTAATACAAACTGGGCATTGAGGAACAAATGTGCTAATTTGTTAGAAGTTTTTGTTTTGTTTGGGCGTCATGAAAATTTGGTGGACAAAGTTTGTGCATAGTACTGTTGGTGAATAGTTCCCTTAGGCATGATATAATGAATTGTCTGACTACTCAACAATCTGTGAAGATATGTAGATGATGTATAAGTTACTTTTCGAAAAGGGAAAAACCAATCAGAAAATATTAAGTGATGAGATGTTAAATATGTTTTTCTACTTTTCCCCCCCCCCAAAAAAGAGAGAGAATTATGAGAACCAAAAATATATTACAGCACATTACAAATCCAAACTAAAGCACAAGTGTAACAACTCTTCACATTTACCCGGTGTAGTGTGAGACACAACCTCCGATATAGGACCTGCTCCCTTGCTGGTGTGAGCTTGGATCTTGAAATAGTAAATGGTGCCTGAAGTCAGCCCGGAGATCAATGTAGTTAATTCCTCCCCATCAAGTGTCACATCAGTCCAGTCAGAATCCTCCCTTGAATCGATGGCAGAATAATAAATGGTGTATCCTGTGTGTCAACAAGACAGAGGGAAATGAGTGGTGTGTGTCATTGTTAGATGGTAGCCTCGTTGGTCTGGTTTCTGGATCAACAATAACAGTGGGTTTGCAAAAACAAGTCCTTGATACCGGTACCAAAGTCCAAAGTTATGCCTGTGGCCAGAAATAACATGTCGGCCTATGGAAGCCATTGGCTACCAGCTGTGGCTATGTTCCATAGACATGTACTAGTTGTAGTCCATTCATTTACACAACTTTACAAAGGGAACACTTCATGACGAAACCAGGTTATATCTCAGCAAACTGTGATCCTAATGCGTGACTGATCTCATCCTCATCTTACCTGTGATCTGACCATTGGGAGTCTTGGGCGGTTGCCACCTCAATTCCAGGGTAGTTGTTGAGTTCTTGACATCATCAATTGTTAGTGATCTTGGTGGAGAGGTTGGAGCTAAGTTAAAAAGCAAAATAAACTATTCGTCAGAGAAGGGCCCTGCTTGTTGGTAAAATAGCAAAACAAAAGGAAGAATAACCCTTATGAAGGACTAAATAACACAGCACACATCTGCATAAGTAGTGGGGATTTCATTTGAAAAATTCATTTCTTGCCATTAAGGTTTGAGAAATGTTGGAGAAAATTTACTTAATAAAAACATTGAAAGAAGAAAGAAAAGCCAAATCTCTTAGCCAATTCATAAAAACACAGCTCAATCAATGCTGTCTTTAATTACAGCCAAGCTCTGCACCAAAAGAACAAAAGGAAAATCTTGAAGAAATTACCAGTCTCAAAAGTAGTATTAAATGCCTGCATGCTGACTCCACTCTCACGATTTCCTGAAACAGCTACCACTGTGAAAAAGTACTTTGTGTACGGAGAGAGATTGTTGATTGCGATGGAGGTATCAGAGGAGTTCTCGAACATCACCCTAAGACAAAAATGCAGGAAAGGGTAAGGTTACATTTCTTATCATCTAGCATCATGATGACTTCTGGCTAAAGCAAATCTCAGAATGACACTGACACATGTCAAGTTGTGATTGTACTGTACACAAGAGGCTACATAGCCTCACATCATAGCTTTTCTTCTCTTCATCTTACTCCCGTCTGCTTCTTTTCTGCACCTGTCAACAACAAACCTAACCAGTTCATTTGATGACACTCACTTGCTAGAAGTCTCGTACTGGACGATGTAGTATCTATCAGGAGGTTTGTCATCTGGACTGTAATCCTGGTCCCTCCAAGTCAAGAGGATAGAATTGGGTGAAGTCACGGTGGCCTTGAGTTCCATTGGCACAGAAGGTTTGGCTGTTCCTAGATTAATGAAAGCAGAGGGAGGATGAACAATAGATTTGCAAGCCCCTCCCTGATTGGACGATTACAAAACACAGACTGCATGCAACTGGACTGACGCAATACACAATGTCTGTTCAGAGCTCAATATGCCTCGTCATTGTAATTTCAATTTTGTTTCAACATCAAACTTTTTCCCTGGCGCTGGGCTTTTGGGTTTTGGTACAGTATACTGTAAACTGTCCACAAGACCACATGCTACTTGCAGTATTTCTCATCTTTGTCACTTGTAAGCTGTGAGATTTTAATAGGTGATGTGATTTCCATAAACCATTGGGAATGCTACCATGTGTTCTAAGCAGACATTTTGGCTACAAGAACAAAAATGTTTTAATCAGATATCAATATTTTTCCCCAAGAAAAAGGGTATTAATTCACATTTCATGTACATGTAGTTTGCTTATTTTCAAACTTTCTAATTCCAACAAAATGACTGAAGAGCTCAAATGCACGTATGTACTGAGTTAGGATCTGCATATATGTCCAACAAACAAGAACACAAAACAGCTTCTTGATGTGATGAAAGAATCCGTTTGATGGCTGTGATGGTAAACACAATAAATACAAACAACTCAACTTCATAGTATGAAATGGCATTGCTGTCAAATGATGGGTAATGTTACATTATACATTCACAATGGGTCAAAGGTCAAATAAAACAGGCAGCCAATGATGATGCACAAAAACAATATGGATGGTAAAAAAAAGAAAAAAATGACACACATCTCACAAAATTTATTTTCATACCCTTGACTTTAATGTTATAGTTCAGTGGTCATTAAGTGAGTTAAGGTATATTTTTTTTCTTCAATTACAAGAAAAAATTAGACTTTAAAACAATGAATGAAACAATGTACTAAATTCAAAATTCAATTTTCCTTTTTGTAAATTGAAATGTGCATCTAAGCAGTAACAATTGTAGCACCTGCTTTTTCTGAAGGGGCTTTATGAAAACACATTACCATGGCAACAACTACACTATCTGAAAACACAACAAAAACACCTGAAAAAAAATCAAAAATCAACACAAACAAAATATCCAGGGAGATGTGGGTAGTGTTTGCTTTTGCTCTGGCAGATGGAATCTTACTTGTAGTTACGTGTATAATCCTTGTTGGGCTAGGGCCTATCGCTGCGGAGTAGGGAATGAACAGTCTTTTATTGACAGATGAGAAATGTTGCTGGGGGAAAGTTTGTGGGATTATGGAAGCTGGCATCCCACTAAAAAGTAACAAGCATTCCTGCCCAAGCCCTAGTTGAATATCCCAAAGGAATGGACAAGAATTCTTTGCTAAACTCTGCATTAGCATGTGTTTGGGGACAAAGTTGGTTTTGATGAAAATTCTCCCCCCCCTCAAAAAAAAGGGAGATCTTTTACCAGGAAGTTTTTGGTCCTTCATAAAACTCATTGAAAAGTAAAAAAAGAGACCAGGACACGACATCCTTGATGAAAACTGCTGAGGTTAAAACAAAAAGTTAATCAACAAGGTTAAAATGTTGTGAAATGTCGAAATAAATTGACATGTCAACTGAATCGAATATATAATAAACGCTCTCCTCATGCAGTCTTGCAACCAACAATGATCTAAAGATATCTTATAAACACATGAATATATACTGAAGTCATGCTTGATTGGACTCATGCCAAAAATGGGACTAAATGGAAAAATAAACTACCATTGGGTTTGTTTTGATTTCAGGCAAAGTTTGGACAATCATTCCCTGAACAAAGAAACTCATGATAATGGTCCGAATGTTTAGATGCTGTTAGCCATTGAAGGAAAGGTCAAAGGGCACTGGCTATGTAGAGATGATTTAGGATAATGCTGAAGATGGAAATTGCAATGATCATGGGTTATTTCTAGAAGGAATGTTTCTTTTTATGGGAACAATTCTATGATATATGTAATATGTACCACAGCCATCTTTGGTCTTGTCTAATTAGGAGTCTCCGAACAAAGATGGTCATCACATCATAAAAAATCCACAAGAAACATTCCTTTGAAATTATACTGCAGTGACTAATGAATAGAAATTGGAAGAGGTGGTTTTTCACTGATGGTATCTGTTAATGAAGAAACGATTGCTTTTGTAGGATGAAAAGAAATGTAGTGTTCAAATTACTGGCATGAGTAAAAGTTTGTATTAATATATTCATACAGGCCTTGATTAATCAATTTCTCACGTGCATTTACAGAATGCCAGCACAAGCATCATTTGTTTGGTCCCATTAGAATTTCCATTTTTTAACCAATTACTGAATGGTCTAAATTGGAAAGATATTAGCAAGCATACAAAACATACTTTTGTTGAGTTATATTCTTAAGAGAGAAATTGACCAATCAGCAACATGAAGACACCAGACAAGCTAAAGAAGCAAGAACTGGTCAACTTACTAGGCTGCTTCGTCTGTACGTCAATATACAAGGACGGCCCTTCACCGACCTTATTGAACGCTCGGAGTTTGAGGACATACAGAGTACTAGGAAGGAGGTTTGTAAGGCTGACTTGGGTTTCGGAGCTAGGCAGACGCTCCAGCAAGGAGTCTGGAACACTCGCCCCATAGCCAAGGATGTAACCCCGCACCATGATAGTGTCATCCGATGGGGGTTCCCAAAACACGTCGATTCTGTTATGGGTTGTGGTGGTCCTGATAGATAACGGTTGTGGGGGTACGCGATTCTCTATTTTTCACAAGAGTCACACATAGTAGGACAAACGCCGACAAATAGGACAAAACAAGTGCCAAATACAGACAGGGCATCAACCGCCACAGTGCAAGATAAATAAGTGGAGGGGTGATGGAATGATGGTGGTTAAATAAAACAGAACAGAGGGAAAATCAAGCAGAAGTAAAATTGCCAGGGCAGCAAAAAAAGGACCAATTTAGTCAGACAGGGGAGCGATGTAAAGCCATTAAGACACCACATAAAACATACATGAAAATAGTAATATTAACAGAGACAGGTGCAGAGTAAACCAGAAATGAGGAAAGAGAAAAGTGAAAAAGGAGAAATGTTAAAAATTACTACGATGGTTATTGACAAAAATCATCATTGAAGCTTTATTTCCCAAAGGTGCTGAGTAGAAACTTTCCTGACCACATTGCTACGATCACTGTGAAGAAGACAGGAATGGTGAAGTGGCTTCCACGGAGGGATGAGGAAATTTCCCTCACATTTTTGGTTTTTCTCTCAGCACTCTTTGGTGAAATACAGCCTGCCGAAAATAAAGCATCTATCATTAGTTAGAAGGAAAAGCATGTTTTTCCCAACACCCTGCATTTTTGAGTTGGAAGATCAGTGCCTTATTCATGTGAATACAATGTTGAGCCAATGCATGACCAGTAATAACTGTCAAATAACTTACTCTTGCTGGTTCGACTGTCTTTTTATACATGATGCAACTGCCACTTTTTTGAATTGAGATCAGACGTTTGATCAGGCCATTAATTGAAACAGAAACCAAATACGAACGCATTCTTTCCATATTGATTTGAAATGCAACATGAAATGATAAATTTTTAATGAAAGTCACATTAACTACAATTGTGCTTTGTCAAATGGAAATGGATGCATTTGTGAAATGAACAAATTTGATTTGGACCATTATTCCATGAGTTTTGGAGGGAGATTTTTAAATAGTAGACTTCATAAAATCTTGTTCTACAGATACAGACTATTTTCCAAACAGATGTGGGGGAAATATTATGAAGAAATTACCCAAACAACCAACCAACTGTACTTATCAACCAACCGTAATTCAGGGAAAATATATATAACAAGGAAAAACTTGGACAACAGTCAAAAGTATTAATGTTCCACTCAGGAATGGTTCTAGTTAGGTAAGTTTTCATTCAATCTAAAAAAAACACCTTAATTTATTTTGGTCATTACTGGGCACATCATTTAATTTCCTACAGCCAGAATCCTTTCCCTACCCTCTCACTTTTTAACATGAGGTGTGTTTTTACATCGAAGTCTTACAATGAACCTTGTATAACCTCAAGACTGAAATCAACTCTGTGAAGGTTGTTCTTTTCATACCATTCTTGTCAATGTCAAGGGTGGTAATCTCGATCCAGTCAGAGTAGGGCCCAGTGCCGTTGTTGTTGTACGCAGCCATTCTGACTTCGTAAGCGGTGTTTCTTACCAACCCTGAGAAAGTAGGAACAATTGCACGTTTTTCAAGTTGCTCACACTGTCACTAAGAAGTTTCAGAAAATCAAGTTTGTCTTTACGGAAACTTTAACTCTTATTTCTGATTGGCCAATCCATAGTAGCAGTAAAGTGTTATCTTACACCGGAGTGTCCATGAATTGTGGTATATTCTGATATACATAAAACGTGTGATGTCCATCGCGACTGCATGCGCATGTAATGACGGCCGTTACCAACATTAAAATAGACTGGCCCCTGTACTTTTTACTGTTTAAAAGCATTTTCAGCTTGTACATGTACACAGGACATAAGACCACCTCCTTTGTCTGGTTCCTAGATGTAAATGTATAATACAGAAATGACATCATGTACGGGGAACTAGAGGAACTCCTTTACTGTACTCAACTGCACAACATCAAAAACATACTGACTTTTACCAGAGACTTGTGGAGGATTGTTTGATAAGACGACTGAGCAGGGTGTATTAGCATTAACACCGTGGAGTACCTGATATGGTGTAAGATCTCTCATTGCCATCGATGATCAATGAGTGAGTCCGCTTCCCATTCTCTTTCGTACGGTACTTCATCTTGTATCCGTTAACCAGACCATTGCGTTGATTGACAGGTGGTGGTTCCCAGGTTACTGTAATTGATGTTGTCGAGTCAGCTTCTGCGGAAATGTTGTCAGGGATACCTGAGGGTTCTGAGAGAGAAAAATGAGACCAATTCTTAAGCGTGTACTGTTAACAAGATTTGCCCTTGAAAAAAGGGTAACTTTGAGTCAAGTTCATTTATGTCAGGCATATTAGTGCATCTACATGTATAAAGGAAAATTTTCAGCAATGGTGATTAGAATCGAACCAGGGACACTCTACACACAAGTGCAGGCATCTCGACCCAAGCAACCTCTAAAAACGACTAAACAAACAATCTGAGCACACTTACTGCACTGGGATGTTGAGGCCTCAAGGTTCTCAGATGATGTGCCAGGCCCGTTGATATTGTATCCAACCACACGCAAACCATAGTTTGTATATGGTTTCAGGCCTGTGATCAGATAGAAGTTCTGCTCTGTGTACAGTTCAAGTTCTTGGGACACCCCAGCGCTAAGATCTGCATAATAGACCTTGTAGTTTAAGACATCTCCTTGAGGGGCTTGCCATGTTACCAAGAGAGCAGTACAACTTCCTTCCTCTGGTCGGGCACGTACACTGGTTGGAGGCCCTAGATACTCCCCTGTTGTTGCAGAAATTAACAAAGATTCAATCACAAAATGTTGGAGTGGTCAGTACCAATGAGTTTCAAATGGTGCAATGCTCTGAACTGTTCTGAAGTCCATGAAAATCTGGTCCCCTGACAAGTCAGACAGCACAGGTGAGTTGAGGGTACATGTACATGTAGGTTATGGGCCATTCCAAGTCAATAGATTTCTCCAACTCAATCCACTTTGAAGCCATGTGACAAATTATGTTTGTATTCTACTGAAATTCTTGAAGAGTTACAGCATTCCATGGTAGTTTTGGAAATGTATTTGGTATTTATTTTCAGATGTTTTTAAAAAAGGACTCATGTTATACCTACATGTAAGTCCTTCTTTTTTCCAATATCCACTTTTTATGACCTTTGTAAATACTTCAAAATTCACTTGTGTAAGTGGAAATGACTTTAAGTGACTTGACAGCACAGACAGAGAGAAAGTAAGAGAAGCTTTCTAGTATTGGGGTTCAGATATAAATGATGAATCAATCCCCTACCATGTGGCAAAGTCTCAACAACAAGGATATCTGACGATGCTCCAGCGCCATTCTCGTTTATAGCAAGGATGGTGACCCTGTATGTCGTCTCTGGGATCAGATCGCTGATGACTTTTGCCAGTTGACTCAAGTCACGCACGATTTCAACCTTTTGGCTGTTGTAAACAAAGAAAGTTACAGTCCCTTTTAGGCAATGCCAGGGCTAATTTACATGTACATGCAACTTAGATTTCTCTGTTTAAATTGAGACTATTGCTGGGGCACAGTGAATGATATTCAGTGTGTCAATCTTCAAGCCTAACTTCCTGACCATTTTTAACTCAAAGTTTTTCAAAACCTAAAAATTCCACCACTATTACAAAATCCTGTGAGAGTCTCCTTTTATTTTCAAAGAATATCAAGCCCCACGTAAAGGTAAGTCGGTGCTACTTCTTTTGAAATCCCTCAAGATCCTTTGAAAGCACATGGTGGATTTCGAAAGATCTGGGAGGGTTCACAGATATATTGTTTGAAGAAATTTCGATGTGTCTTGGTTTAATAAACATACTTACGCGTCATTCCATTTGACATATATTCTGTAGCTCTGCAGATCTCCATTCAACTGGCTCGGCTCCCTCCATGTCAATCGGAAGGACTGAGCCTGGATATCAGTAGCTTCAAGTTCCAGGGGCTTGGTGGGTACCGGTCCTGTGTCTGCTGGGCCGGGGGGAGATTTTGTGGTTATTGGTTGTGGGGGTGCTGGCGAGGTAGTGATGGTCGTCGTAGGGGGGCGAGTTGGGATGGGAACACCTATTTGCATCCAGGGACAGAAGGGACGATGGGGAGACCATGCAACAAAGGAAAAGAAAACAAAACAAAAAGAACCACACTCAAAATAGCCATGCAATTACATATGAAAACGTGCTGCTTGCAATGCGTGTTAAAACAAATATACACAAATACATACATATCAATATTTTTGATGATCATGCAGACATTTACCAGGATGGTAACAGGCACAAAAAAAAAATCCCCAAAACTTGAAAAGATCTTTCATGATTTTTGGCAAGTTTGATTCCACAGCAAGTGCTGTACTGAACAATGACAGCTTCCTTCTCCTTTCAAAGTACTGTCAGTGACAGATCCAGATCTCGCATGACAAAAAAAAAAGAAAAAAGAAAAGAAAAGAGGATCTCACATTTTTGGTACGCAAAGCCTTGATTGCTTCTGGTCTAAATTAATGTGAGATTTACATGTACATCAGCCAAAAACCATAATACACAAATACAGACTATGAGTAAATATTTGACATGTAACTAGGAGACCAATGATTAGCGAATCACCAGCCACGGCATGCAAACAAATTCAAAGAGATTTCAATTCATGAAAGACAAATACATACATGTATATCATCATAATGTCAAGAAAGTACATGAAGTAATATCGGCACAACTGATGCTGTAGATAGAAATTAAGCATAAGGATGACAACACAGACAACACCATGTCTCAGGTCTTACAATTCTCTATGGTTTATGATCATGTCTGGAATCAAGTGTCTTTAAGTAGGATACTTCACCATGATTTATGAATTTCTCTTGACACATGGAAAAACAGGACATGGGAGAATTATCAATTGCAGCCGAGTTCAATGTTGATTAAAATAATCAGAATCCTCATAATTTTCACCAACAGATTTTCAGTTCTAAACTTATGTCAAATTATTAAATTATTATGTCAAAAATATTAAATTCAAGTACATTTAATGCTAAAGTGTCGTTTTTATGCAATTTCACATCAAAAGCTGGAATCAACCTCGAAATGGTTTGAAATACAAATACTATTGGTAAATAATATTAGAATTTTCACCCCTGAAATTTTGCCTATTTGAATAATCCCCTGTTAATGTTACTGGAGCACTGGGTACTCGCACAATCAGACACTGCATTTTTAGTTATTTTAAGACACAAGCTATTAGACTTAGGATTTTACCGAAGCCTATCACAATTAACCACTGAACGATTGATGCAAGAACCAATAAAGAGAAGGATGGATGGAGATAGAACTGGCTAACAAGTAGACAATAGGCAAGGAGACCTAGGCTTAGTGCATTGATTGTGCTGCTACAAACCTGTACAATGAGTTGTCAGGAAAGGGTGGCTGGTTAAGTATTAACGTCGGAATGCATTAAATATTGTATACAACATGGCAACACCTGCCTACTCAATCTTGGTGTGCAGCCTTTTCTGGCCATTCACAGGAACAAATCGGCCTCTGTACAAGTACATCTGAAAAAATGTATATAGGGCAATTTTTTCCGTACTTGTTAAATTTACTTCTGAAAGAGCGGATTGAGCTCTCTGTTTTATCATAAGTATCACAGTGAAAGTGACCATTATGTGCATGTACATATACATGTAAAGGTGTTGAGTGCTCCAATGATTTATTTGTTCATAATCTTTCAACTCCTAAGTGGCTTAGGCTGGGTCATATCCGCTCCAAGCAGAACAAAAGAGGGCTAAAATTGACAGCCCGTTGGTGTGAACTCACCGCGTGCAGGTAAGTGTGCGCATGTTCATGTGTGTTTGGCACGGGGCACGCTGAGTATACCTAACAAATTTATGCTGGATGTATGATCTTCACGTGTCCACTGAGCGTGTGTAAGAACCTTGTTGGAAAACTGCATACCAGCCTGTTTTTCTTTCGCCAGTGAGGGTGCACTCGGGGCAGATACCATTTTTGGACGGGACAAAATACCTTGTCCGGCAACACGTTACACTGATAGAATTCAAAGTAGTACCAATGAAAGAGCATGTTCCCTTAACTTAAACACCTGACAGATTTTTAGACCGATGTTTTCAAGGCAGACAGCTTCAGACACGGAAGGCGATCTTCTACAGAGGTGAGCAGGTGGCAGATAAAATCGAAACTAAAAAAATCCTCATAAGCCTGAGCAGATCAAACTGCCTATCATTAATGGAGGGAGATAAAGCCACGCTGACAACATTAATGTTAACTCATAGACGATCTGATCAATGATATGTGCCACAAAGAGACAGGATGACAGACAGGTGATAACACGGCAGACATTAAATTTGCAGGGTTCACTACATAGTTTCTCAGATACTACAGATAAAAAGGTTGATATTGGCGAAAAGATCCGAGTTTCAAAGCATGCTGCTTGAGGCCGTAAAGACAAGGATGTAAATATCTCAAAGCTTTCATTCTTCAATTTTAATGGCTCTTGTTTTCTGCATTTTCTAGATGATGGTAGCAGACACATTGATCTATTAGTAAGGAAGCACAACTACAAAAGTATTGTCCTATAAATGTTGGTATAAGCGCTGCATTCAGACATCCAAAGTCAGCTATACACTTGTAAATATCAACAAACTTTTCCTTGCAATTACGGCATAACTGAACTCTGGATTTTATATTAATCTTTTTTTTAAGTTGCCATCACATACAGCCCTCACATCAGCATGATACATACAAAATGCCCTGCAATCAGTCTATAAATCAGCATATAGTTTCCCCAAACCAACCAAATAACTGTGAAATGCATGTACATGTACATGAAGGCTACTGTGCAATGAGCATGCACACCTTAAGTCCATAGCCTAAGGAAGAGCTTCTCAACCTGCACAGCTAAGAACAGTGGATTGAGAGTTAAAAAACATGTGTTTGCACTCATGGATTCCGGCACTTATGCATGGAGGCAGACAGACCATGACCAAGATATCTCTCCCAGCTATCACAGAAGCGGTGGAATGCTTGGGCACATGTGCAGAGCCAAGCCGATTCTCATCAACCCCTCTAGGGGTGGGGGATCAAAGATGGCTGCTGTGAGAGTCCCATGACAGGCCACATGAGGAGAGACAAGGGAAAAAATGCCTACCAATCGGCTGGTAAAAGTGCGACAACCCCGAGGGTGGATTTAGCGTGGTCATACCCACACACCAAGAGGGAACAAATCCAAGTGGTAGTATCGTAAACACGTGCCTCAGGGATGGAACGCTGAAAATTTGTCCCCCTCATCCAATTAACATTCATTTTGTGGTTGCTAGAGAGCTTGAGCAAACAGATCATGCTGAACTGTAGCTCCAAATATTTTGAAAAAAAAAACTTATTGATACAATTCAATGATAAAATAAATTATACATGGTAAGATTACGGGAAACGACATGTACATGTACATGTAAGACCATGCACGTCAATTTGAATCAGCTGAAAGTACTAAAGACTCAGAACAAGCTGAAGCAATGAATCTTTATTTTGTAACAGGTTTGGCATAATCTTAAGCACAATTCATTTGCAAATGCTTCAAAAGGCAACAGAAATGAACTTCATCATTCAGCTGGGATGTTTCTAAGAAAAAGAGATTGTAATGAAAAGCAGCGTTTGAACTGCCGTGACTTTCATAATTACAATTCTAAAATCTTGTTTTCCATGTACTTCAATGCACAATTCGGCACACATCAAAGCTGATGATAGAAAATGATAATCTGTGTTCTACCGAGCATCTTCAGCTACTGTTATTTCAATATCTTATTCAACTTCAGATGTTATTTCTACGGCGCAGGAGATGACGAGGTGCATAGTAATGAGGCATTCTGTGTATCCCTTTATCAAATCATGCAATAAATGTGGTCTAAAGCATGTCCCTTCACACTTTTCTTTCCAAAGTATTTCTCCTGGTCAGGACAGGCGGCCTTTTTGTGTCTGTAGATGGATGAGATTCGTTTCCTTAATTGAAATGCAAAATTTCCAGGCACAACTGCTTGGACTTGTCTGGATTAGCATCTGCTGGAAATGTCAAGATTTACATTGGGTAGTCATCATCTTCGTATCCCTTAACAACAAAATCCTCCCTGGTTACCAGGGTGGATGATGAAATGGAAACAGCCAGTAATATTCAACAGTGCTGGTTGCCACTTGCTGAGGGTACGTGCCATTTCAGACAAGCCGCTGAAATCAGCTGAACTACTGCTGATGGAGGGACAAACAAGGTGTCTAAAAAGACTGGAGGCATTACTGTCTTGTGAAGGAGTTGGCAAGGGATGTTGGGATGGTTCAAGGAAAAAGGATGACAGTAGTATAATGGAACGCTGCTTATGTCAAAGTCTGACGGCACAGAATCAATATTTCAAGCACAGATTACTTCATGCACAATTTGTTTGTGCATGTGTAATTTTGATTAATACTAGTACCTGCCTTTACAGTTGATGGGAAATACATAAAACAGGCATTACAGGTGCTTGTTCCTGTGCAATGTGGACCACAGACATTGCGGGAGGTACTAGACAGTGTTCACAACTAACAGCTCACAGCCAAGTTTTTCTTGAAATCTGCCCTGAGCAGAAGTGCCCCCTCATTGGTTGAAAAGAGCCATGTTGGTCAAGAGTACTCATGTTATTGGAAACAGTGCGACTATAACGCGAGCATTTCATAGTTGTTTGCAAACTAGTGAAGTGCAGTTCCTACGAAAGGAACTTGCATTGCTGGAAAATTGCACCCTCTCTTGGTCCAGCTCCAGGCTCATAGAAATTGTCCATCAAACAAAGGTCCCTCCATTGGGCACAATGACAATAATAACTACATCTGAACTGTCAGTGAAGGTCTGTTGGAAAGTTGAACATTCACCATACACTTTTTCACATCTTCAGTATAATCTTTAGCAGACACTGATAAAATACTGAACTCAGAAAATTCAATCACAGGGATTCACTCAAATTTCAAGCAGACGTACAAAATACAAAATTAAAGAAATTAATCTTGGTTGTCATGGTACCAATTCCTGTATTTTTAATTCCATCTACATGTACGGGTACCTCAGAGGCATGGGGTCAAACTTGGGGGAATTCCGAAGTTTGCCTTTGATTAATTACAGTTACTTGTGTGGGGGGGGTAAGATGAAAGCCAAACGTTGCAATCATCACATCAATTTGCTTATGAGTTGAGTTCAGTGGCCTTTAGGCAAATACATATATGCGCACTGAGGAGCAGTACTTGATCAAACTGCTTTACGCTAGTTAGGGGGAAAATTCCAATTCAACCATTGATGATGTTTTCTCAAAGACAACTACTGTACATGAAACCATGGAGATGAAAATGTTGCAAAACCAATTCCTCTTCAACCCCTACATGTAAGTAATATCATTCAAAATGGCTTCCAGTATAAGATTATGTCTTGCCAAGTGTAGTGTTTTCATAATTCAAACCACAAAACATTTCTGCAGATTTAAAGAGAGGAGAGAGAAAAAGACATAAAGAAATTACACAGATGGATGTAAAACACTTATTTAGAAAGAAAAGGTCATTGGTGTAAAAGCAGCTGAAGACTGGACTGCCTCACTCTGTTCACTTTGTTGGCCATGTTTTCTATTTTACGACAAATCTTTCTGATTGACACCCAAGGGTTTGTAAGGAGCAGAAAGTGCATTTAATGTGCTGCGCTCCCTCCCGATAGAATTTCTCCCCTTTATTGCTGCGAGCTCTCCTGCTCATAAATTGAGTGATGTTTCCATGGCAACAGGATAACCAATGTCATGGGGAATAGATTAAAGATCATCTGTTGTCAACTTTAGTAATGGCTTTAAAAATTTATGAGTTCAGACTGAGAACTGGCAGTGAGTTTGAAATGGGTTTTAAAATACCTGGTTCCGTACTTCAATGAATTTACAGGTACTGAGTATTTGCGAAGATACATGCCACAAATGACCACATCGGAAAATTAACGACAAGCACTGTAAATGAATATCATGCAAAAATAAATGCATAGATGTAGGCTTAAATAATTTACACAAATCATAGCCAAAATAAAAGTCAATCCAAGCAATATGAAAATATGAATCAATGACAAAAAAAACCAAGAACGTAACAAAGCACTCATTGAATAATGGGAAGGGGGCCTGTCAATCCTGCCTAGAGTGTCTGTAAGTCTCTTCAAAAACTCCACTAATTTGGGGTTATGAATTTGATTATTTCTAAAAAGTTCCTGTAACCACTGTGAAAACACACTCTGGAAAGAATATCAAAAACTGGTATCTTAACAAGGAGAATTACTTTTTGCTTACTGCACTGTTCTTCAAATCTAACTCCATTTGACAACTGATATCATCAACACATATATCATCATAAAACTTGTGTCAAATGATTACATTTTTCTTGTTCTCTTCAACTGCACATATTTTATAAAATCTTTAGTTTTTTGAGCACAAAACACCCGCAATCGTCCTTTCAAAAGAGTCCATACCTTCTCTGAGTACAATCAACTCAGCTGCAGCCTGGATGTTTTCCAGTCGGTTGTCGGCAACGCACTGATATATCCCAGAATCCTCCTGGATGACCTGCTCAATGGTCAAGCTTCCTGCACTGACCAGGTAGATATCACCCGGCTCTAGTTCCTCTCCTTCCTTGTACCAGGTGGTGGTGGGGCCAGGGATGCCGTACGCATTGCAGTTGAGAGTCACCGATGACCCAACATTGGTGTAGGTGTTCACAGGTTGGATATTGAACTTCAGTGGCACTAGTTCATTAAAATCAAAACAACTGATGGAACCTGATTTTGCAAACACTGCTGCAAATGAAACAAATCTCAATTCAGAAAAGATATCCTGATCTAGTGCCTGACTCCTTCATATTCTTCATCAATCATCACAACCTCACTGCGCCCCATAAACAGTTCTCTACGTACAATAGCATCCAAAAAGGTAGAAAAATACAAGCAAAGACAAGCAGCGACACTTATGAAAGCTGCAACTTGACTTTTAACTTTCTACTCTGATGGAGAAGCCTTGAAACACATGAGAATATGCGATTAAACCACTCAATGAAAACACACTTTAAAAAACTCATCTTGAGGAATTGTCAATGGTAAAGAAGTGTCTCAATGCTGAAGTGTTTTACAGGATTGTACATATCCGTACAAACCTGACACAGGAAAGACTGGGGGTTGAGATGTGGTGTCAGGCTATTAACCACTTGGAATTCAACCAGCAGTGTGTAACGAGTGTTCAATACACAAGCTGTATCATCGAGGCGTAACATCAAGGTGTGAAATACTTTACAAACTTCACATCAAATGAGTCGATCTTTTTCAAAAAATGCCCTTCCTTTTCAAAGGTACAAGTTTTACATGTACCAACAGTCACAATAAACTGATCGTTTTGCTGAATCTCAATAAAATGACCAACACATTAACAGCATGGCATTTTGAAAAAAACACTGAAAAAACTGTGCTTACCTAATGCTGTGACTTTGACAGTGTGATCTACTGGTAGGGCTGTGCCATCAGCAATGGATGTTGCCAAGACACGGTAGAGTCCTGTATCAATCTCTCCAATTTGCCTGATTTCGAGACTGCCTTGGCCTAATAGGGTGTAGTGATCCTCAGTACCAGATCCAACACTGTAGCGAGGGAGAGATACATGCCGTAACCAGGGTGAGGACAGAAGAGAAATGTCATGATCAGGTGCAAGATATCTTAAATGTGTCACTTATGACACCCCCCTTTTGCAGATATGTATGTTCCCCTCCCCCCACATGTTGTTAATTTTTTTCTCTTCCAAATACGGTATTACCATTTAATCTGGAAGAATGGTATAAAGATTCTTTAACAATTCAAAAAACGGAAGAGTTGTTTTTGAACAAAGTAGCATTTTGTCCCTGGCTTCGTTTTTACTCAGCAGCATCCACACACATACATGTACAGTACGTGGACTTGTTCTGTAGCTGCGGGGAAACACACGTTGTATGACTTATCAGCAAGGACATGCATCCAGTGTATGGATTGACCAGATGACTGAGAACCTTTTTACTGTCTTTCTTTTGTTCCCGTTTAGGCTAACTTTTGTTTGGGGACAAGTACCCTACTTTGACAGAGGTCTTGTCACATCTTTCCTCTTGTGAAACCTTTGCTTGCAAGTCCTCAGTAGCAACAACTAGCCTGTACCAAGGCAACAGACCCCAATCTGTACATGCATTCAATCATGACCCTTTCCCCTGATCTTGCAGGAAGACCCTTAATTGCTGTGCATACAATTTCCAAGGAAGGACTTCACTTACATGATTATCTCTGATCCATCTTTGAACCAGGTGAAGATGGCTGGCAAATTGGTGGCAGCTTCCAAGACAATGGTCTGTCCAACAGGTGCCTCAGTATCCTGAGGTGTCCTGATGAAGTTAAATTGTGAGGAAGGATTTGTTCCTATGGAAACAAACAAGACAGATTTGTCAGGTCAAACCTGTTATCTTAAGTTGATCTTTAGAAATGGTTAGACTTTTGGAAGATTGAAAGCAAATTTACCAGGGTTGATGGTAAGGTCAGCACCAAAGCTCTGTACAGGTGTCGTGATCAGCTGGTTAGTTCCTCGGCATAGGTATGTTCCTACATCTGCCGACCGTACTTCTCTAATCTCCAAGCCACCACTAGGTAGCAGGGTGTACCGGGCAGAGATCCGTTCCTCAGTGAGGTCCAGAACTTGGCCATTTTTCAACCAACTGTCCAAGACAAAAAAGTTTTAAATCATACATCTGATGAATGTTTTATTTGTCCATTTCATGAACATTCTGTCAGTTTGATTTGAGAATCAGGTTGACGAGATGGGCCATTGTCTGCCACTCATGTCCAACGTTTGAATCCCATCCAGGAAAATAAATAAGTGCAGGTTGTGTTTCTGGTCTTCTTTCCTTCTGTGAAAAAGAAAAAAGCTGCCTATGAGCCCCGAGCTGGACCAAAGGAGGGCATGAATTTCCTAGCAATGGAAGCTCCTTTGGAACTGAACTTCACTGGTTCACAAACGACTAGGAAATGCACGAGTTACGGTTGCATCGCTACCAATGAAATGAGCACTCCTGACCAGCATGGCACTTTTCAACCAATGTGCGAACGCTCCTGCTCAAGGTGGATACTCTTCCTTTCAGCTCTATTCTCAAAATGCCTTCTTTACCTTGTCTCTGCAGACCTTTCTTAGGCCTGTCTTAGGTTGTTTTGCCACCGTGAGTGTTTTTGTCTCCTATAAAGAAAACAAAATAATGTAAAAGACTCACCTTATTTCTGCTGCTGGGACTGAGTTGAAATTACACTCAAAGTACACTGTGTCTCCATTGAATGCTGCGGTTCTTGCTGGGCCATCAAGGAGAACCAGTTCTGAAACAGTTACAATAGCCATGCAAATAAATACAAGAATGGCTTGGGACAGGCAAGTATTTGTAGTCAGGGCATTGTAAATTACAGGTGTCTCTGGTGTCTGGTGGGGAAACCAGGGTTCCATGGTTGTGATGATGGTGGAGGGCACTTTCTTGATTATTTGAGGCATGATTTTCCTTCTTTGGGATCACTGAAGAGAGAAAAAGTTAAGGGAAGTAGGTACCAAGTGGGGTGGGGCTCATTTTCAACCCAACCACTCTCTGGCTATGCCACTATTTCAAAACTCTCCCCAATCAACAGCAGCTAAGCTGGTAGCAAAATCTGTGTTATATCAAAGGGAAAGATAAAGTCACCAATTCTCTGATATCTTCCTTAATGTACATGTTACCGGGAGACACTGTAGCCCCAGTGAAATGTACACATAAAAACAGCTGCAATTCAAGGGCACCAATGCTTACATGTGTGTGTGAAGAAAAAAGTGCAGGTATTAATGTGTACAAAGCTGACATGCCAGCCCGCATTTAGGAATTCCATAAACAGTCCTGGAGGGCTTACAATTGGAGTTAATCTTAGCCCCAAAGAAGGCTTAAGGAATGAATAAGATCTAACGGTTGTATCAATGTAACTGCTTCAGATACAGGGATGAAAGATGTTTGATGGCTGGTGAATGGGGAATGTACAAACAGCAATGAGTATCGGCACCTGTGGAAGGTGTGCATTCAGAAAAGGACTGGGAAATAAAATATGGCAGTCTCTAAATGTATGGTATTGGTAAAAGGCAGGCTGGGATTGGCTGGGATGGGGTATTAGGGTGGGATGTGATGTGGTGCAGTGGGATGGAGTGCATGGAATGTTAAGTCTAATTTCCATATGGTCGTAAAGAATGCTGACAATATGCAAGATGTCAAGATGTAACCAGTCACGGATGAGATGCTGTGTGACATCATTTCATCAAAAATGTTAAACAAAATGGCTTCTGAAGTTTGGAATATTTCCCCATTAAACACCCTTTTTAGGTTAAGATATCATCTCTTGAAGCTAAACTGATACTCCAGTTTGATGTTTTTTGTTGAAGGTCAGCTTTATTTGGATAATTGGGATGTCACATGTTAGCAATAAGAAGAAAATGGGCAAAATGTGTGGTACTAAGCGAGAGAAACATCGTTGCACACCCATCATACCAGTGTGCCTGTTTGTATCTATATTCTGGCGACTCAACATAGCCGACTGTCGCCATCCCTGTTTGCGTCAGTGACACACAGTTACTGGTAAGTGTTTCCATATGATTGCGTATCATTGGGAACCGATTAGTAGGACTCTCTGTGTCTCTTTACATTGATATGGAAATCAGCCTTTAAAAACAGGTTTCGAGAGAAAAAGTCCACAAAAAATCTGCTGAAATGAAACCACACAGGCTTTCAATCTACAACCTGTTTGAACATCAAGACCATTAATCAATGGAATAGTCCTTTTACAGTATGTAGGCTACATGCACGCATGTACATCTACCCATATTTCATTTTCACAAACTTACTCAAAGCAAGTACAGGTAGGCAGTCATAACTTTGTTAGAGACAAGGCAAATACAAGAACAAAATATTACAGTACGGAAAAGAATTTCAAAGTTCAAATCTATATCATTGTGATTAGACGAGACATTAAAAGTAGCCAATTTTATATGTAATTTGTCACTGCAGTGTGAACAAGTCTGTCTTATGGTTCCCACATGCTATCACAAACACTGAGTAAGGTCTCGGATGGTGGATCTTAATGGCCACAAATACAAATGGAAAAACAAGGAGAAAAAAAATCAAAATGACAGAAAAAAAAGAGACAGACTTTAGACTAGACGTGAAAAATAACGATACATCTGATGCTTACAATAAGTCTGCCATACCTTCGCATACAAAGCAAAGAAAAAGACTCGGCTGGTATATTAAATACAATGGTGGAAACTTTTGCTTCAGTACTCTATTTTATTATAGCCATGTAGAAAATTGTTTGTGCAAAATAACTGGTCCATGGGCTAGCAAACTTCAAAAAGAGAAGACAAAGAAATAACACCACAGTTCAGGGACAGCGTGGCATGCACGGACAAATGTTTTTATTTCCAAAAGGTTTCATTTCTTTAGAAATGCACCCTTTTGCCTTCAGAGCCAGCCCAACCAACAACCAATGGTTGTGAAATTCTACACCCAAGTCACCAAGTTGTTTTTGCACCAAAAATACCCACAACGTTTCTTGCGTATTTCTTGTATTACAGGTGATCGATTACATACATGTCAGGAAATATACACATACAATGCAGAGAGAGATTATGCATGGTACCAAATATTATGTTGCATTGAAACTAATCAAGCTTGCATACATGTACATGTCATGAACCGTATGCATATCTGAACAAATGTATGGTTTATGTACACAAACTCAGTGGATATTCATTACTAATATAGCAAGAAATTTCTGAAACGGTCAATAGCCATTTTCTCCATTTCAAAACCTTTGAATATGCATGTACACGTATATGTATCTTAAATCTAGGGACATTCATGACAGTACATACATGTACATGTATGAACACACACATTGCCAATACAGTATCACTTAATGTTCATACTGAGGCCTGTTCGTTTTCATCTCTCTCAAATTCAATGTCAAATCTTCAAGCCAGCATATCCTCCTATCATAACTGAGCAGCTGAGATAACCAGACTTGCTTATCAGCGCCTACTGTACTAATGCTACACATGCTGCTGTGACAGCAGCAGCGTGATCAGGCGGCGGTGTTTATCCTCGCTTTACTGCCTTCTGCTTGTCGAGCTGGACAAGGCCGACATTTTTAGTTCGCACCTCTTAAGCTTGTAGTCAGGGCACGCTTTTCTCAACGCTTCCTGGAATGCGGAAAAGGGCTTGGCTTGTAAGAGATGCGTAAATGGTGATGCCTGGGCTGATGTCTTGAGTGAGTGGACATTGGATCAAGAAATTTGCATCATGACACTAGGAATCGAAGCAATCAGAACTAGAAACCAAGTTGCATATGTGTAACTCTGCTTTCATTATTATTTAATGTCAAAAATTTCAACCCATGTTGCAATTAAAATTTTCTTCTTCAATCGCAGACTTTTTGTTTTGATGGCATGAAATGACACCATAACAAATTTTCTTGAGCAAATCTTTTTTCAATGAGAATGGCACAATTGCACACAAATACTTCATTTTTCCCTTCCACTTGAGAGCAATGCACGTACATGTACGTGTTTCCGTCTGACAGCTAAAAAACTCATCCTACCATTAATATCATTCAATTTCACACGTTGAACATCAGCGTCAACAAAATCTGACGTACGGCAAACAGATTTTACAAACTATGAATAATGCATCGCCAAAGAAATGGTGAGAACCTGCACGATGGAGAGAAAATTCCATCGCAGCCAGGAGAGAGGCGGATGGCTAGAAGTTGTTCATTAGATCGCGCATGAATGGCAAATTGCTTGACTCTGATTAACCTTTCCTGCATGGGGGGGGGTGTGTTGCTAAGGTAGGGACACACCTCTCAGATGTCTCGTTAGCAATACACCTGCTTGTTCTTTTTTCTCCCCTCCAGAATTTCTGGGAGGTCATTTCGATAACTTGATGACCGTAAGAGGAAAGACAAAATCTGATGTACACGTACAGAATGTGATGGGTATTCAGGTATTGGCATCGTGATTACTTAAAGGTATTGGTGCAGGCATCAATTCAAACTTGAGAGTGCACGTATCTTTAGGTGCTCAATGCCATAAATATATGGGTTACAAGAAAAGCACTACAGTAGAAACATAAAGACAAACGGCACTAAACAAATGCAACTTACATGCAGCTTTGCTTCTGAAGTAGCCAAGAGTGGAGTATTCATGCGGGATGCTAAACACTCTTGGTTAATATTTACACTTTACACATGTATGTGCAATGCCAACATTATGAGCAATCCAGTACAAGTTCAAACTCAAAGAACTCTTGCTTTCACTCTTTCATGAAAGAAAACTTTTTCCTAGGATTTTTTTTTACTTGGAGACTGTTGCTTTCATCCTTGCACACTTACTCAAGCCAGCAAATTCTGGCAAGAAGGAAAGGCTGATTGGTCAAATATTGACACAATTCATCGGGTAAAAACTTCCACAGATTGGCAACTAGGGACAAAGACCTTAAACCAGGTCAAAGCTAAGGGCTACTCCTTGATAGACTCGGAAAAAAAATTCAACACAAAATAAAGAGAAGGAAAGAACGGTTCCATCTGGTCCTCCGACTCAACCGGTGGTCAATATTTCTCCTCCTCTCCGGTAAATTCTCAAGAGGAGTTCTTCACTTTGCCCTGCTATTTCGCCAGTCAACAGCGACATGTGTGATGAGTCGATGACAGGAAAATATGAACAAGAACATATCCAAGTTCCGGCTCGGTAAACGTTCCCAGGACGTGGGCTTTTGCAGTGTTTCACTTCAAATTTGCACTAGTTGGCTGTGTGTAGCTATGTATATCAGATGGCACTGCAGTGCAGACATGATGTCTGATGAGCCTTTTGTTTAATGAGTCATTTTTCTACCTCTCCTGGTACAGTACTGTCCATTTGACGACCCCATTGGAAATGGAGACAGACTTTGAAGAAGATGAAATTCGAGCAGAGTGACAAACAAGTACTTTCCTTGATGAGAAAATGGAAACTACATGTACATTTAAAAGCACCCTGCGGTCACAAGTCTGTCCGGGAGAATTTCAAAGTTTGATAAATGAAATTTTAGGAAAAGTTCACCCAATCACGAAAAGAAATGTGCCCCTTTACCAATTAAAATGATTGTGTGGATAGAAAAAGTGACATCTACCCTACCGTATCTATCTTCCCTACTTAAAAGCATGAGCGGAAATCTCTCTTCGATCGTGGGGGGCCTTCCATTTATACTTTTTTTGTGCACACCATGTTTATTATCTTATTCCATTTATAAAAACTCACAAGTGAAAATTCTCGATCCATCAATTCCTTTAGTATTTTGTTTTGCTTAAAATATGGAGCGGACATTTGACTTTGTGTCCCCCCCCGCACCAAATTCATGGGGGGATGTGTCCCCCGTCCCCCCTCCCCGGTATTTCCGCCCATGCTTAAAAGTCAGTAAAAAGAATACTTTTCATTTATTCAGCAGTAGATGTATTTCACAAGCTCCATCAATACATGTATCTAGCATTGAAATCATAGAGGAAATAAAAGGACCTACATGAAATTGGAAAGCAGACAACTTCAGTGATATCATTCTAATGAGAAATGCTAGCCTAAAAACCCAGCCAGCCAGTGGAATTTGATTTCAGGCAAGCTGTGCTCATCAATAAAAGCATCTGTGAGATCCGAGTCTTGTCTTGCCACAATGCTAGCGTGTTTGTTTTTCCCTAACCAGAGAAAACTGACATGACACCCAATAAGATATATCAAGGCAGGCATCTCAAATAACAGTCTTTTTCATTCGACAGCTTCTCCTTTCTTCGCCAGCGACAGACAGGTAGCTAACACTTTCAGTTGTGTGCTGCTATGAGGCAGGCCGGCACAGAAATGTCATATATATTAAAATGTTCGGCAGGTTCTCGGTTTCAGCCGTTTCTCCCTGGAGAATCCTACTGGATCTGGTTACGCCGACTGAAGTTTTGAGTTCGCGCAATTTAGCGAACCGAGGGGCACAACGTGCAGAAGAGGAAAATGGCAAACAGAGTCACTTTGGGTAGCACTCCATAGCACAGTATCTTTCTGATGGATGGATGTTTAGAGGGGCTGCATAACTCGGCAGGATCTACCTTTGATGCTACCTTAGACATTTGTCTACTGCATTATTATTCAAATTCTTTCAGTAACCTGAAGCAATAAGGATTAAATGTGATTTCCATCTGTGGAATTTATATTTCAGCCAATCCAAACCCCCCATGAAATCTTCAAATACAGTAAAACATGAACTGAATGTACATGTAAAGGCCTCATAAAGTGACAAACATATGTGGCATACCGGGTGGGCCATAAACCTTGCAGTTACATCAATGTTAGATCAGTGTTTGCAAAATGTTTAGGAATAAAAGGGATAATAACTGAATAAATGTTGAGGTGAGAATCCACTGGTTGGCTGTACATGTGCTTTCGCGGATGAACCATAAAAGGCTGACATCAATTTATATTTCAGAATATTTAACCTATGTGCATATAAAATGCACTATTTGTAGAGTGTACATATACATGTATGTTCATGGCTGGAGTGAACTCCTATGGTCTATGGAAAAAAGGTTTTATATTCAATCATAATAAATGGTAATGATGCATGGGGAAGAATATGCACAGATACATGTACATATTTTCAGTCTCCTTCACACCACACTAAACATACAGGTCAATATGTTAATTAATCCTACTTACTAGCAACAGTGACAGCTCCTCGTCTGCTACTCAAACTTGCAAAAAAGTCTCCCTCCTCCAATTCAGCACTGCATTGATACGAGCCTTCATCATCTAGGGAGACTGGGGCTATACGCAGAGCTCCACTGGGTTGTACTCTCTTGGTTGGGTCATCTGCCGGAACCGGACTGCCATCCTTGGTCCAGCTAATTGTAGGCACTAGAAGGGAATATACTGAACAGTTCAGTGTAACCGCAGAGCCTGGAACGGCTATAATGTTTGAAGGTTCTGAAGTGAAGTACACAGGGTTGAAATCAGGTACATCTGCAGGTGAAAAAGAAGAGAAGACAACATTTCAGTGTTATTTCATTCAACATTTCTATTTGAAAAAGTACATCCTAAATGTGGACAGAATAATGTTGAAAGTTGGCCATGACAGGGATCTTTCAAGGCAAAATGCCAGAGTAACATTTAAGCTGTTCTTCTTCTGGGGAATCACAGAGAGTTTTTGCTGTTTTTTTTAACTATACACAGTTATCAACTATATTTTGGACTCCAACTACCTGTTCAATAAACTAAACGTAAAGTGATCAAGGAAATGTGAGTAGCAGGAGCTTCAATGATGACTGTCTAAACAACTTGACACCTTCACATTCCTAACAATCTTCTACTGGTAAATCCAGCGAAGACAATATACCCAAATAAAAATCCTTACTTGCAACAAAGACACAGGCAGAAACACATTCACGAAAGAATTCAAAAATCTAATTCAGTGTGCAGAGATTTATGAGCCAGATTTGTTCATAAAATCCAAGTATTTATACACACACGCAGAATCAACCAATTCTTTTAGATTAAAACTGCTTTGAATTGATCCATTCTTTGTTTATTATTTCCAGAAATGGCTTCATTATCCATCTTTGCATGTATTCCCCCGGATCGCTAAAGCTTTCAACACTTGCATGCATCAATGTTTGGAGAGCACAGTCTTCACCAAGGAGTCTCCCATTCAACATCAGCCTGATGTGATTGTTTACTCTAAACTGCTGTCAGCCACTAGGACAAGTTGTATCTCTCAAATCATCTTGGAGAGGAAGTGTGGATGGTTTGATGCGCAAGCAAATCTTCTAAAGAAAAAAAAGGCAACCCTTGGACCGGAGACGCGACGACGGGGAAAGTGTACGGCACCACAGCATTGCCATTAGGCGGTAAACCACAAAAGACTAGCGCTAAAGATCACAGGAAAATTTACTTTGCACAGAAAGCAGGACCAGTGAGATGATCCCTTATCAAAACATCTTTTTAAGACTGTTAGAAGCATCATGGCAGTAAGAAAGATGGCTCCATTGAAATTGGTTTCTGACAGATTTATTTATGACTAAGTCATCTGTTGTTAATATATCACTGAATTTGGCAAACAGCTGGGGGAGGGGATCTGAGTAGAAAGCAAACAAATATTAGAATACTGTCTGGTTTTGTCAGTTAAAGATACAATGTGGTACGTGTACAATGGTGTTTGCATCCTTTGCTCTTAAAACGCGTTCAAGTTTCAAGTTACGGTACCATACACTGTATTTGTATGCAAGTTACCAGAACTAGCAAGTGGTATTAAACTTGCAAGTTATTACATGCTCTTTCCAACTATTCATGCCAACACTGTAGGACAGTGCAGCAGAACTGCATACATGAAACTTAAGGAAACTTACACTCCGAGTCTGAAGTAACCTAAAGTTACTGCCTGTGTGGTTTTCTACAATAACTGTGCCAGATGTACATGTACGCTTTACGCATGCACAGACAAGATCAATATTCAATTCAAACATTTGACAATTAAGAAAGAACATGTGGACACCAAGTCTACGGTACATCATCCCATCCGTAACATGAGGACCTGGTACAATGCCCCTCCACTCTGCTGAATACAGCTAAGATTAGGGCAGCCATCTGTCCTAATGGGAGGATTACACAAGATGTCTTCAGACGAAATGTACATGTAGATTGGAGAGCAGATGGAGGGATTATCACTGGGAGATTGCATCTCCCCTGTCATCTTAGAACCATCTGAGCTGAAGAAAGGATTACACGCATCATGGCGGAGGACCAATCAAAATCAATCGTTGGACTAAAATGTGGCAAGAACTGAGGGAGTTGGAGATCCTTCAAATCACCAAATGGACAAAATGTCTGTGTTTTCAATCAAACAATACTATTGTGAGCAGCTTTTTTTTTCCATAAGTTGCTTTTTATTGCACTGTACCTTAATTGCTCGAAGTTCCTAGTTTTATTTGAGATACATGTACATCTGCAGGCTTTGCGCAAACTTTTTTTCCTGGCTGGCTCACTGGGCTAGTTAACTGGATATTTTACTAACCCACATATAAAATTTAAAACCCCAAATTCGTTATCAGCTCACCAATAAAGAATTGACATTTCAGAAAATAAAAGGCTGATGGTATAAATAAAGCGGCATGTATGTTAGTTAAACATCACTTGAGTCACTGGTAAGGGAGTTAGGAACAAAATCATCTCTTTGCTCCATCTTTCCCCTCATTTGGGTTGCTTACGTTAGGCGAAAATTGCCACTTTTTGCTTACTTTCAGATATTTAGGCCTATATTGATACATTGATTTATATTGAATACTTGTTTTTATTTTGATCTACGTTTTAACAGGTTGGCTTATTCTGAATTTTTCACTAGCCCACCAGGCAACTAAGGAACCAAGTTTAGGTAGCCCGGAGCATTTTTAGCTAGAATTTGTACATTGGGCTAATAGTATTGGATAAACCCTGTGCATACCAAATTAAACATGTAGCCAGTGTTTGGCATGCACAAGGGTTTATCCACTACAAACACAGGGCAAAGGTTCCCCTCGTTTTCTCCGTTTTCTCAGAATAACGCAATCTACATTCAGAATTCGCATCTTGGCATGAACAGAAAAAAAACCCTTTTAATCTTATTTTAGTTGAGCTCTGAAAACAAATGACACTGCATTCGATTTCGATGCTTCCATATTTATTTGAACAGATAAAATCAGAGAAAATGTGTTTTCCTTAGAGGTGCTCTTGAAATGCATTGTTAATGAAACCAACTGATGTCATCTTTCAAACATAAACAAGACAGTGTGAACATATAGGCATCAATGAAGTATTTTCAAGACTTCAGAACTTTACATTTGTACATCTTCCTCTGAATTGTTTTTCTTGCTGTTCTTGAGAACAACAGCAACAAATTAATGTCACCAAAGATAATTTTGTACATGTAGGCACGTTTTTGTGTTGTCATAAAGAGTAGTCTCATCAGTCAATACTTGCCACAGTGCGACCTTGACGGAGTAATTGATGATGATTACACCTGCCAGGATTCCTTTAATGAACACTGAATAATTCAATTAAAGCAATCTGAATCACCGCCCATGAATATTAATAAGTAGTTAATGGATAATAGGGCTGCTGTCAGAACTTTTTCATTTAAATTAATCGAGGACCGGAAGTGATCAGTAGGATGACAGCATTTCACTCCAGCACCTGTACTTTCAGTATCATCTAATTGGATGGCGTACTTTACAGGCAGACGACTGAAAGATGATACAGATTGGAGTTTAGAGAGCCCATTTCATACCATTTCATGAGCTAATATTTGCCAGTCACAGCGATAACATCAAGCTGATCTACTGGCTCATAATGATGGTTGACAAATTTGACTTCTCCCCTTCCCATTACAAGTCCATCTTTACTACTTCAGACGGACCAACATTGCCAGTGTCTGTAAACACTATAGGTTCGTATGTCATACACAAATATGTACATGTACACCGGCCAAGTACATGTAAATACATGTGTATGTACATGTACATGTAGATAGATGGCTGTGAAGCACTGCAAAACATGTAGCAACTGGAGAAAAAATTGGCAGTCTCAAATTCTTGTCATTTTCAAATTTGTAACTACTACTAGTACAGTACATGTACACCTTCAGTACATGTACATGTACATCACAGGTTCTGTGTGCATCCTGCAGTCACATGCCAAGGTTGGTTTAAGCATTGCATAGGCCTGACAATTTTACAGAGCACCTCTAAGGAAAATACTTTGTGTCTGATTTAATCTGTTCAAATAAATAAGGAAGCAACAAAATTGAATGCAGTGTTTGCCTTAGGGGTGCTCTTTAAGCAAACCTATTTCCAACAAATGAACAGATTTTTCTTTTACTGGATCACTGCACACAGTTTACAGAGTTCAAACTGACACCAGATTGTCCACAGCTGTCAAATTACAGAGCCATTAACCTCTGTCATCAAACAGACATACACCTGTACATGTAGCCACTTGACCATTGGGCTTATATGTCATCTCTTGATACTTAGTACATTTATTGAATTATCTTCCAATGACAGTTCCGCCCTTTCACACTTACAGCTAAAAGCTTCAAAGATTAAGGATAACAGCTTGGACATATGTATTTTTATGTTGATAATTTTTACAGAAATATCTCATTTGCAGAAGCAAAGTTTCAAAGAAAGAAGGCAACTGCAAATACCATTGTGCTTTTTAAAATTTCTTTTGAGGAAAGACCCATGTTGGTGACTACTAAAGGCTTGTGACAGCTACAGTGTGCATTTTGAAAATTTAAATGGGTTACTGTTTAAGAAAAAAGTTGTAATTTTCCTTCAAAATCTGACCAGTGACCAATAAAAAGCAATAAATCATGCTGTCTCTTTCTTCTCTCTGTACACTGTATATTTTTACCTTTCTGAAATTTTTTTTCCAGATCCAAACTAAAAGAGGCTCAGTTTCTCTAAAAGAGGAAACTGTTTTCATCCTTCCAGGTCTAACGCCGTCACCTGTTCCTAACTGCACCAAGAAGCCATTTTGTTTGCTCAGGCGGCAGTATTATTGAATTATCCAAGGACTGACTGTCCTGTGCTGGGAATAAATCGAATCAAGATTTGAATGCAAGAGGGGTTGAATGGACAACGACAGGGCCAAATGGGAGTGGATAAGGGCTAATATGCCTGTTTAGGAGGAGGGCTAAATGTCTTTGGTTGATAAGAAATCCTCCACCGGTTGGAGGGGGGGGGGAATCTGATTGAAACTGTCTACATTTGACCTAATCATGCATGTACAAGAAATAAATGTTACAAAGTCATCATTCACATGATTTCTCTTAAACTGCATAAATGAATAAAAACTTTATATTTTCAGTACTTGGGATTGTTGTACACATTGTACTCCACACCATAAAAAAAGATTTAATTTCCCACCCCCCCAAAAAAAAATTTACAAGAGTTTATAACAGATTCAATATGGCCCAACAACTTCCCACAATGTCTCAAATGAAGTACACATAATCTGGCTCCCTGCCTCATGCATGTATTTACATGTACACCCTCCAGTTCTTTAGGCTGACTTCATACCTTATACTGGTAAATGTACATGTTTTTATTGCACTCCTTTTTCTTTCAGTATGGCACAGAGAAACCAGTATGAAATTCTCAACCATGACAGTGTTTGCTTTATCACCTTTTGGTATTATTGTCCCTATGCCATTTTTTTTAACACTTTATCTCTCTTTGACCTCGATGTATATGATTTCATCTCACACCTCACTCTTCCGCCGTCCGTGACATTCACACTTTATTCTGCACAGTCCAACCAATCAAACTGTCTCTTCTATACAAGATCCACAGGGATCCGTCCAGTTCATTCATACTTGTCCCAGTATGTCCCTGGAGATTTGATTGGCTGAACAGAGGTTACCATTGACTCAGTGTATTCAAAACATCTCATCTCTGTGTAGTATGAAGTGTATTGGAGATGCACTTTCTTCTCCTCAACTTCAGAAACCGAACTGTCTGATGCATCATTGTAAAAACACAACGACAGTCATGACAGTGTGGGTCTCCTGATGTCAGAAATTTCTGTTTCCAAGCAACACTGTTTTGTTTTCCAGCAGGGGGGCTGAAATCTGAGCTGACAATTTGTTATTGCATTTATGAGAGATAAACTTTACTGATCTTCCAAGTCCTACATAACACATATGAAATAAAACATGATGTATACATGTATGTAGAGCTTGAGGCGGATACACCCACCAGATAAGGGGTAACATGTATTGAATCTGAGGACCAAATGCACACAAAAAAAGGTACATGTATTATGGCGTCAGCATTGTCTCCACAACTTGGTCTAGACTTGGTCTCTTTAACGTGATGGCAGACTACCCACATGTATTGGCACCATACTGTCATGAAGTTGTTGGCGCTACGCTTGAGTTGAACAACAGAGGTTGTGCTTGGCATCTTTCCAGTACTATAAGTGCTTTTGTTTCATAGCAATACACACGAATAGACCTGTGCATATCTTCCATATCAAAAGCACTAAACCGAAAAGATGGTTGCCATGCACAGTCCACAACCTCTACAGTTGCTGTGGGGATAAATAACTCAGGTCCAAATTTCTGGACAACAGGAGTAGCTCCCTAAACCCTGTGCACATGAACAAAACACAGAATGAACACTATGTGAACAATCTCTCATTAAATTTTCACAATGCAACTTTGTTCTGTGAATGGTAAAAGTTCATGAACATTGACACATGCTTAAGCATGGGTGACTGTGGAGATAAACATACATGTAAGGTAAGATATAAAGACAGCCATGAAAAGATACTGCTGAAGTGAATTTGACAAAGAGTGGATAAGAATCAAGGACTTCTTGTCTAAGAGTTTAAATTATTCAAAATCTCATTAGTTCTGTCCGACGTTGTAGATATGCTTCACCCACAAAAATTAATGGTATATCCTCGTATCCGTAGTGTGGACTGTCAGCAAGGTAAATGTCGAGAACGTAAAGATTCCCAAGAAGGTCTCATGTGATTTATGTCATCATTAATAGCAGATGGCTTACGCGCATGCCTATCTTCAAATGCCATTGGTGAGTGTCCAATAATTTCCGCTGGGCGGTGTTTATCGGCAGAATCCTGTAAATCATGTTTGGCTGTCAAATTAACAGCAATGATATATCGTACCTTGATAATGGAAAGATGCGGAGATGTTTGCGTTATACTGTATATGGCAGTCATTAGATAAAATGAAGAATGGGGAAAATGGTGCCAAACCATACCGTGTAATGCTAATACATAACAACCTGTGCATGTCACACACACACATTGTAAACATAGCAAACCACATCAACTGACATTGATACCGACATCATTTCCAATATTATTTACCCCCCATTTTAATGAACTTTTATCAAATATCTTTCAGAATCCATGCAGAGTGTATTTTGGGCCTGCTCAAGGGAGCTGAAAATCTGGACACTGTGGGGGTAATAGGAGGCTTTTAGCAGATCAATTTATGACAAAAACCAACACATTTCCTGATGAAAAAGAAAAAAACGGGGTTAGCATGAGGTTTTCCCTCTCAATGTACATGAACCATACCACCATCAATTTCAGTTAACTTGGCCAACTAACTAAAGCTCTGCTCTTTTCCAAATACCACAACACTGTAGGCAATGGCATCCATGGCAACAACACTTCAGCTGTGGATCTCTAGCACAGTGTCGATACCACTGACCACAGAGCAGTCCATACAGCTTTTATCATTGTAGTGAAGTACTATAAAACTGACCTCTGGCCAAGCACAAAAGATGGCCTGATAACTTTGTAATTAATGAATACACTGGCAAATAACTTTGATAAAACTTTATTGAAAGAGGTACCAAATGAGCAATGGACGGGCAGTTGACTTGCATGGTCACTGACCACTTTGTAAATGACTTTTTTGAGATATCTTTTCTGCAACATTATACTGTACATGTACATGAACAGTATAAATAGCACGCAAGTATGAGGAAGTGGTATGGATTCACTGTTTTTTTCACTTATTGTGATGAATATAAAACACTTTCTTCCTATGGAGAAATGAAAAATGGCCTTGTAATCTTATGCTACCCCAACCAAGGCTGTGTGGTCCACTCTTTTTACCTTCAAATCTTCCAGGACTATTATGTCCAGTGTTACCAAACAATGGCAGTGGACTTTCTAATAGGATCAAGCCCCAGTCCTCCAGAAAAACTTGTAGCCCGGAGGTATGCAGGATTTGAGACAGATTTGGATGGGTCCCTGGATGCAGACCTGCCTAGTGGTTTGGGATTTAGAAGGATTTGTCCCAGGTAAAGACAGAGATTGTCTCCTCTGTCATCACTGGCCAAAGTTGCCTGCACAGAATTCTCTCGATCTGCCAGCCTGGAGATGCTAAGATCTGTTTGGTCATTTAAGCGACTTGACTTGCCAAGAGGGAACTGGGCACGTCTCAGGTTGAAGGGTTGAATGCAAAGTGGCAGAGGGGGAACAATGGGGAAGCCACAGATCAAAAGGAAATGGTCCAATATGACAGCTGGACCACAACACAAGTCATTATCCATCACTGATACCCCCACAAAAATCCTAACAAATCTAACCTATCGTTAAAATCATCCCAAAATCCTGAACCTCCTTGAGATGGTATAAAAGCACAGCGGCACTTTTAAAAGTGAAGGATTTACATGTAGGTTTGCTTGTACTGTACATCTGTAAATACCCTGCTGTAGACGGCGACTGCTAATAGTAACTTTATATGGCTTGACAAAATCCTGGCAAATGTGCTGCATAAGTACACGTACTTCTGAAGTCGGTAGCACTGAAAACCACTTCAATGCGGAGCTGTTTTCATCACTGATTTAATCCTCAAAAGCCAGGACCCTAGGACAAGCAAGGGCTGGCTTAACTGTAAATCTGTTTACCAGAAATGACTTGACTTTCTGTATAAAGGCACACAGGGAGCTACATACATGTACACACACAGTCAGGATGACAGGCCGACCAACTGCATTTATTGGTATCTGGAATATATGCTAGTGTTGTTGAATAGATAAAACACACTGGTGTTCACCCCTGTATCTGCAGCTTTTGTGTTTTTATAGAATTACTTGTGAGAAGCCTTACGCATTCAATTGAAGACATTCTTGTGCCAAATCATATTAGCAGTATAAACAAGCTCAAGACCAATGCCATGACCTCTTGACCTTGTACAGAGACATGGTACAGATGCACTCTAGGTGCCATGACAGGCCTTCTACATGTATGTTTATAATCAAACATGTCAAGAGGTTGCTGCGTGGCAAATATGTACATATTTTTGTGAGTCTGAGCTTTCTTCACCACAAGACACCAGAGACTGATGAATACCTTCACTCAGGATAGCCAAGGGCGCACATGCTGAGTAACCCACCCTCCTAGCGCTCCAAAGGAGGCAAAGGAGGCACTTCAAGTAATTACCGGTATCAAGATGACCCCTGCAGAAATAGTTCACACCATACTCTCCTTCACCTGCCAGCAGAACAAGGCTGACATAGTAGGGGGGTCCAGGAGGCCCCCACAGCTACTGAAACTGATACTTACCCCAGGAAAGCCAATTCCTTCTCATCAAACCCAAGATGCATTCATATGTATTCAGTGACCCTAATGCAAGTGTGAAATTCCATACAAGAAGGCCTCCTCTCCACCAGAATACCAATGAAGGCTATGTCAATACTGAAGTCTAGAGCCCTGAGTCCAACATGGATCACACTGCATTTCCTCACATCTTTGCATCTGGACTGGTTACCAGGCAGTTATACCGGTACTTATACCAACTGAACAGGTGGATTATATTTCAAGTTTCAGAATGAATTTGTTAATGAACCTTTAACCTTCTGGCTTGAGAGAAAATTGAAGGTGCCAAAGTGGCCTTGAATATCAAATGCTTTCATCCTTGTCCAGTTGTCAAATTTGTCATAAGGATGGCGAGTTTGAGCATTATGAGAGAAATGTCTTAGAACTCGCTTCTCACTTGCTTTCCCCGGTTGTATGCATGTACAGTGTATTTACCTCCCTTAAATTCTAAAGCTTAGATTTTCTTTGTATTTTTTGCTTTTGTTTCTGTTGTGTATTTCTGTGCAATTTTTAGCTTGTGAGCCTACAGGTACCAGGTCAATATGTGTACTGGTACATGTACCATCTACCTGTACATGTACATGTACGTATATCCTTCTTGCATGTAGAACTTGAATGTCAGGTAATAAAGTTAGAGTTTCCTTTCCTTCTGCATCGAATCTACGGTAGAACACTTTCCAATGTGACCTTGCTTGAAGATCTTTAAATCTCAACAAACAGAACAAAACAATAAGGTGGGGGCATGTTCAGGTTCACAGTTCAAGCTGAGACCTTAAGTTCAAGAACTTGTTGCATGTGCAACCAATGAGCACGTACAAAATACACAAGTGAACATTAAGGTTATCTGTGCATTACTATAAGGCAATTTGTAGAGCTGACATGTACGTGCCATGAAATGTAGGTTCAAGATTTTCGGTTTCACGTGAACATTGTATGCTGATGAGTGGCATATTATATCAAACTTTTACGACATAAAAATTAGACGCTAACACACAGAAATCAGTTGAGGTACATGTACTGTACTTAAAAAGATAACTGACTTGAGAACGTTGTAATTGTGTAAGCAACACAAACATGCACAGGCTCAACTTCAAACAATCAGAGCATTTTTATTTCCTACAGTGTACATGTACATGTATGTGGAAATTCCTTCTACCAAAATACTAATACATCACATTCACAATCAAAAATCCCTGTCAAAAGTTTAAATTCTAGGCCTATCTGAAATTCTGTGCGTAGGAAATATGTGACTCCATAACTTGAAATATCTCATTCTGAGGTCAGTAACTTCTCTGATTTCACATCCCTGTAGGCAAGATAAGTCTTAACAACTGTAACCTACATGTATGACAGTACCAGAGATTAACTATGGTGCAATAGGCTGGGTCTAAATAACCTGGCTATGGCTTGAATCAACATGTGTGTCCATGCCTTCATCCATGGTCTTTGGAAGCAACTGCTAGCTGGCTGTGGCTACCAGTACAGTGTAGTATAGGCATGTGTAAGATGTCACAGCCAAGTGGTACAGACAAAGCCATATTAACATGAACGGTATTCCCATTCAATCGTGAAATTGACCCTAACTCATCCAGGGGTAAGAGTCAGCAGTGATTGACCATCGACCATCCATGGACCAAATGAATGGGCCAACAAAGTACACAATCTGGTATTGGGTATAAAAACAACATTCTACTTGGATGTTTGTTTGCTCCATACACACAGAAAATTAAAGTGGCCAATTCAACCCCCTGCCACTGGGCCAGACCAGACAGCCTGGCTGAACAGTCTGAGATCTTCTGTGTTGTTTCTTTATCACCTTTCCAATCAGTTTGTTGGACAATGTTGAGTGGTGCATGCAATGTAGCAATTTATCGCAGGCCTTAGTGAAGCCAATATCTCACCCTTATCGCCATGTCTAGCATTGGGTAAATACTCCGTGCGTCAATCAGGTCAACCATACACATACTCTCATGTAAAAAAAAAGTGTCTCGGGGAAGGAGGGGAATTAAGAGAGCACAGATACAAATTGAACTTCGAAAGAGGAAAAGGAGTCCATTCCGTTTCCACAGGAGCACTTGTTCACTAGTTTGTGTACTTGGTCTAATTTGTTGACGATCTAGTTGTACATGTACGTGCATGGTTTACCATCTAGGCCAATTGATTGGTTGACGTGCCTTGCCGGATAGTGCCACAGTAGCAACTTACATGTACCTGTGAACTGTACTCAAGGTCACTTTACACCCATTCATTTTTTCATGTCTCCATCTTCTCTGACTATGAGCAGCTTCTGTCAAGATCACAAGGAGAAGCTAACTAGGTGGTCCTGTCATACTTTCTTCAGTCTTAACGTCTTGCCATGGCCAAAAAAGGAATTTGTCATCTTAAAAAAATAACAATTAAGTACTTTGAAAGATACTGGTAACTGCATACAAATTGGACTGACATTGTTTTTGGCGGAATGCCAAGTGAAGTAATTTTCACATTAAGGGAATTATATACATACATTTGTAGGTTTTTTTAACTTGCTGGTTGAAAACTGCATTATGTTTCAGGGCATTTACCTCACGTCTGGACTTAACTACTCAACTCAATTTATAGAAAATGATGACTCCAAAGTTTGTATCAACAACACTGTCTAATGAAAAATGATTCAAGTCAATCAATAATGAGTTTACTCAAGTCTGAGATGATTCCAATCTAAATTAAAAAAAAAAAAAAATGAAAAAATTCTTCCTGTGTTTGGACTGATTAAACGGATCAGTACAAGCTGGTGTACATTCCAATCAAGGAGGTCATTATTATTCAAATAACAAATGGCTGCTGGCTCCAAAATGTCTCAGTCTAGTTTTCTCCAGTTGATTAGTCGTTATGGAAAGAAAAATTAAATGTAAATATCACAGAGATGGCATTTTACTCAATTAACAAGGTGTTACAACAATGTAGCACACTACCCCTTCCATATGGACTGCATGGAATGTGAGCTTGGATAAACATGAGCTCAATCATGGCAAGGGAGTAAGCATTGCTGCAGGATTTACTATGTCCACAGCCACCTTTTTACAAATATCAAGCAATTTACAAACTATGCAGCTTCAGTGAGTAGGTAGCAATACTAATGAACATTTCAATGATTGACAAGGTCAAGGGATTGAAACGGTTCACCTTCTAGTCAACTCATCGTCGAAATTTATGGAGGCACACAAGTGGATCAAACCATAGGACAAGAAGCACCTTAAACTCTTTCCCCTAAAAACTCTCATCACAACCCTGCCTTGAAGATTTCTTGGAATAAAACAATAGTTTCCTTAAATTCTCCCCCATTGAAGCTTATTTGACCACCTTTTTGCTCTTTTCATCATTAACCCACAGACCTGATGCCAACCTAATTTTCCTTGGATATCCATTTGGGATTTTTCTAGAAAACTTTTTCAAGAAAAAGGCTAAATTGACTACAAAATTAAACAAATTTTGCACTAATTTGTTTGTGCGGAGCCCCAGCAGACTTTTATTTAGCCTATATCTGCAAACAATAATTCCTACTTTTTCCTTCATCTGCATTCTGAAAAATCAAGCATTACGCATTAGCCCACTTCCACGCTGATCATGTCATTTGTTTTCATAGCCCCTTCTAATGATGAATTCCAAATTTCATGGGGCTGCATTTGAAGGCCTTCTGGAGTAGGGAATCGGTCGTTTACCGTTGCCTAAGGCATCTTGTCTCATCTTCCTTCTCTCCTTGGACCAATATCTCAATCAGGAGGCAAGACGCTCCTGTCTACAATGTATAGGAATACTCATTAACTTTCATATTATCTTAACCTCTGCGACCCAAAATACTGCCTCCTTGGTATCTGCATGAACCCAATAAGGAACTAAATGAGCTGTGAAATGTAAGCATTCACCAGAAGACATCAGTTCCATTTCTCTGACTACATGTACATACATGTACATAGTTTATCAAATGAGTTGTCGAGTGAATTTGTCCAGTAAACCACTGTACATGCACCTTACAATTTATCTTTCTTTTTATACAGGAGTTCCAATTTAAAGATTCAGTCTTGTAAGACAGGTTGAGGTACAGTAATTCAACCAATACCAACCCGTGTTTACCATTCCAACAGGCAGACATCAGCAATATTTATCACATGATACAGTACGGTACATGATACCATTTTTTGACTGGTGACATGGACATGGTTACAGGTGCAGTATACTGTACATGTACATTGGTCAGCTTACCAATGGTAGCCATCTTCAAATCAAAGCTTTTACAGACAAGCACAGAAACCTGAAACCTGAATATTTGCTGAATGAGGAATGTCCCTTTCAAATATTACTATCAGATTTAGCAACACAATTTACATGTTTTTTTTTCTTTATCATTTTCACCATTTAGAATGAATTACAATGTAGTAAGTAGTCTACTTTTATGAGTTTCCTTATTCAAGATTTAATGCTACTAACACTGAATGAACCAGATCTTATGATTCATTTTAATCATGAGCACTACCAGTGCCAAATATCCCACTTTTCAAAGGAATTTCAGGATCACAACTGATATTGCAAATATTCGTGAAAATCACATCACCATTGGTAAAGATGGTAAGAATGAATAAATCATGTCTTTAAGTTGACTGGTTCTCCATCAGCAGCCATACTGAATTGTACATATTTAAAATGCTGAGTTCTTGCCTGCCACTTTTAAACTTGAGTCAAGAGAGGGCTCACGTAACAATTTTACAAACAATCACACCAAAGAATTAGAAGCTACATGTACAACAGGCCCCAAGTTCACCATCCTCGCTGCAATATCTGAATGTAAATTACATGTAAGTACATATATTCTGCCTTTTACAGTGGTGGAGAGAAATGACCCATTACTAATGAAACACCTCCTGGCCATTTAGTGCATGTCTTGATTTACACTAAACCAACCTCTTTTTATTTCCACAACAGCCAACTTGATTAAATCTACATGTACATGTACAAGCGTCTTCTTTTTTACTCACTGTTCACCACAGGAATCCAAATGATACATTAATTGCTCTCCCTGAAGGAGCGAAAATAAACAGGGATGTCAGACCTGAGTAGTGGGAATTGAGATCCAATTGCATTACCTTGAGCTGTCTTTGCTTGGCTCAAAGTGTCCTGAGCTTTTTTGGGGTAGGCTATGGACTGGCTGCCTTGTTGGATCTGGGATAGGGTTACTGCCCAGAGGTGGCATAAACCATGGTATCAACCTGTGAAATCTCCTCACATCCACCTGCCTAGCCCAATCAATGCTGAAGAAATGATCCAACCAACTAACGAATTGGGTTTCAACGCAGCTAAGAAGCGCCAGAAATCTTAGATTGGTCTTTTGTTGTTTCAAGCAGATTGAGGCATATCTGGTGTTAATATTTCTTTAATGGCCTGTACGTTTTTTGACACTTTTCTGGGAAAGAATATCTTTTGAAATGCTTGTGATATTGACATAGAAGGAAATCAATATCATGCTTTGATTGGAGCAATATTATTAAAGTTGTTTAGCTCTCATTATTAGCGAGAAGCTTAATGTCACTCTCCCTACAGGTTAATGTCTCCAAATAGTGCTTGACGTTTTGAGATTGAGTCTCAGAAAAATTACAACCTCCCCTCGAATCTAAATCCTACAGTAACATACATGTACCGTATATGCTGACAAATTGAACACAAATAAGCACAAACAAAAATATCCAAAAAATAACCATCAAAGACTTTATCCAAGAAACAGAAAGCCTTCTCCATGTACCAGTACACTACACAATATAAATCCATGTGATGTAGCACACTCAGCTATGAAACCAAAACATCCCTTTAAGTTTACCCTTAGGGACTATGTATTTCAATGTACAATCCATCCCTTCCTCTGTTACATGCAGTTTACAGTCTACACTTTTCGCATCATGCCATCGAACTGTCATAAACTAGTTAGAATTGATTCCAACCTGCTACCCACAATTTTCAAACGTAAATATATACCCGAGTGGATCGCTTTTCCGCACACTGTCACAAACAGCACGGACACAGTGTACCATCTTGTTTAGTGCCTTACCCACATCAATTTGGCGAATATGTAGTGGATCCTCCACCCTAAATGCATCTAATCAGTTTACCATCGACGCAGACTCACAGTGTGATTCGTTTAGAATTCAACACCATATTTCCCCCTTATTTTGAGAACGGTGCTCAGGGACAGGAGGATGGAGGGTGGATGTCCTAACAAGCATGGTAATATTTGAACATTTCCCGTTAAAGAGCAGGTTATGTGTACCATACTCTGCCACTTTTATATTTTATGAATTTTACCAGCACCAACAGGTACATAAAAATATATTAAACACTATACATACTTGTACATGTACATGAACGTTCTGCGCAATGTGTAATTTTTGTTGTAGTTAAATTGTCTTCATATAACTTGTGTTGAAATATCCTGCGTGTACATGTAATGACTGCATCAGGGGCAAATATAAAAGTACATGTATGTACAGTGTACTTTGTAGCACATTTGCAGAGATAACCTGTACCCCGTAAATTTGATGGAGACAGAGATTAGAGGGATCCAGTAATGTACACATTTTCTGGTCCAAATGACTCAATATTTGCCAAGGTTCAATAATACATGTACATGTACATGTAGCTCATTGCAATGTTAAGATCCATGCATTCAACTGTCGCTGGAGATTTTGGTTCTGCCTCTTCTCTGTTGCCAGGTATTTTCTCCTCCAGTTTTGTTCAACGCAATCGACAAATCTAAAGGACTACAGACCTACCACTAAAAATTACATTTTTATTTCTCAATTTACAATAAATGCATTAAGAACTCTGTTGATAAATATACCAATGTCTACCTGTGGATCAACAAGACATGAAAGCTTTGCTCCGATACTGGTGTCTTTAGTCAATGATGCATATTTTTGGAGAACCAAACATACACATGCAGGTGGGATATGGAAACTAAATGTACAGTACTTGTGCCACATGTGTCTGAATTATACTTTCTATTTACTCTACATGTACATGTAGATATTTGAAATATCCACACTCTTGAAATTTTCATTTCACGTCAAAGTCCAATTCTCAAGAGGTATGTACCAGTAAATCAAATTCCAGAACAAAATATACCGGTACCATAACTTGACACTTGGCAATATCCAGAGCCTTTGATTTCTGAAAGGTACATGTATCTTTCACAAGCACACAATATTTTCAGTCCCACTTTTCTCAAGGTATACAACTCAGTGAGATGGCTTCCATCAAATCATTCGCAGCTCTTCAAAATTCCTGTTTTTCTAAACTCAGCATTCCTGGCTGGGCTGTTTACACAAAGTCCCTGTAAAATGTCACTCTTCACCTTGTTTGCTCAAGACATCCTTTTATCATCTTGCCAATCTGCCTGGCTGAAATTGCCTCCTTTTTTTAGACACACATGAATCTCTGGAGATACACTGTATTCCTCTTTCCACTAACACTAACTACTTTCACCCTCCCTCCTGATCTCCCCATTCACACAAGAGCGGTCAATAGCATTGAAATGGAGAAAATACTCACTATGATGTATCTGAGCTGAAGAAACTCTCGTGTTCAGACAACAGCATAACACTGCTGGAGATTTTCAGTGTTTGAAATAAATATGCAACCAATAAATACACAACTTATGCACAAAACAGTGTACTAAAGCAAAAACAAAGAAATGAAAAACAATGTTGAGAGAAAGCTTGGTGCATACATGTACATGTATCTGATTTGGGTAATTGTATACACCTGTAGTTATGACTTTTTTCCTCGTGGATACATACACCTGTACCGTTATGTTATACAATGTTCATGTACAGTGTATTTTTGCTGAGATACACTGACTGATGCACTATGATAAAACCCTTCCATCCAATGGAATGCATGCAGCTTTAATATGAAATGGAAAAGATGCTGGTTGTCATGGCAACCAACACATGAGCAGTAGAAGTATCCAATTCAATTAGAAGGTGCCTCTGGCACTTTACGTGATAGATATTTTGTCCCATTCTCAAGACATTTTAAGAGAGGGTAGTGGTCCATCTGCAACGGAATCCTACATTTGGCATCACCATCAAGGTATATGCACTGTAGTGTATACACAATGCTGCCCATAAATCATGTTGCTAAAAAGAGCCGGTCAGCATGACGGTACTTTTAATCAGCAAAACATACTGAGTTTACAGATGACTGATTGAAACACCAGAAATCTCTGATTAAAAACTCACCAACCAAAAACTTGGGTGCGCACACTATCTAGACGAACAGGCTCTGTACTATTGTTCAAAACAGAACTGACTCTGAGTTGTTTTCCAATGCCTTGATGTCTATGTATGTATGTGCCCCAACCAAGATTACCTTATAGGGTAGAAACAAAAGTGTAATATACCCACTGCACATTCTACCTATGTATGTTGGCCACATGTTACCTTAACCAGTGCATGTGTGAACATACTATGAAGCACATGACATCACGTGGAATTTTTTTCTGTATTGGAATGGCAATGTGCTGGTGTTGCCCTTAGAAGCATTCTGGGGTTTTTTTAGTACTGGAGCATAAGATATTTTGATGAAATTATGAACCTTCTAACAAAAAAATGAAAAAGGTATGCTTCGTTTCATAACCATACACCAGACAGTACTGTACATGTCATGCACATGTACATGTAGAAATCCACTGCATTATCAAATCAGTGACGTGTAGGCCTATATGTACAATTCAGTCTGGAGTAAACAACAGGGAAAATTACACTGCAAGATTTGTCTGTTTATGGTGACATCATATTGAACGGAAAATAGATGTACAAGTGGAGAGTTGGAAAGAGCAGAAACTGAGTCGGAAATGGAAATGAAGCCAGAGGAATGTCTGATTGTTTGTAGCAGAAGTGATGAGGATGTGACAAGACTTCCAAGAGTACTGTGACTGAAGGAATGTTCCGGTACCAGTCTAGTAGTAAACAGAAATAAAAGGAATGTTAGTTCAACCTTATTTGGATTCAGGTGAGTTTCAGACGTGAAGTCTAGAAAAAACAATTCTCAAATTCAAGCGTACATGTAAAGGCATACATAAGGTATGTACACGTACGCTGTGCTTGAAATCTTGTTTAATGAAAAGGCCACACTGACATGGCTTGTTAAGGGATAGAAAAGGAGTTCCTGCTGTCCCAGGATTTTTAAACAACGAGCAGGTAAAAAGTCATTTTTGTTCTCACCTAGAACACACAAAAAAGGCAAAGCAAAACTACACAAATGTACAAAAAATGACCTTCAACAGAGAAGAAAGCCATACACTCACACTTCATTAAACTTAGTAACAATAACAACCATACCAGTCTCACTGACTTCCAGCATGATCCATACTGGCATTTTTTAGCATTCACAATGGCGTCTCTTTGGCAATAGAATTGCCTTGAAACTCTTATGGCCATTCAAAAAGGGGAACCTTCCCCAAAATGCCTGGAGGAGGGTACCAGTGTCCAAACCAATTTCGCATACTTTCCACTTTTTGACATTTTTGGTGGCATTGTTTGGATTTTACATGCTGCAAAAGGTAGAAGGTCCCAAAGGGCAAAACAGGAAGGGGGTGGGGAGTGCACTGAGTGCAACTTGGAGAGTTCAAGGTGTGTTCACAGATTGGAGTTACATCTTACGCCTCCACATAAAACTGCACAAAATTGGGAAGGGTGTGAAAAGACGTCCATTAGGTGGGCCATTTCAAAATCACATGATAATTGTCAAAACTGAGTGGAACATCCAGTGAAATTTATATATTCCCTTTTTAAATGCGCGACTGAATCTGTAACTGTACAATGAATTTGACTGCACCAATCACAGAGATCAAAAGTGTTACATGTACATGTATGCCATACATACTTTCTATATGTTCCATCTGTAGGCTCCATGTTCATATGTGACCTGCTGCTTCGTGTGGACTGGACAGTGTATAATACACCCATATCTTGCTTATTACAGTAGTCCCAAGAGAAATATACTTTTGACTGACAGGAAAATTGTGAATTCATCTAAAAATTTCTTTCAGTAATCCAGGATAAATCCGAACCCAAACATCTGTCTACATATCAGGCGCTAGATCTACTTGCTCAACACACAGAAAGTGAGAATTTCTTTTTTTTATTCTCCAGAATCGAAGTTGACTGAACATGAAGATTTACTCGTGAAATTTTGTGTTTGAATTTGGCCATTTTGGTTGGCTATGAAGTTTCCCTTGTACATGTACTTCATTTTTTTTCACAGAGGAAGGCAACAAAACAGAGTATAGCCGGATGCTCCAGGTGATCAGTTTTTTGTACAGGATCCTTTTTGTCCCTAATTTTTTGACCAACTCAAATTCTCTCATTTCCAAATCAGAACCATCCTGCATTATTCACCAGTTCACCATTGAATGGTATTTCTTTTTGGTAATGTGCAATGAACCCTACAATCACGTCCATCGGAACCTGGCCAAGAGTGTGCCCTGTGCGACACTTTCATTATCACCCATGCTCTGACCAGGTCAGCATCATTTTGACCAGGCACTCAAGCCCATTAGACGTGAAATCAACACTGCCTCACAGATCTACTGAACTGGGCCAGATCATGGGGAAAAAGAATGATCCTCAGGAAACCAATTCCTGGTCACGACTGGCTAGGAATAATAGATGAAATAATAGCAAGATGTCTGTCCTCTGTGGCTGGGGATCAACTGTTCTGGATTCACCTGTAACTTGAAACCTGCCAGTCCCTGATCGTTTTTTAAAGTTCTGTCGTCATAAAGCGATAGTTGTAATTCTTGTTCACCTATCATGTCCACTGGATGTTACTGGTAGTTATCTGTGTAATGTGTTTGTCTTGGCATTGTCTGTGTTTGACATCGGTGATCCAAATGACACTCTGTGTTTAGCAACAGGATGTCTGTTGGACTTCGTTTAGGGTAGGCTGTTGAGAGCGGTAATCACTCGAGAGATTAACTTCCAAATGATATTTGCCAAGTACTTCATAGTATTTTATTCTGTGACCAATGACGATCTTTTGTTTTACATTTACAGAAAGCCTTGGTCTTTTCCAAATGAGGGTATTTTGTTTTATATTTACAAAAAGGGTCTTTCCAAATTGAAGCAATCTCAACCCGAAAGAAAAATTGATAGCAGGCAATGATTTTCTGCAGTTCTCTGCTGTACATGTAAGTAAAGCTGTGAAATCATTAAATAATTGGAAGTTTTAACCCTAAATGATCATGTAGTTTAGCTGTGGGTATATCAAAGGTACATGTAGGCCCACATTCACTGAAGAGATCCACAGTGCAATTTCCCTTTAAAAGCAAAACAGAAACTTGGAAGGAAATTTCAATTTGCCCCTTTTCCCTGTTCTTAAAAGAAATATGTCCCTCAACAATGTGCATAAAAATGACTGTATGATCTTACTGATGTTTGAAACAACCAAGTGCCAATAAAAATCTGAATTTTAAAGGGCACGGTGCTACCAGCAACGGTAAATGTCACTGCATCCAACTTGCAGAGCTCTTGGCATTCCAAAGTGGTCGTGAGTATTCGTAGGATTTGGTGGATTAATTAAGTATGCTGAATCTTAACTTCTTCAGACTGCTGAATTTGACTGGATTTGGGTTGGACTGACTTGCATTTGAGGAACATGTTTAGCAGCCACAAACAGGCAGCCACAAACAGGCAGACATGTGAACACTTGTAGCCCTTGTTGGCGGCATTTTGGGGCATTTTCAAGTTCTTAGCAGGGACTTTGTCAAGGGAAGACACAAACGAACAGGTGAAACTGCACAATCTAATGAGAAGAAACCTAAACTACATGCAGGAGAGGCAATGCACTTGGTGCATTTCATGGATCTTGCTTATCTTTGGATGAATTCTGTGGATAGAATTAACCTCTCCATCTCAGGCAGGGCACACAGGCCAACAAACAAACATGATATGTGAGACTTAACCTGACCAGCATCCTTATAGCCGATGGGGTCAAGATGCTAATCTTGACCGATCATCACAGAGCAAGTTGACTCATCAGTGGCATGCGTTCCTACTTGCAGCTACCCCCCCCCTCCTTTTTAACCTCATCATTTCATTCCCTGTTAACGTGCCGCACTTGGAATACTCTTCTCACATTCTCTGCTGGGGATGCACAGCAAGGTGGTGAATAATTCATGTCGGCCCCAGGTTGAAAAGTGGAGGATTAGGATCACCAGGGCCTGTGGTGGGGCTAAGGAGCGGCAATGAACAAAGGGAATACAGACGGTTCGGGTTTTTAGGAGGGTTTTTGGAAGCTGTGATATCTGATGCACTTAGGAGCATGTACCAGATTTGGGGGTAGATTAGCCTAAAGATGGGTGAGCAAAGGGAAAGTAAGTTTTCCTCGATTAATTTTTTTTTGGGGGGGGTGCATTCCACTGATTGTTCCGACACCTGCAAAGATTGCTGGAACTGAAATCACATTTATATGAAACTTTGACATAGAAACTGACCGCGCTCTAATGGAATTCAACATAAGTTCTGTAAGCTACAATGTGTGGGTCACATTCAAAGCAACCTGGCTTGACCGTAATTAAACTTTAGTTTTGGCAAATGTTTGCTTAACAGCCACTTAAAAGAGTAGTGATTGAGAAAATGGAAACAAAGATTTCAAGTTCGACATACATGTACATGTTAGTGCAGCTGCACGAAACAAAAAACAGCTGAACATGGCACGCATCAATCCAACCAAACCTGGGAGAACACTTACAGTAATCAAAATAAGCACAAGTCTGAACATTTTAAAGCTTTCACAAACTAAATTACACTATAATAAAATAAAAAGAAGCTAACTGCTGATCCTTCATGATTCAGTGATCATAAAATAAACCCAGACAATTAGGCTGTAAATGGTCAACTTAAAAGATCCAGTGACCGTTACCAAGTTATGGCTATTCTGGCAAGATCATCAATGCTTACATTACAGACATATCCAGCTGATTACCAAAATGCGCTGGACAATAAAAGTTACAGAGAAAAACACTAATCACGGGAGAAAAAATGCAGCACTGTGACTGGGTCATTTCTGGTGTTGGAGCAGGAAGCCCATACAACCCGGCTTAGACATTCTGGCACCCAACTCTAATTGCCACCATATTTCAGCAATATTAGACCGCCAATAACCCAGAGAGGAGACTCAAAAAGCTGGCCCAGCCAATACAGTGAGATGGTCACTGTAGTGATTGGATTGGATGGCGTCTAATTATTGTGACCTCACAGCACCATATAACAACATCTCACAGCTAGTGTTCTCCTTGTTAAGTGGCGGCACAGACCAGTCATGCAAGATGAGAAATTTCTTTGTGTGGCAGCAAATGGTTAACTAATGTGTCTAAAGATGTCACTGTATGTCACTGTATATTTATGCTCAACAGCACTGTGACCGAGACAGGGGCATTGTGCTCTCAACTGAGGTTGGAAATTGATTCCTGGGGGAAAAAAAATCAATTTTAATTTGAGTGTTAACTAAATTAAAAACAATTACACAAATGGCAGTGAAGCATTATGGGAGAATGGATGGCATGAGGGTATTGACCACAAAACTGAAATGAGAAGAGCACGTGTACAGTATGTGTCAGGAAGTATGTCTCCGAAATTATACTTCCTTGGCTTGTCTGCTGGCCTCAGTAAATTACTGTATTTTTGTAAAGAAAGAAACATAACCATTCATGTACACACCAGTACATGTCCTTTTTCTAAATATGGAGTAAATGTACTATAAGACTAAACAGAATTTATTTCAGGCCTTTTTGAAAATACTTTCTTTGGCTTCAGTTACAAGTCCTGACCATTTGGGGAGACGCATGCATGGAGTGTCTTTCATTCCTCCGCATTAACCTACATTACATGGCACAGCATCGACTAAACTGTGGATTGAAAATTGGGTCTGCATCCCCGTTAACCACGACATAGACTATTGATTGCAATAGGTGTAAAATGATGCATTTACTTGCCGGCACGATGGGAATCAGGCAAAGGTGTTTAGGGGCTGGGCGGTGAGGGCATCTAGTCCTGAAACAGTGCATCTCATTTGAGTAAGAGTACCTATTACGCCTACAGCAAGCATATTAAAGGACAATCCATTCCGCATTCCTGAATACCTCAGCTTTCCACACACTGCCTTGTTGTTGATCAGAACTGTTTGACACCGTTTGACCTCAGTTAGGAACATCCCAAAAATCGTCCATCTTTTGCCATGGCATGCACAACATGGTTTTAAAACTGATTTCATCCTAAGGTCTTCACTCAATCTGCACTTACATGTACATGTAAATTCTTGATCTACGTGTGCAAGAGTAACATACTGGTAAGACCTCTTGCAGAAAAATCGTGACCAACGTGAAAAAAATGGGACAGGTACCGGTACATGTACACGTCCATGCACAAATTCGTCAAATCTGAAACCATAAATGACATTCTGTTGTCCTGGAGCTGAGTAGAGGTTTAGGTTTCTCAACTTGTTTGACTGGTAGACTCTGGTCGGAAAATCTTATCCAAAATCAATGGCAGCCAAAAGGAGAGTACAACGGTGCAATTATTACAATGCACTGGATACTTGGTTTAATTAAAATCCTTGATCGCTGCCCTCTTAGGCAGCAGGTTGTGGCTCTGAAATCAATGCAAAGAGGCTCATGGAGTGTTTGGAGTCGTAAGAGTGCAAGATGCACTTGTGTTTGTCACAGTACTCTGCGATGCCTTAGGGTTAACATGTAGCTGTCTGGTAACGATGAAACAGAATGCATCGCCTTGAACCAGACATTTCAATTGAAGACAGAGCTCAGTAACGTGTGATGTTAAAGCCTTTCAAACTGAAGTGCTGACAATAAGTTTGTATTTTCTGACTTGCTGATCTTTTCAAGTTGCAAAAACTGACTGCATGTATTCTTAACTTGAGCACATGTATTTTATCCAATCACATGATATTGCTTTGCAATTGCCGCTAAGGATGTACATGTACATGTAGGTAGAGTACATCAATATGACACTGATTACAAAGACAAGAAAATGGTTGGCCAACTATTAGTATCTCCTATTGGTTTTAGTGGCGAGAGCTCCTTGACCATCAGCGATGAAATCTGCTGCAGACTTGAACTCCCATCTCCACGCCTCAAGCTGGTCTTGTTTAGGTTGATAGTAATTTATAGCCCTGGCTACCTGTCTCTATTTATGGTCCAAATTCTGGATCTTTGTACATGTATCCCCATGTTTGAAATGGGAATATCAAAGACAGCCATACCAACCCACAGACCATAGAGGCTGTAAAGACGGGCCAAGAGTCAACATACACTCTCTGTTCCTGGTACAAACCCTCCATTCTAAGAGTCTTTGCAGAGATTCAGCAGCCATGACAAATATCTACGCAGGCCACTTTCTTGTGCAAACTTACTTTTGGAAAGACCTCGCAATGATTCTTTGGTCGACAAAGTCACAGATTTTAAACAATGTCCAAACTGTCAAAAGGACTCTTATAAACTGTGCAATACATGTGGTTTGGGAAGCAACATGCAGTGACCACGTCCTTATCTGTGTCAGATTATAGATGTACATGTACCATAGCTTGTGCACGTATGTGCAAGGTCTGCCACAAGACAGAGAGAAAAAGGCTACAGGCTCATCTCTAAATCTTCTCACCTTTCCTCCCTTCCCACCTGATGGATGAAATGTTACACTAGATTTCCCTGAAAGCTGGGTATCATTCAAAGCAAGGCAAGGCTCGCCCCTAACAATTCTCACTCTTAGTAATGGGGGAGGAGAAAAAAATGTCCCGGAATTTGTAGCACAGTCTGTAGTAATATTTAATGTTGGTCAGGAGATCACCTGACAGGTAGGTGGACTCCTTGACAACCCTGCTAATGCAGTACCTGTGTGGCCAAATGCATGCATACATGTACATAGTACAATGTAAAATGTACTAGTGTGTGATGGGGCAATTTGGTTTTGCTTAGTTTATCATGTTCCTTATAAAATAGTAAGCCTGATACGTGTACTGGTACTTTGTCTGAATATGTATGCTCAAGCATGTACACAAGAGATGGGTAGGTTTGGAATTTTTAATATTTTCATGTTCTTTACTCTTTACTGTCTTCAGTCTCTCCAGAACTGATCAAGATTATGACCTGTAAACAAGTTGGAACCAAGTGTACATGTAGGTACAGTATTTTACAGAAGCCTTTGGTTTAATTACAAGTAGGGCTTACATGCATGTACATTGTATGTGTACACGTACATGAACCCCTGTACATGTGAAAGTGAAAGTTGAAACTGAAGTAATCTGCCTGACCCGTGACTGTAGGTTCACTCTAATGTTAGTCTGAGACTGAGTGTTGGAGAATATGGTCCGAGTGTAATTTGATTGCTGACTTTTACAAAAGTAAGCAGTATTTGTGTTTAGATAAAAAAAACAGGCATCCTTGCCAGCAATTATCCTGGATTATTCACCAATCCTGGGGGGGTTGAGACTCTCTCCAATTTCTGTCCCTGAAATGCTGGACGTCAAAGATCCTTTACAGCATCAAATGTTTGAGTATTGTGACTGGATAGCAAAGAGATGAGATGAGACCATATCAAACTTTCATATTGTCCTTCAAAATAGTTCAAGCAGAAGTGGTATTCAGTTAAATTATTTTTCATGTGTACAAATTACAAAAAGTCTGTCCTCTCGGCTTCTAATTTGTAATTAGCAAAGTAACAGTAATTATTGTAATTTTATTTCTGGTAATGACTCCAAGGATTCCTCAAAAGCACCCTAGGCACTGTAGCTCACAAGCCTGAAGAAACCTGTAGAGAGGAGACAATGAGAAGCAGTAACAGTTTTAGAGGTGGGAGGAAAACCCCAAAAGAATATGCTGGGTAAATCCCACAAAATCAGGTAGGGACTGAAAACCAATCTACATGAGGACTAAGCCGGGAATCGAACCCAGACTGCAGAGGTGGAAGGCGAGGAAAGAACCACTACGCCAACCGAACTCCCATGCACAATAATTGGTTCATAACCCTGGGTGTTATCAAACTAGTCCTTGGTTCAACATTTTATTCCAAAGCATTTCACGAATGTGGCAATCTCGAATTCTTAGCCCATCTAGGCTCTTGGTCAGACACCCTGTCTAATAAAGGAGGTAATTGGTCTCACATATCAGTCATCAACACAATTACATCCAAAGGGCATTACTGAAGACAGCAGAGAAGACTTGAAGAAGAGCAGCAGTTCCCATCAAAGGATGAAGGCAACCTCAAAATTCCCCTGGACCCTTCCACCACTAAACTTGAAGTGACAGCTTTCCAGTAAATTAGACCTGCCATAATTGGCCTGTTGATATGCTGAGGACAGCACAACAGGGCCATCTGTATGGAGAGAAGCAACCATAGTAGAGCAAGGCGAGGGACAAACACTGTAACCACAATCGGATGTTTTCCAACATTTGCTGGCTCTCCTCGTTAAACACTGGAAGGACTACTTGTATCCTGGAGAATGAAGGGCCTAGGGGTTGCCTTGAATGGTAATGACCTAAGATATATGTCCTATTCATTTTATTCTCTCTCTTAAAGAACATGTGATCACACACCACTACATGCATTGAATATCAATTTTCTGTCAAATGATCCAATACCACAGATGAAAGGAATTTGATTTGAATATGTAAGATAAAAATCCTACGACATGTGATGGTATACCAGTCAAATAAATTCGTGGTTAGAACTTACATACACAAAGGCCAAGATGTTGACAAAACTTATGTGCTACAGCTTGGACTTTGGACAGGTAGGGCCTACTAGGTTTTTGCTACAAGGTTTTGCACTTAAAATATAAACCATTCTTTCTAATACCAATAGTTTATTGTACGTTCTTGAAAGCTTCCTTTCTTTTTCCATTTCAAAGCCAACACTTAAAGACATTCTGTAATCAAACCCACCCGTCAACAAACTGCTTTTGACAGATGCTACATGTGTACCTCCCTCCCTACCCCAACCCTATCCAATAAGCCTCCTACAGATGCACATTAACTGTGAGTATGATTGCAGTGAGGTATTTTAACCGGGATTAACATGTTTTGGATGTTGAGATCAGCTGGAGGTAAGTGTAGGCCCACTGCATGTATGGGTCTGTGTAACACCTGGTTATAATACCAAGTTGGAAGTTGAATCAAATACACGTACAGTACATGTATGCTGGGACTGGTGGTTTAAGATTATACACAATGTCAGCGGGTAACTTGATTATGTCATCAGAATCTTTGGAGAATTATATCAGACCAGTCAAAAATGTAGTAATTACTGATACTTGGTACCGGTACATTATGTTGTTATGGTCCACAGGGGTATTGCAAGTCATACAGAACTAGGTTTGAAGGTTAGACATGTATAATTCTATGGCAAAGACACTCTCCCCTTTGAAATTTGTACCTATCAATTACCTTCCCCTTCCATAAAGGGTCATGTAACATTTTATAATACTTCAAGCCAATTTTATACATTTTGTTTGTTCTTTGTGTTGGTTTATATTCTGATTGGACTCTTGACTTAGATTTTATCATTACCAATATTGCATGGTAGAGCAAAGCATTGGACAAACATCATTCGATTTCAACTTTATGTTATATTCATTTACACTGTAAGCTACCTGTATGTATTTAAGAATATCTAATGAGAGAAATGGACAAGTTCATTTTGGTGGTGGGGGAGGGGACAATAATCCGTCCTAAAAATACTCTTTTCCACTGAATCTGCTGAATATGGCTCTCCATAAGGAAAATGCATACAAACCTGTTCTTTATGAGGACAGATCATACACATTTCCAGATGTGAAAGTTAAACAAATCTCTCATTTTTCTCCTCACCAGATGAACATTTAACGAGCTCTAACCTCTCTGCCAAGATTAAGCAGCACAGACTTGTCTCTTGCCTGTCAACACTTGACACCACAAAGCTCAGACACAGAAGTCTCTGTAGACAACTTACCATGGTAGACAGAGTCAAAGTTAAGTTTCGTGCAGGGCACTTGAGGGCTAGCCTCAAGCACAAAGACAGAACATTCAACTGCTGAATAAGTACCTGTAGGTACCGGTATCTTGCATTTTACTGTGTGTTGACACAAATTACGTGAAACAATTTAGTCACCGAAAAACCACCACTGGGAAAAATTCAATAATGCTGAAAAGCTCTCTGTTTTTGCATGTACTCGTATTTCCTCCATTAACTTTGGGGTGTACCTTCTGATAGTCACCTTTGAAAAACCTACATGTGGAATATTTGTAATTTAAGACTACTAATTAAATGGGAAAGTTTCAAGAAATGTATCAATAACAGATCATCTTCATCCATCAACGATACATTTGACTGTGTTCTTGCACATTGTACTCGTACATGTACATGACATAAAAACATATGCATGCAATGTGTTATGAATCACCGTTTTTTTCAGTGAAAAGAGCTGATTGGACTAATGTACCCAATATTTACTTTATCCCATGACCCCACCCAGCTAGGGGCCTTTTCAAGTGTTGAGCAAATGTGTGGTTTCATTTCCGTCCCTGAATTTGAAGAAACTTTCTTCAATTGCCACTTCTGAAACTCCCCCCAAAAAGGATTCCGAGGCTTTTCACATGAACCTAAGTCAACATTTACAGAGTGACGTTTCCCCACAACCTTCAAAGGTGCACGTACATGTACATACATGTACATGCATGTATGTAAGTGTATGCTGCATTATTAGATCAGTATGTCCCACATGTCACTGAGCCATTTGGACTTGTTTCTTGGCAGCCCTCAGAGTTTGCTGAGGCCAAACCCATCAGCAGGCAAAATCAAGGTTGTTTTGTTACCCACTCAGCAGGTACGCTTACAATTGTCAAACCAGCTGAACAGAATGAAGGTATTTTAGGTGCGTCATTGTTATTGTTACTGAACGAATCCAGACACTGTGGAGTATGAATAGGCTGGTGCTGTCGGTTTGCCATTGGAATAATACACTCAGTCAGCTGTGGTCAATGACAAACCATGCAAGCAAATCTCCAACCTTGCCAAATACTTTGTCTATCAGTTTCTGGGAACCTGGTAACTGTGTGGATTTCATGGCGAGGGAAAACTGTGCATTGTTGTTCTTATTACCCCCAAGGTTTCAAGCAATCATTCTCCTCATTTTGGGTCAAGGTGTGTGGGCAAAGTCTACAACAAGAAAGGGAGTTTGCCAGTGACTAACTTCTTCAAGTTAAGAACCAAAGGAAAACCCTTAAAAACTTTCCAAATTGGTCTCGCTTTATTGTAAATTCTGGTGAAAGTAGTGTTTTTTAAGCAAAATGAAGGTAGTTTCCAATTTGACTTGCAAATTATAGGCCTACACATGTAAGTAAAAAATTTTTTGTCCAAACTGGTATAGACATGTACATGTATGTAACAATATTCTTTGTTGATTTGGTCCAATGGAACATCAATAATTGATGAGAAATGTCAGAATGAAATGTCATTTTAGTAAACTCAGATTGCAACGACACAGATTGTTTGCGCACAAGTAGAAGTGTTAGACACACAGGTAACACAGCCTCAGGAGTTATGTATAAATCCATTTTATTCCCCAAACCCTAACAAGTCTCAGCCCTTTCATTTCTTATGACATGGCACTATCACTAACAATACTACATATGTGTCCACTGAGCATTCTCTGTTGCTAAGTAGTTAATGCATACTGTTGGGGTGGTGGCGCTCTTCGGGAACACCCATTGCTATGGTTTAAATGCACATTGCATGCAATAAATCAAGGCACAGAAAGCCCTCCATGCATAATGTCCAATGTCTTCATTTCATAAAGCAGTTTGCATATTTTTTTGCTTCCGTGCATCCAAGTTTTAGACCATTCATGACTACAAAAACCCCTTTAAAGTTGATCACTGAGACCTGGGAAATTCTTTTGAGCGAACTTGTCACTATCAAGCCATGAAAACTCGAAAATATTGGAAGCAAAAAAGAAGGTCTGACAGTCACACTGTCGACTTGTCCCAGTGGGAGCTGTAGATGATGAAGCGACACATTTTCTATGCATGTTGGAAGGGGAAGGCTTGCCAACTGAAATTCCTCAGGCACACATTTCACATCAAATTTTGGCTGGTTTGCAGCCTGTAAATTTTCTGCTTGATCTACATTGCACAAGTGTGCTATTTGTCACTGTCCACTGAACTGTACGTAACAAGATCACACTACATGCAATGTATGTCTGACATGAAAAACCTCATGAAATTTCATGACCAATGAAAATATTCTTAATATAAGTTATTGTCAGCATGGTGCGTATTTTGTACTTAAATTTCAAAGGATGTGCCCTTGGACATCAAGATATTACATCAAATCAATTAAAACTGATCAAACAAAACATGATCATTAAACTGATGTTACGGTAGGCCTACATATATAATTAAATTCATGGTGGCAAAAAACAGAGGGTACAAAGTGTGCAATAGTTGGGAGTGTAAATCTATCGGAATATTGAGTCCAACACTGTTATCTCATGCATCTGTACCTAATTGTAAAATGTCTGTAACCACAGTAACTTTGGAAACATAGCTACTTGGACTGCATGATCCACCTGCATGGGCAGTGTTATTAGACTTCCAAAGCCAAGCTCCTGGCTAATTTCAACATGGCTTTTCTCAAAACAACTGAGCGTATCTCTTTTATCACCCACCTCAAAGCAGTTAAGATACAGCAAAAATTCAGCTTTAGGCCTCGTGTATTTTTATGAAACAAGCTTCATGTCTCACTCTGGTTGGACTTATCATGACTAACCTACATGTACACACACACAGATAGTTTCTCAGAAAATTTGGTCTCATAGAATGCAATTGTGCAAACGTAAAGATAAAAGAAATCTTTGCTTGTCTTTAAGGTGATCCCCCAATTTTTATGACTCAACACACCAGAGGCTCTGTAGCACTGCTGGAGGTTAATGTCAGTTCGGAATCACTGAAACTAGTTTGTTTTCAAGTCCAAAGTCTGTGGCTGGTCCACTGATATTTATGCCTTAAGTCTCCCGGCCCCCTGCAGTTTGCAGTTAAAGAGGAAGTACATGTACAAGTACAAGATAGCTATACTCAAATGACCAGTTGCCAATGACCAGCCCTACTACTGACTACTGCGTGGTCAATCGAGGTTCTTGGGTGACTGCACTCCACAGTGGAACCGTTTGCCAGGAATACAAAACAAGCTCAATAGGGCGCCCCTTGTTTTATTCAATCCAAGGTGGCTTAGAAAGGACATAGCTTTCAGAGGAAGGGATGGAATTTTGCATTTATTAGGTGGGGGTTTTGCAGTCTCCAAGGTTACTGAACCCCTGCCCCTTGAGCACAAACAGACAATGTATTGATCTATTGACAGCTCTCTTATTCTCTCCCACAATAACCAAATACCCCAGGATTCTTTTGAGACTAGGCTTATCAACAATAAACAGTGTATAAGCAGAGAGCACCTTACAAGCGATCCTCTGTCACTGCTTAAAGTGGAGGGTCATTACACTTCAATGCTGTGCCTGTTCTAAACAATAGCAGTTTACGCATGCTGTGTAAAGTCATGTTAAAGGAAAATAAACTTGTAGTAGGCCTACAATGTAATGATACATAAAGGGTCCCGATCTATTTTTGCTACAAAACTATAAACATGGAATAATTTACACAATGAAAAGGTACAATGACTATTCCTTTCCACCCAACAACTTAAAAAAGGTTTTTCTCAGCCTCCTGATTGACTTTCTTCCTTTAAATTATAGTCCTCCCTGCGTTGGTCATACATGTACATGTATCTCGGCATTTGAGTAATGGTCCATTACATCGTTTCCATCCCAATCTTGACATTGTGTTTACTACAAAGCACGATTTTATTGACACACCATGGATATTGTATCACTTTGGAGATACAAAAGATAACGTCGTAGTTTGCAAGCCCTTCTGTTGACCATAAGCCCCCCCTCCCCCATTCAAACACCGGTGGTAGCCTGCAGTTAGATCCAACTAAAGATCTCTGACATGCTGTGAAAGGCTGTGAAAACTTAAGCTTCCGAGAGAAATTTTACTTTTAATGCCTTATTTCTGCAGGAAATGTTCTACTGTGCAAAAATAACATAAACTGTTCATTTACATGTTCGAATATCTTATAGAAATTCAGAATACCTAACTCGCTGTGAAGCTAAAATCACACTATTTCATGCAGCCCGAAACTGCCAACTTTTACTGTGCAACGGTACCTACCTTGGCCCAGAGTTGACGGACTGAGTAAACTCAGAACACACACCACCAGACAGAACAGCGGAACACGTGAAATTCCCATACAATATCCCGACTTCCAGTTAAGTTTAGTCCGACTGTGAGCCATATTTCCACCTTCTGGACAGCTGTGCTGCTTGCACACGGCCTGCCTTCAGCGTCCCGCAAAGAATGGACGGTAATCCAGTCAGAGAATCATGTGAAAAAGAACCTTTTTTTCCCTTCAAATCTTCACAAAGTTTCCGGACCCAGAATGTGTTACGAGAATACCGTGTACACGCTAAGCACGCGGCACCATACCATCCACAGCCGGCCACGCACGGACTGTACGTAAACACATCGGAAGTCACACTTGGCTGTCTCACACACAGCGCGATACCGTCGTCGCACTTGCTGTGGCCCCCTCCGTACGTGATGACTGCCCTCAGCAAGGTCAAAATGGGATCGCCTTATTTTAATAAATTACCATACTAGAAAAAGCCCTTTCATCGGCCAATCATCGCGGGAGGAGCGCTTTGATATGGAAATAGTCACGCCCAGTGGCTGGAGCAGTGACTGTTTTCATGAATAGGAAAGCTTTTGAAACGACAACCGAGTGTTTTCTACGAACGGAAGTGAAAAATATCGTCGCAACGTTTTGCACGATCAAAAAAATAAAACATTCTCCTTTTTGGTTAAGCAAGTCAAGTACTATATAATTGATGATTAATATTAAGTAAACAGATCTTGTTCTAGCGATATATCCTGAAGTAACTAACAATGCAGCAAATGGTTATGCGGACAATTCAATCTGTACATGGGGTATTGCGTGGGAGTGGTGGTTAGGCGAATATGATTCAGAGAACACCCAGCATTGAATATCTTTGTGCCTGTTGAGTATATCCCGCTTAAACTTTATTGTAGAATAAATTTTTACAATATATGTATATTTCTTTTTAAGTAACTGGATAGGATAGATGAGATCTCAGCAGCACAACCAAAGTTTGTTATTTCATCTTGATCTTAATCTTTGTAATAAGTAACTTCTTCGTCGTGAGAACAATCATTGGCGTTCATGGAAGTAAGTACAGTGCATGCATTTTGCAACAAGGCCACTTAGGCCAAATCAGAAATAACTTCTGAAAGAATAATATCACTTTCCACCTTGTGCAATTCAGCGTCTGGCAGGAAAAAAAAAAGACAAAAAACCTTTTCATTGAATTGAAAACGTGACCGCCCGTCTCATAGTTTCCTTGTTTCATCTTCTATGACAGAAAGTTCTCATATGAGAGACCTTTACTTCGTTATCACTCACCGATCCGATTCGTCAAGAGTCAACTTAAGCCGACTTCGAGAAACAAAAGACCCCCGTTGTCTGCAATCCAAACTGTTGTGACTCATAACGGCGACTTCACATGGGGTCCTGCTCCCTGGCTTTCAGATGTCATCTTGGCGGGAAAATACGGCCGATTTTTTTTTTTCTGCACGCGAAGTCAAACGCGCTCCTTAAAGATTTCACAGGCTGGAGTATTTCTGACTCGAGCACCTTTTCCGCAAAGAGCCTGAATGTTAAGTTCAAGGAAATAGAAGGACAGCACCCACAGCCGTGTTATGAGGTCATTTGTTTCGTTTTGTTTTGTTTTTTCGCCTATTCTTCTGAATGCCTTATTGTTGGTAAATCATTAGTTACAGTTCGCTTGATTGAATCTCGTGAAATCTCTTTATTACACGTCAAATTATAATAATATTCGACTTATCAAAGTCATTGGAGGTTTTTGGGCTATGTATCACGATAAACAATGCACCAAAAATGCTGTGAACAGATTTAAAAAAGAAACGGTTTTCAAATTTGACTCTTGAGTTGAGTTTTGTTAGTTTCTAGTGGATTTTGTTTGAATGCCAATAAGTAAGAACAAATTCACTAGTCCAGGAGGAAAAAATTAAAGAGGCCCGGTAATTTTATCGGAAACTTAAAGTTGACACTTCACGCAGTCATTGTTAATTCGACGGTATTTGTGAAAGGTTCGAAAAGTTTTACAACAGTTTTTACTTCAAAAAAATGTCTTTCTGGTGCAATGCTCCAGTAAATCTCGCAATAGTGAGGATATTATTTTGCTATAATTTTCAAAATCACTTTTACCAATTTACTCATACTTTCTTGGAGTTGCCTGAGTACACAGTATTGCTGGCTCGATTTTTTTCCGTAAAGAAATGTAATCGGTAAGAGGGTTGTGGAAAACATATAAATAATAGTAATATTTTATTCTGGTCCATATATAGCTTGAGGTTGGAGAAAATACGAGCAAAACGAGCTCTGATTTTCGAGAAGTGAAATACTATATGCCGTACAATGTTCATTTAGCAAGAAGGACTGCCAGGGTCCAGCAAGCGCAGACAGTGGATCTCTTTCATCCATACTTCGTCGGACTACCCGGTTCTGTCAACTCGCAAAAGAAGTCCTCAATTATGCTCATCTTCGCTGCTTTCGTTCGAGTCATATGATATGTCAGGTGTAAATCACGATGGTACTCCAGAAACGTGGATGAGCAACCTGCACTAATGCAACATACGGTCGATCCATCCACAGTAGAGGTAGTTTTTGTTCATAACGTTCCACTCGCCTTAACAAAATATTTGCCAAGCAGAGACAATTATGTCGAAGTTCTTGCTTCCGAGGACTTGAGAATTAACAATACTGAAAAAGACGAACCGTTGCAAACGTCATCCATCTTGTAGTTCATATCTTCAGCTGTGTCTTGAGCGACAGATTACTGATTAAGACAGACAGAAGTTCTTCAGAGTGCTTATTAATATTATGCGCGATGCAGGTCCGCTCTTAAAGGTGCGATCCCATTGCCAAATAGCGGGATCAATTCTCGCGCTGTCCAAGCGCCAAATCAATATGAAAAGTGCGGATTTCCAGGAGCCTCGGCAAGTATTGGCTGGTAAATATTGAGACAGCAAACACACACATGCCGAGGATTGCGAACAGATTGCAATTAAGACAGCTCGTCCCCCTAACACACAATTCAAGTCTCAATGCAAACGGGCAAAAATAGTGTGTTAAACTAAGCCAGGCAATGCATCTGTCGCGTGTAATATGTACATGTGTATGGACATTGGCTGAAGGAAAATATGTCATCGGTGTGGGGTTCTTGCTGCAAGTTCCGAAGAAAGAGGCCCGCTTTGCAATAAAACATTAAATTATTCATAATTACCATGTGAATCACGAAACCGGGTTGAGATGAACAACAAAACAAATCACAGCATTTGCATTATTTCAGTAACAAGAAATACATGTAATGTCATTTGCCATTCAAATCAATGCACCCCAGAAAAGGGGTTTTGTGTGTCGTTGTGACAAAAATTCACAAAAAAAGTTGTATAAAAAAATCACACCAACAGGTTACTTCCAATAATAAGCTAGAAAGATAAAACTATGTAAAAAGGAAACGACATAAAACAAGTATACACGTGTATATTGATTTTCAAATTGTTGTGATAAGTTGGACCATAGAAACGAACTAGCAAATTATGCCCATGGAAGCTACTTTAATACACTATTCAACAAAGGTTTAGGACCTCTTCTTAACTTGCATTTTTCCCAGTGATGAATGGGGTCTTGTTGTTTCATTTTTCTGTTCGTCTAGATGGTGTTCTCACTGGAATAAAAGAAAATTTAAAAATTCAGGACATTTATATTAATTGAGCAATTTTCAGCATAAAAATATCTCATATAAAAAAGTATACACAAAGTGAGAAGTGGTCCTTAACTTTTTGAGTAGTATGGATAAATACATGTCGACGACCACAAAAGTAACTCGTACCATTTGATTTCAGTTGAGGGCGCCCGAGTGTTTCAAAGAGGTCTACAAAAGATATTATTAGTTGTTACGGGTCGGTTAGTATACTGTATATGCAGTCCATTCTCCTTTGCAAGAACTCAACAAGCGAACGCACGATACATAGGAGTAAAATCTTTCCAATCGTCCGTTAGCATGCGGCCATTTCTGACCTCTTTTCTTTGAATTCAGACACTCTTTGATGATATTGGTGTCCTTTTCTGGAGTTCGAATATAGTTATACGTTACGCTAAGCGTAAAACCTGTATAATAAGAAATATCAGTTTGAACTCTCTCCAATCACGATTGAAAAATAAAGGGCTTACACGTGCTGAATACGGGAGCAAAATGAAGCCGCATCGACCTGAAACGAAACCAAGGTTTGAGAAATTGCCCAAGAATCTGGTAGGTGCACCGTAAAAGAGTTAATTCACAAAATCTAGGTGAAACCATAAAGCAAAAGTGCTGGAGACCTCTGTGTGTTTACATTCACAACAGCGAGATAAGGTAATTGCATAGCTCTGTTCATCAACCGCACTTTTATTCAATTACAGTAATTTTTGCTCTCCTGTCGAGATTTCTTTTTCAAGCCCGCATTAACAATTTGACAGTGCTCTTGCTTTAATCATGCTCCCATGAAGAAAAGTCTGTGGCCATTTAAATTCACATGTTGTCATGCATTTGTTATGAGGCCGGTTTGTTTTCAATATTGTCTTAATGTCTTAACCACAGAACATAACACTTGCTAGGTGATTTGGCAATGTATAATAGGTTATTCTAATGATTTTAACAGCTCTGGTGTGTACGCAATGGCGCACGTTCCGTCGGGCCCCTTCAGCTACTATGGTGGCGGCAATTATGACGGGAACTGACTGTCTTTTCCAAATGTTAAAACTCAACTTGTGCTTTGTGGTTCCTGTAAATTTCAAAGATCGCCCGCACGTTCAAAAGTAGACATAATATTTTATGGGTTATAAACTAATGTAGGCAATAGGCCTAGGTCAACTTTTTCCACGATACGTATTTTGTGTGAGGAATACAAGAACAATATTTGATTAGGTTAATAACAATGAATGGAATAGGTTTCGGGTAGCACCATGGGACGACAGACAGAACAAACTGTCCGAAACGTTGAGTACCACCGTTTTTTTTTCAGAACCACATGCTCAACAAAGAGATATATCCATGGTGCTACCGCAAACCTTTTGTTTACTTGCTACCTCCAACATGAAAAGCTTCAAATCTCATTTAACAGTGAATGATGACGAAAGTCATCAATTTTAGCTTCTGAAAACCCATTTTACGGCTTACAAAATCCAGGCACCAATTTTCGCGAGGTTTACACGCCTTGATGAGTACCCGGGTTATCTCCCTATCTCTTGCACTTTCTCAATCAATATTCATTTCGTAACCAAGTTAGAATACGTCCTATCGCTTACCCCACATACACAAAGATGGCAGAAATCGACCATACACGAAGAAATCGTCATCATTCTCGTCACTAGGGGGATGTTTGCGGTTGTTGAAAGGACTTCGCGCCTTTTTGACTTTGCTCCTGATGTGTACCGCCAAAACCAGTCGGGATTTTCAAATGAAGGTGATTACAGCTTATTGATGTGAGCCGTCTGCACTCGTGAGTTACCCGCGATGATAGCAAAAGTTTCTCGGCGAGTGTGATGATTGATGCACAAAACGGTGGAAATTGGGACTGACCGTTATAAAAACTGAGCTAAATATGAAAGCTTCCGCCTATTAAACTCATTCAAAAAGTTTGTACTTTTACTAGACGAACATAAGAATCTTTTGAAAAAATGTACTGATAAGATTCAAGTATGATCACGATACATAGATAACTAAGGTCTAAAAACAAAACAGTCACTTCTTTAATGTTCACATACACTCAGCTCTTTACTATTCAAAGGGAATGAAACTTAAAACAACTCTTGAAAATTTTCGAAATTGTACTCTTCCAGAAATTTAAGATTCAACACCATGATACTGATTACCATAACCATCTTTGATGTAAATATCACAACAGCACTGCGCCAAAAAGACCTTTTCTCTTGCGCAATTTACTCTAACCAGACTCACCTCCAGATGCAGTAATTAGCACTGGACAGGAGACAATCAATTCCGAGAGAACGCTCCCTGACAATTAACCCATTAATTAAAGAAAGAGGCGCCCTCTTGACTCATAACTGATGATGCCATCATCGAACTAATTAGGCCTACTCCATACACAATGGTCAGGCAAGGCTTTGAAAGCAAGCACAATGCACAGTGATTGCACTAGAAACGATTATTTGAAGGGGCTTATCTTGAATCTGTTGTGTTCCAGCGATTGTCTTTTTACTGCAGATAAAAATCAACGCTGACGCGCTGAACTACACAGACGGCAAACTGAGATCTCTACAAAGACAACAAGCATCATTCAGGTTTAAAACATCGCTGCTTTTCTACCAGAAGGCGCCTTTTAATTATCAGTCTCACGGCAAACTACTCTTATTAAAAGAGGCTGAGTGCTCATAACATGCTGGTTTGCGAGGGATTATTTTCTCAGTAAACAGCCTGAATGTAAATTGACATATAAGATTTTAGAGTATGTGGTCTGACATTGCTGAAAATGGAGGCGGGGCTAAATTGTAGAATGTGTTGACGGACGACTGAATGCAGATAAATGATGCCAGCTTGTCATTAATGACTGCCAAGAAAGAAATCTTCAAAATCGGCAATGCGGTTGTTTGTTGATTCGCAATATCGCAATTATTCTTACAAATCGAGTTGATAAAATTGCAGCACATAGCACTTCAAAAAATTCTACCCTCAACGTGACAGTAAATACCTAATTTTAACATTTTTGCATCATAGAAAACTCATGTGGTTTATACGAAGGTTTAAAAACGACAGCCCCTTTGTATGCTGGAAGGGTTCAAATTCAGTTTTAAAAATGTATAGAGGGAATTTTTTTCACTTCAATAAAAAGAATGTAAAAATCATTGATAGTTTGAGACGCGTTCTTAAAAAAAATGAAATGTTTTTGTGCTGATTATTTCATAATCTAACATTTTCCGGAAGAGCTGGAGAAAAATAATCGAATGATGAAATACAGAACGCTGGCAGCTATAATTGTACTGACGTCATACCCTGCACAATTTCAAAATCAGAAACTTTGCACTACTAAAATCTCTTAACGGCAGGTAGGAGGAACTCAAATTTGGCTGAAAAGTCAGCAGATGTTCCGTGGGTGCACACAGTGAGAAAACATTCGTTGTTCGCTTCCATAGACTTGTATCGATTTTATGAATGCAACGCAACTCAAGCGGGTTTGCCGTGCGCAAGTTCGCCTGATTGTCCAAAACTGACTTGCACGCGCTCCAACAAAGACGTCTCCAACCTCACGCGGAGAGGAAAATTTTGATGAAAAAAGAGCCGAGACGTGTGTCATTCCATTTTATGACTAAGGATGGAAAACTAAGGATTTTTATCAATTCAATATGAGTGATCACCAAGGGAGATATACGACGAGTTACCGTGGCAACGGGTCAAAAGGATTCACAAATATGCATAACGTCTGCATCTGTCTGCGATCGACAAAGGCACTGTCCTTGCCGATAGACCCATTGTCCAAGGCTTTTGTTCAAAAGTCAAGGTTGTGTGTTACTCATCTGGCGCTTATTGTTAATTTGTTGGGAAAAGACTAAAACGAGACATCCTTGTTCAGGATTGGGGCCGAGATGGCTGACGACTGAAACACGCATGGGAACAAAAATTGAAGACAATATAGACAAGTCAGTCACAAAGTAGAAAAATTAATGAGGAAAAACATGAGGTATCGACCGATTAATAATTTTTTGCTTTAAAATAGCGCGTCAGAGTCTTCTTTTTTTGCAGTTGAGATACTATGTATTGACATTTACTGAAAATCACTCAAAAACAAAAGGTCGACATCACTTCAGACAGATGATATCAATGTTGATTGCTTGTATGTCTCTTTTAATCAGAAAATACTATTTTCGCAAAACTGTTCAACTTGATTTCAAGGCAAATAAAAATAATAAACCCTATGGGACATCACGACTTTCAGTATCATTCATAATAAACGCTTTCTTTCTCCAGACTGCCAGACTTTACTTTGAAAAGAGAAAGGGATAAATCCCTTGGGATAATGATTATAAAATCGCATCCGCCTCATTTGAGTAGGTCGCAGGGGCACGTACATGTACATGCGAACAACAGTGCAGGTGAAACGAGTGTCAAAAATTTCGTGGTCGAGTGGACTTGGTGCTCGGTACAACGCACACGCTGAATTCATCAGAGGTGGTATTGACGAGAAGATGATGCAGACAAGAAGATGAAATTGTCGCTTGAACGGGAACCAGGAAGGAGAGGATGACCCGGCTGGTTGGAGGAAGAAGTGGCTAGGGATGGTTGGACAGCTCATTATTTCGCTTTAAACACGTACAGGCGTAGGCTTTTACTTCTTTGTATCAGCTATAATGGAAACGAAGAATAACAAAAATTTCTCACTTAACCCCCAACCAAAAATTTCAACAAAACTTGGATTTTTCAATCTCCTGTTTGGGTAGGGTTGTTACAGTGGATGAACTGTACTGATTCATGTAATAACTGAATGTACAGCCACTAACACCAAAACGCCCTGCTCAACTAATGCGTCTGGTAACAGAGAACGGTATGAAATGCACTACTGAAAACAACGTGGCGATAATCGTTGGTCAAATCGTGGCGGGAACTACACACAAAAAAAGCGCGCCAACGCGTTTACTAATTGTGAATCACTTGTAATACAAATTGACTGTCACTTGCTCGTTGGACGCTTGGTTTATGTGTGTTTGACTGGGCGCTGAACGCACGCAGAGGTAAAATTGCCTGCCAAAATGATTCCCGGCCCAAACAACACTACTCAGTGCTAAACTTAACGTATGAACAAGTGCACACAACAGATGCAACAAATCGGGTCTGCTGCATGGTCTTTGAGTACACATACATGACCCGTAAAACAAAATTGAACAAGTAAAAATTTGAGGTTTGGAATAACAAATCGAGGATTTCCTTATCGACCTCAGCGTTCAGCAGAACTGGGTTTCTTTGTCAGTACAAGGTGATATCAATGGAGTGATTCCACGACTGCACTTGTTCTTTTATCATTAAAAAGCAAGTTGTATCTATCCTCAAATGAAGACAAGGAGATGCAAGCGATCGGGGAGGTAAAGTTAAGCCTGGTTTTATTTTAGTGTCAGAGTTTTGGCTTCGTGATCTGCGAAATGCCAAAGAAGCCAGCAACAAGAAATACAGCAAAAATGTCTATTAAGATTTGGTGTCGATCAAGTCTTAACTTGAGACATATTAACCTAGTATATACAACGATCATTGTAATTAAGTCCTTAGTCATTCCCATGCAGCCATGCCGATAGTTACATCTCGTCAATTACACCTAATGTTTCTCTGCACGAGTAATATTCAAATGCTTCAATTGCCAGAAGATGAAGGAATGTCCCTGGGCAACGAATCTTCATCCCCACCCATATACGTGCACCGGGCTTCCGTTGGTAAGGACAAGAAAAGAACTCAGGTCTTCCTGTCCCCCGATATGATCACGAGCGTTTGTATCCACAAACGTGAGGCAATCTTTCCCCGTGCGATTTGGAGAGAGAGGTGTCTGGCCACCAAGTGATTATTGCAGACGTGAAGAGCTTTTCTGGAGCATGACACTTTATTCCGATGTTAAAACCGCGACGTCTTTTTCCCCTTTCGGAAAGGGAAAGTTTATAGCCTGCGAGAGTGACGCGGCGCCAGCATGTCTCATGTATAAATGCATCTGCCTATTCAACACCTGCCGATGTGGGGAGATCTGGGGATCCCCACTCCTTCATGCTATCTCAGGGAGATTGCAAAGGGATGGGAGCTACCTGGCTTCCGGGGACTGAAGGAGCACCTGTATTATCGAAACCCCTGCGGGCGCGTCTAAAAATTATCAATGAAGGGGGGGGGGTTCCCCGAGTTTCTTGCATCGGCACGCCGCATGCAGTTGTACAGAAAGTACAATGCGGAACGAGCGTTCTCTCAGATAGAATGTGGCCGGGGTGTCTTGTTGCGTCTTTCTATCAGAAGAACCCTGTAAACTCTCAGAGTAAACCCCTCGGGTTATGGCACAGGATGTGCTAAATACCCCCCAATGCCTGCAAAAGTGATTGATTAAAGAAAAGGGGAGCCATGAATGAATTAAAGATGCGAAGACCAACTGGAGACATTTCATGCCCGTGAGTAAACGAGCGCGTTAAACGATGCTTCAATATTAGATGTAAACTCTATACGCCTTACTACGTGGGAATGTAGCAAGTACATGTACATTGGCGCGTTGTGTGCGCACTGGCGCCGCGTTGCTGAAATTTGCCCGCTTAGAACGTGGGTTTGGGGTTATCGAAAGATACAGCCCTGGACACGATCGCGACATCGGGGGATTGCTTGACGAGCCATAGGTACACATTGACCAGACTGGGTACACAAAGAACGACCGGTGTCCCAATTCCCGAGCAAAAAAGATCAACGGCTTCCAGTTCCAATTTTTAAGTTGCGTAAGCTAAAGCCAACAAAATACACACCAATTTATAGAAGTACATGAACTTTAAAATCTTAAACAGGCAGAGGATATTAGTGCGTCTGTAGCATAATTATGTAGAAAAACTCGTAAAGACCCCCACGTCATTTCGCATAATTATGTTTTGAAGATGTGGAAAGGGGGGGCGTCAGGTCAACTTTAATCACATCAATAATTCACTTCACCATATAATATCTAATTAGAAAATTCGAAGAAATGGGAAGCATAACGAGACATTCAAATGAATACTTAAATTGCAAAAGCTGCACAATGGTACAAAACTTGTGGCTGTCTAAGAGTGTACGTGCCACGAGTCCTCATAGACGGATCGTAAATTCTAATAAACGAAGGAGCTAAGTCCGGCATATCCAATCTTGTTTAATCTGATCGTTCATGAAAACCTTAAGTACCAAATGGAACATCGATTTAAGACAATAATAGACGCGCCAGTTTCACTTTATCGTCGCTCTAGTAGCCACTGAAGACAGAATTCTGCCAGCGGACGAACTGCTCAAATATCTGGCACCTGCACGATATGAAAGATGTTACATATTTTCAGAGCGGTTTCCGATTATTAAGGGCAACCACGCAGTCTGGCATCCGCGATTATGGTTATTTAATAGACACTGGTTCAACCGGTTAGGTCTTCAATCAATTTTAAAACACAAGAAGTAATGCTACAGTCTGGCGTCCAGACGCCAAAGTAATGATTACTTAGTAGGATGTTACACACTTGAGGCGGGACTTTTAGAAGCATCCGTCTCGCAGGGTATTTGAATACCGTAGATGACTAAGAGGCCAGTATAAACCACACACAAGTTCTAGTTAATCACCCTGAATTTTTCCGTGTAAAGACCGTGTTTCACCGTCATGTCCGGAATTGATAGGCATTTCAAACATGGGGCCCGAGACATTAACGCTTGGCATGGATTTTGTATGTAAGGTCCATGAAATTCAGAATCATTTTTCGTCGTTCATGCTGTTAATTTCGCGAACGAATTAAAAAGTCTCGACTTAGAGACAAGCCAATTTCGGCAATAGTTACTTGACGAAAGTGAAAGGTTATTTACCATTTACATCCTTACATCATGGAGGAATAAAACACACGCCTTCATTTCATTGGTAAATTCCCGATGATTGGTTGTCAGTTTGTTTTCTTTTCCTTCACATCTGACACTCAGTGCCTTCCCGCTGCCTGACATTCCGATATACCTGGGTCGACCTGATGATTAACCAGAGCCGACAACGCCGACGTAGTCTCACCTGCTAGTCCGGCGCAGCACTTAGATTTCAATCTGGGGTGTACATTATATTCGACAAGAACCAGTCGTGGTGTCTGGACTATAGTTATACGAGAATGTAATTGTAATCCATTTGGTTTAGTTATAGAGCTGTACACTTGAGAACACATAAGTTTATAAATACCTCACAAGACTTTAACGACTGCAACCTTAAAGTACCCAAACTTTCTATTGCCTTAGAAAGAAAAATAAATTCCACATTCCTGGAATTTCAAAGCTATTTAACCTCGACCAAGTGGGGCAAAAGGGGTGGTAAAAACTTAGAAATTACAAGCACAAATAAATATTTCACATCGGACTCTGGGTGATTCTGGTTTCATATTCTGGTTTGTAATTACAAGCGGGAGTATAAATAATGCAGCGTTCTGCTGGACGCCAAAATATCCTATGGCTATGTGATGTCTAGGGTAAAAATAGAAAGCCACAACACAGAAAAGAAAATCTAAGGACGAGATATGATAAGCAAAATCTGCTTGGGATTAATTTAATCTTTGGAAACAATCCATGCTGAACGTTCACAAACTCACGGTGACACTTTGTTATTATATATACAGATGAAGTTGATTAAAATCATAATAGCTGTGTTCATAAGATTCACCTCTCCTTAGGAGAGAAGTGCACTCATGTCATTACTACCACGATCACTTGTCTCCAAAATCATCACCACCACCACCATCATCATCATCATCATCGTCACAATAGTTTCAACTGAAATTACTTGACTTACTCTCAGAGTTCAATTACGGCAATTCTTATTTGTTGGAATTTACGACTCCTTAACGATAAGTGAATGTGTTAGACAAACTTCTTGCAGTTCAATGTAATGAGATCAGTGTCTATAACTATAAATACCTTTCTGAACTTAGGAGACTTAAAAACTACCACTTAGGTCAGAGTTAATGAAATAAATTTCGGAAATGACACAAACCCTGAAGTATTTGATGAAATCATCCTTATCTGTTACCAATTAAACAGGGTTTTAATTATCCACAACGAAAGTAAAACTTTTACATGGTGGGCACACTACACTGCAAGTGTGAGTATATAAGTTATCCAAATGCATTTTGGAACTTGAGTATGCTATTGTAAAAAATAAAACCAAATCATGCATTCACAATTAAAGAAATTGATTAACTGTGAAAGCCCTCGAATGTAAAAGACCACATGCCTGAGGAAAACAGTTCATAGATAATACTGAAATAAAACTATATCATCTTGTGCTAGCTCCCAACAACAGGAATAATTTACAAAACGAGGTTATAACTTATATTACATTATTCACTTTGACAGACTAAGAAAATGGGGTATTACAGATGACAAATGCTGAAAGCCTAGGATACAATGGTGTGTTCACCACTGAAGTGAGAAAAAGAAGGCAAAAACTGAAGAAGAAAGTAATTAATTACGTCGTATTTGGTGAGGACATGGCTGGCCTTCAAAGAGAGGAAAGAAGGTTCAATAATCTCTATTCCTAGATAATGAAATGTTGCATCCCCCTTTTAAAACTCTTATCGTTAATTAATCAGCTGTGTTCATTAATTCACTTAACCCTCCCCTAAATTTCCCTTTCCCTTGAGACAAAACAAAGGACAGAATTTTTTTACATCACCCTACAAGGCAAGAAGAGATAAGCAATTTTCTGCAGTAACCTCAAAACAGGTGTGCCATCTGTACGGGTCTAATTATCCATATAAGAAAAAGAAATGGACAAAAACCTGATGGATGATTAACGCTTAACCCACTTGATTTTATCACTGCCTGTTGTATCTGACTTGCTTGCTTGAGGCTTTCATAATTTTTTTAATCTGAATGATGATAAAAAAATCTGATATTTTTCACTGATGATGAGGAACTCATAACTTTAACAGCACACACAATCTGAAATAAATGCTGGCAATATTCAGCATGTATTTTTTTATTAAAAATATGTAAAATGACAGTGAGTCAAGTTTGTTAAATTTTTTTTCCCCAACTCATTGACACTGCAAGTGACCGGTTTACTATGGCTGCAAGTATTATCCATTTTATTTTTTCCTGCTGATTTCTGTGTCTGATTGTCACTGTCTCTGCCGCCGACACGGCGCTTTTCATATTGAATGGAAATTGTAGCTGAAAAGGCAATTTCAGGCATGAGTCATGTGTAATTGCGTTACAACACGAGCTTTAAGATCCTGGAAGCTCAGGTGGTTTAGCTTACTGTATCAGATCGTGAAATATTACACGAATTTCTGCTCCTTTGGAGATTGGAGGATCACAGTGGCCTGTTTTTCTTGTGTTTTGGGCGAGGATTACTGAATATCTGGATAGTTGGGACTACTGACCGATCCAATTCAATTACAGATTAGGTATCTCTAGGGCTAAATTGACATTTTGGGTCAAAAGAGAACATTTATTGGGGAAGAAAGTAATTGGTAATAATGCCACTTGTCAGTTGTGTGTAATGACACTTGACTTTCATTTAGACTTTACTTAAAAATTCCATAATTGAATGACTTATGAAGTTGGAAACAATTGGCTGGTATCCAATTCCTCATTGACACCACTTCAGAATAAAATGCCCTTTTCACAATAAAAAGAAAATATCAAGTGAGTTAAAATCCATAAAACCGACAGGAGTATTCCTTTTTGCTGGCTAATTGCCAACTTATAGTAAATTCCGTAAAGCATTCGGGTAATGATCAAGAAACAAAATGTGAACATCATGTCAGACGTCTCTTTAATGAGGAGTTGCTATGCTACCATTACAACATAATGATAAAGGATGTCTCATGCTGTATAACTGACCAGAGACTGCAGAAGAACTATAAAACATGTCTTTGGACTTAAAAAAGAGTTCTTAAGATGCTGATGGCTACCTGCTCCTTCTCAGATTCTTTTTGAATTTCTTAAAGAAGATATTTATGTAGGCTAAAAACTCACGTCTCTAACTGAATAAGTTTGCCAAAAAATTTGAAGTTCTCGTCCGACAACAGCTTGCCCCAAAAAGTTTGTCCAAAAAGGAGCTTTTGGTGCCAACAAGCCAAAGGACAGTTTTCAGATATATCTGCATAACACCGATGAGTCATTTTCCACCTGTCTTTTTCATTCTCACAAAAAGGTGCTGCACTCACTAATGAGCAGAATGCTAAAAAACAGAAGCCTGCTGTCATCCTACGCATTGTCTCTTCTTTTTTTCACAACCATGTATTATTCACCAAGGCCATTTTTTTAATCACGATGACTCCCGTTGACGTGTTACTGGTTCTCTGAGTTCCCCGGTCCCCCAGGTGAATATCACAATTCCCCTCAGCTGAATAATTTAGCTCAGTTGTGCACTGCTGGTACTCATGTTAATTGCTGTGATGAAATTAGCTCTTGAGGTGTCAGGCACTTTCTCGACAGAAGATTAGGCTAGCACAAGCTGTTGGATAAAATAAAAAAAAGTGATAGTTGTCTGTCGCCTTGTCTGGCGGAGTAAATTGGTACTAATTAGCAATCCGAGACAAACATATTACATTACAAGAGGGATTCATTTCAGGAAAAAAGGAGGCTATGAACTAGAAGGCGGTTAGGGGTGTGGTGGGGGGGGATAATGCGAAGATTACGCTAATGTTGATTTTCCCTCAGTTTCAAGTAAGTGTGATATTAGATGGTGATGACACAGTGTGTTGGCTGAAAATTGTCAGTTTTAAGAGTGGTTTGTTTTTTTGTTATCCATCAAATGATTGACACACAGACAGGAAGTTTCATCGCCAGGTTCTCTGATATTCTGGAATATTACTCTAAGTCAAGAGTTATACAAGATAAGCCCAATAACCCCCTCCCCAAAAAGTGTTAGGGCTCAGTCAATTTGAATACATATAATTGACTATTTGAATATTCGACCTTCAATTTGATTGAATATTTGAATATTCGGTTGTACTGACAGGCAGATTATTGATGAACAAATCATGTACAAAATCAGTTGCAATAACACACACAATTGTACATTATGATCACTATAATAGCTTCTCACATCTAGGAGTATCTCCAGCCATGATTTAGCAAGATTTAACCCTAACACTCCTCAGTCCTCCAACAGGTGAAGGATTGAGGAGGGTTAGGGTTAAGAGATGAACAAGACTTCTTGCCCTGTTGAAAATTTCTATTCCTTTTAAGTTTTTAATGAATAATTTAATTTTTGAATCGTTGTAAGATATATTAAGTTGTCACTTTTCATTTGAATCTGCATTAAACAAACCTTCATGGTTCAATTTTTCTCATTCAAAACAAAAGAAAATTCTCCCTTTTCATGAATTTTGCATTTGAATATTCAAATTTGGATTCAAACATTCGATAATCAATCGAATACATGTATTTGGCACAGCACTAAAAAGTGTGACATTGAGTTTCGAGTGTAACTGAAATGACTTCTTATAAATCCTACTACTAAAGTTATCATTGAGATACTGAAAAGTTTACAACCTCTCCATAAAACTATTGACACTTTGAGCAGAAAAACAAAATAATCAAGATACTACAAGAAACCAAACTGAAGGACACTCTGGTAAGAGAGTGATTTCATGAAAAAATGGATGACAAGATGTCTTCTTTAAACACAATCTCACATCTATTCTATTAAGTTTTTGAAGACATCACAAAAACTTTTCAGCTTCTCAAAACCTGTTGTGGTCAAAATAAATCACAAGCATGATTGAAAGTTATAATTTATCTTATGACTCTTATCAGCCCCAAACTTTTGAAACCTGTCACACTAACAGCTGAGGTATGAGTAGGCGAGTACGACCATAATGTATCTTATAAAGAAAACAGGAGGATTATTAACACATGTAATGAAACATAGATAGAAAGTATCAAAAATGAGAGGGGCTACCAGTATCAGATGCTGTTGCCATGGAAACCCATAAAGTCAAGGTTATATGACAAACCTTTCTGCCACGCTAGAGATGAGGCATATGGTAAATGACCCCAAAAAGGGGGAAATTGTTAACGATGAGTCATGCTTGCTTCTCCTTTGGAGGGAATATGGACACTATACTGTCAGCTATTATAACCAAGGTCAGTGTATAGATTGTCACTGGTAACAATCATGATTTCGAGAGGGAGATGTTGATGATGACAAACCTATCAATGTCTGTATGCTGAGAAAGTTGAAGTCCTATGACTTCAATGTAATTTTAAGCAATGAATTTTTTCCAAGTCGTCACATTTGTCAAATTTTGCTGATTTTTCTAGAATAAGAAATGTAAAGTTTATCCAGGATGAGTGAGTTACATCTCATATATTTACTTGAGAAAAATTCCTACTTAAAATGATTTTTTTGTACACTCTTTCCAAAATGGAATTGTGCAGTAATGGCACTCTCTGATTTTGAAAGGCTAGGTATCTGAAATAGTTATCCAATCATTCATTTTGGCACTGAATAAAACAACAAGTCCGAAAAATTACTTTACAAAAGTAACTTCAAATACTTTTGATTTAAGCTGAGACCATGTATTTCCAAAAGTCCAAATCAACTGCATAATTTTTTTTAACAAAAAATGAGCGCTGAATAATTTGATTTCATTTCTGTTATTCTGAATACATTATGCTTGCATAAGAAAGGGTTGTCTTGGATTTTTTTCTTATTTTTCATTTGAGATCATTATTCATGGCATTACTGTTCTGACTCATTCCTGGGTCAGTAGTTAATTGATGCTTTCAACACATATCAACTTGTCTGTAAATTGTCACAACTCAAGCTCCACCGAAAAACATGTCACAAGCCATTCTCTTTGCAATAATTTGCAATTTTTCACCCGCCTAGAACAACTGGGTGGGTGGGGGGGGTCTTTCATTGTGAAAGAAACGATCCGTGAAGTCACGGTGATGAATCCTTCACATCAATGGTCCCTTATCTCGGCAGGCGGTTGGCCGGTCGGTTAGGGCCAGTCAGTGGCAAATCAACTGAATGGAAAAGGATGGAGCTCAGGAGACAAAGAGACCATGGAACTAAGAAAAAAACAAAAGGAGAGGCGGGCATCATCTGTGCTTCCTGTCATTTTGGAAGTCAGCATTGTTCAGTCAAGCACTCAATCAAGTTAAACCGTCTGGATGAATCCACAGCATTGGTGGACAAATTGGAAGCACAGGCAGATGCCATTCTGTACAGCCAGGGCTCTGATCAATCTTACTATGCTAAGGATGAACCATTCATAAAAAATGCCCACTGATTGAACAGCCGCCAGTCTAGAACCCCAGTTAGTAGGGCGGCGTGTGTTTCATATGAATACCTCCAGGTGCTGTGTGATATATACTTTCTCCGATTGAATGTAAACACTGATAAACATTGATAAAATTTATGACACCGTGGTAGGGCTTTGCCAGAGGGTGTTCAAAGTAATGCTACTGACAGATTCCTTCCACAGTTTACATTCCAAAACTGATAACTCAGTTCCAGAAAATCAAGTATGCTTCACAAGCTCTCAGCTTGCAGTTACTCAGAAACGTTACCATCGTATTAAGTTGAAGGATCTTAATATCAAACCCGTAAATATAAATATTTATCGGTAGCTTGACAATAGCCTCTGCTACAACTCAAAACTGTGATTCAACAAATAATCACAGGTAAAAGAGTTACTTGAAGAGAAACAATAAAACCAATTAATTGATATGACATCAATGCAGTAATACTCAGCAGTCACTAGCTGACCCAGAAGCCTTGTTTGTAGTATTGTCTATTCCATTTCCCCCTTCTCTGAAGTCAGGCAACCCTGCCATTGTTACTAATATATTCTTCTCCAATCCATCACGTTTCTCGGAGATCAAAGGCGCCGCTAGCCTTGAGAATCGTACCGCCGTCTCCATAATATGCACACACCAGCCTGACGCATGTTGCCGCTACCACCACTGAATGCTATTGGTCCGTGTGATTGCTATGGATTTTTTCATAAACAACCCTTTTGGGATAGAATTGTGTCTTTCCCAAAAAGATGGCTGAGAAATCAATTCTAATGACTGAATCGACCTCGAAATGGGCACATAAAAATATCAAAAAAGGGAAGAACAACAAAAAATAAAACTGAAAATAGAAAGTATCAGTCCGATCCAAAGGACAACTACTGTTATACAACAATCAAAGATTTCCAAACACATGCAATTAATCACTTCCTTTTAAGGATATCCAGTCCAAAAAAGTTCCCTACATGTGCTCTCCCTTTTCAAGTATTCTATTGTGAAGGAAACATGAAGTCCTACAAATAAAGTATTGTAACAAAGGATTTACTATCTCAAACTAAATCAGCATATATGGCATGGTGATTCATGTTTCACAAACGCAATATCGCAAACTGCCAGTAAAACCTTTCATTTTGGTGAGGGAACCTTGCTTAACTGTTACTTTGCACCTACATGTATCTGGGATTGCAGGCAATACAGTGGAACTAATGATGCAGCACCAGACCATTCTTGATACTGCGCAGTGGAACAAACTTAAACTATCAGAACTTTTTGGCCAACTGGATTTCTGTTATTCTGAGGTAGATAGCTTCCCATACAAATTCTTCCGGCTTTAACAAGAAGTTTCAATCCTACATCAATCCTTTCATTACCTCAACTTACTTTGAATTCATTCAGGAAATTTCTAGAGCTCAAATTTTCTCCACAGTTATTTCTTTCATTTATTCATCCATGCTGGGAATGATCTTCTCAATTTTTTTTTAACTGCCTGTATCCATAACTGGTTGCACAGACAGTAGATAAGATAAGACAGCACAGAGGACAGTAGAGCCTCAAATCTAAATTGGATGATCAATAATTTGACAAATCAAGGTAAACATTCCTCGCTTCAATCGCTTGATGCAAACCAACAGGGGGTATTTCCAATTTAGTGTCCCCCAAGTCTAGAGTAATTAACCCACAAACAGAGCCAGTCCCCTAAGGCCTTGTAAATTTGTCTAAGATGACCCCCAGTAATAATAACGCTTTTGCTTCCCATCTTTGCTAGTTGTTACCATATCCCTCCTTCCTTCATGCATATCCCCAGCAGTGATGGGAGGTGGAGTGTGAATCAGTCGATGGCAACCATCTTGGGCAGTTCTCCTTCCCTCAAGGGATGATGGCTTTCCCCCCAATCTTGTCATCTCCACCTACCATCACATTTCTCATCCCAGTATCAGTTTCCATTCTTACGTTTTGATGTCTTTCTGATCTTTTTTTTCCTGACTCTTCTAGTGCAGCCCTATTCATTTCCTTGCCTCCCTGTCCCCCAGTTTCTCTTCATGTACCCCAATTTTCTGCTAAATTAGCTTTGAAAATGTCTGGATGGATCAATCAAGTGATTTGATTAATGATGCCATGGCAGTTTTGAACACAAGATCCCAGCCCAAGTGTAAGTGTTCAAAGAAAATCTTTAGGAAAGGAAATCGTACATGAACATCCTACACCTCTCCAAAATTACAATCAGCAACATTTCCTGATGAAATCTGCCAAGAATAAATTCTGAATTCTGGTTCATGGATTGTGTCTAACTTCAAATAAGGCTTCTCGACCAATCAGAATTTGACACAGACTGATAGACTATTGTTGCATCTATCATTTAAAGAATGCAGTTGCTTGGCAACATGAATTTCTAATGGAGTGCCAATGGCAACATGGATTAGTTGCGTTTAAAAAGCTTAAGAGCTCTTTGCCTCAGCCTAGCCATGTGTACATGCATTATGCATTGGTGCATCGTCAATTATAAAACACTTCATTACACACAAGCTTCAATTTGGACTAGCGCATTTTGGGGTCATGTACTTTATGCCATGTGCACCTTACACCATTTGTGTGATGGAAAGCTGATCCCAACTGTTCTAACTCTGACATACATTCTCATGAAGAACTGTTCTCACTCATGCATGAGGCACATATGTGCCATAGATGTGACACCACAGTTTAAACCATTTGATGGTTAAGATGTACCCTGGTGAACCCACAACTAAAATTAAAAACAAGAATCTCAATTTCGTGGATAGTGTACACTCTAGATGAAAAAAATGCCCACCATAGTAAGCACAGCGGTATGTTTGTTACCACTGACAAAAGATCCAAATGTATCAAACTCGATTCCACTCTGATTATATTGGATAACAAGGTCTGAGAGTGTTCAATCTTTTGCCTTGATCAGATTAATGTGCATCTCTATAAACTCTCAACACTACATTTGGGCATGATTTGGGGAATCAATCACAGAACTGACATGGCGTCATTGAATGCTCCTTAGTAACCAAAAATTAATCACTGAAGTGTGCGCTCCTTGTTCTTTCCTGTTCACCGAGGGTAAAAAAGATCAGTTGCCGCTTCTGCAAAGATGCGCAGGATGAGAGCTGAACGTGGTCGGTGTTTTTGATATTTGCATTGGGACAAGGGTGATAAATCAAAGACCTATGTGAACTAACCATCCACTGTTGAAACAATCCTAAAACCTTATTTGCTGATCTAACTGAGCAATCGACAAAGAAGATAATACAAACAGCTTGAGCAGAGAGAACAAAGGTTGATTCTTTCGGAAGTGATTCTGTAATAATGACAAATATCTTACACGAATACAGTTAAGAATGTTAGTCCACAATGTTGACTCAGTTATCTAAACATGTGGACACTGAAATCCATCTCTTTGGAGCAATACCATTTTTTTCCTCGGTCAGATGGTGGAGGTATCTCTCAAGAACGTGCAGCATTCATTACTCTGGTCTTCTGTTTTCATTTAAATCTTATTTAATTGTCCTACAGTAAGGAAGCATTTCTTGAGAGGCAATAATCATTTTGTCAGTCACTTTGAATAATGCCCAATAGGCCTACCATGGCACAGCTTGAAAATGAGAAAAGAATTGCCCTGGCTTGCTTTTCTTTTTTGGGAAAGTTTTGTGTCAAACTTTCTGTTCCTCAAAAGGAACAACTAGTAAACACAGGCCTTTATAAAAATTGGCCAATTGCAAAATATTTAAAAAGTTGAAACACTGTTACTCAAGTCAAATGCTTGAATATTAGGCTTAGCGTACAGTTAGCGAAGTGATTGAAATTCAAATGTAATACTTCTTTTTGTGTCCAACCACTGATCAAACAAGAATACATCTGTAGATGAAATATTCATACTTCAGTCTCCTTTCACTTTTCTAAACTCTCCATCGTTGTATACATCTATTTTACAGTAGTTCCCCATCCTTGGAACGCCACATGAAGCTCTGATGAATTCAGAACACTGAGACACCCACAGATTGTTTACTGGTAACCCTCTGTCGGGGACCGGTGAGTCAACGACCCTCGGTGAGGGTGAGATATTGGCATGGAGATCATGAATGTTTGTTTGGGTAAAAAATACAGCAGCACCTGGCAAATGGAAGATGGGCCTGACCAGTCATGCTGAGAATGAATTTAGTCAGTCGCAGTAGTGAACCACAAGACTACATGTATGGGATGTAGAGCTGCTATGCAAGGTGTATGAGGTTTTCTTTAAAAAAAAAAGGAAGAAAAAAAAATACTTGTTCAGCTAAGAAATTGGTTACCTCTGAATGCCAACCAATACCTGGAAAATTTTACTGCACATTATTTTCTGCTCAAATTTCTGCCCCAACTGTGCAAATAGGTTTTGAGCATTTTTTTGTTTTAAATACAGAGATCTGCAACAGTCCTACAAGGAGAAGATGAACAATTCATGTTTGTACTGACAAATCCTTTCTCCAGGGAATATATGATTTCAATCTGGTTAAAAAAAGTATTTATTCACAAAGCACAAAATGTAAAGAATAACTTGTTAATCAGTTCATCCAAAATAAATAAAACAAGATATTCTCAAATAAAGCAGTGTTTTGATCTAAACCTGCTTGGGAAAATGCATGAATACTGAGAGCAAGTTTTAAAGAAAGGGTAATTTATCTTGATATCACTAAGGATGATCAAAAGTAAAATGGTTATTTCACTGCAAAGCCACACATCCAGAGATTTTCACTCATGTCAATGTGGATTGATGACCAGCCTCACTAGGAAATGTTGAAATGTATCAACTGCTCATGTGTCAGGCACGTGATGGTAATGTATTCCCTTAGGCTGTTTTACAGTGTGCTATACCAGCATCCAGTTCCACCTAACTACGAACGGTGTGAGTCACTATTGAGCAAACCATACAGATCAATACAAACTGCGTCTTGATTTAATCTTCTTCCTTTAAGTCACTGCATGCTGGTGATCAAATGTGAAATCTGTTTATAAAGAAAGCAGGTGAAAAGGGGTAGGGGAACCAGCCAAAATGCATGTGGACCAGTTACTAGGAGATTGGTTGTCTGTTTTCCTTCCTCCATCGTTGTAAAGACCCTGGGTGTACGGTAGGGATGAAGTGATGACTGAAGCCATGAATGGATTGAGGGTGTGTGGGACTGGGGAAAGAGGAAAGGGTTGGAAGGGAATAGGCTGTGTAAATCAAGTGAGGACACTTGGTAGATTTGGTGGGGAGGGTACAGTTTGCTGTTGGATCCCCAGGGGAATGTTTGTGTACCTGGATGAGATGGAATGGCACAAGCAAATCGATGCTGAGAGAACTTCTGAATGAATGGAAGACTTTTCACAAATGAGAAAATGCTCTCCAGAAATTTTCCTGTCTTTGGCATGCATATAAAGGGCTTGTCTCCAAAGATTACCCACTTCCAGTTATGAAGACCTAGTGTATCTTACCTCTTCACACAAGCAGCTCAATTAAGTTTAGAGACTTGACCTTCCTAATTCAATTTAATGTTAAAAAATCTACAAAAACTAAAAAAATCACAGATTCAAACTAAGCACAATTAAAAATGGATGAACAATTCAAAAGAGTCGACAAACTGGTTCTTGATCACACATCTATCTTGAGAGACCAGCTGAATTTGTAAAAAAGTGATGGTATTAATCGGGGTGCAAAAACAAGATACTTTAGTTTTGTACTTGTATTTAATATTTAGTAATACCAACGTTACCTTTGTATTTTTGTATGTTTTATTGAGAGCTCAAGGAACAAGTTAATTACTGATGTTAACTGTTTTTTAACTGTCTTTCATTGGTTGAATAATCTCATCTCATCTCATCTCATCTCATCTCAAAAGATCAACTTATTGTGAAATATTAAGGAAACTTGTTAAACTTAATTTGGCATGCCAATTTGTTCAAGTTCTGTAATTTTCTGGAATTCCCAGATACCAACACAAAAATCAGAATGGCTAGTCGTTCAATCTCCCAAAGTGGAACACGTCTCGCCTCACATGTCCAGAGAGATTGTGATGTGATGGACAGAACCCTGCAAGCCATTCTTTCCAAAAGCCAATATTTTCTCAGTCTTGAGAAAATGTCTTAAGTTCATCTCAGAGCAAAGTGGCCCCCTCCTCCCTTGCTACTCCTCCCAAATAATCTCCACTTTGCGTCCTCTCAAGATTCAACTCTTACAACAGGGCTTCTCCACACTTTTTCCTTCAAGACAATTCTTCTCTAGCACTTTAAATCTGTCTCTGTCTGTCTCTCTCCCACTCTGAGTCAACTAATGACGGTACCAGCAGGCACTGCATACTGTATTCACAGTTGAAGCACACCGGGGATTCCGACAGTCTCAGACTGGGCAATGCCAACTCAAAAGCAAAGATGTTGAGCGAAAAAAAAAAAAATCTACTGAAAAAGCCAGAGGGTGGCATAAACCCATTCTGGTCTAGTATCAACAGCTTGGAGCCGTGAAAGCCACTATTTGTGACACAGACTGCCAGAGGGCGGATGATCCTTAATTCATGCGAACAGGATGGGGAGAAGAGTGGGTTTGCTTCTGGAGGAGAAGGACAGGATGTAAAGAAAAAAGGTGATGGAAGGAGGAGAAGATTAATACTAGGGTGTGTGTGTAGGGGAAATGAAGCATTCCACCGAAAATGAATCAACTACCTACCCTGGAAATGACCAGTGGCTTCACTAAAGGCAGGGAATGAGGAAGGGGAGGAGAAATGGGGCCAACAGATGAAAAATACAAATATATTGGGAAAAATCCATAAATGTGAGGGAAAAGCAGTGAGTCACAGCTTTGTGTGTGTTCTGGTTACTTAAAGCACCTCTTATTGGTTGGGCATTGTAAAAAAGATACCTGATCCTCTTCTGAATAACTGTGAACTTGAATGCACTGGTACCCATATTAACTGAAGGTACCCCATATTAGCTGTAGGTACCCATATTAACTGAAGGTACCCCATATTAACTGAAGGTACCCATATTAACTGAAGGTACCCCGTATTAACTGAAGATACCCCGTATTAACTGAAGGTACCCCACATTAACTGAGGGTACCTGATATTAACTGAAGGTACCCCGTATTAACTGAAGGTACCCCGTATTAACTGAAGGTACCCCATATTAACTGAAGGAACCCCATATTAACTGAGGGTACCTGATATTAACTGAAGGTACCCCGTATTAACTGAGGGTACCCTGTATTAACTGAAGGTATCCCATATTAACTGAAGGTACCCCATATTAACTGAAGGTACCCCATATTAACTGAAGGTACCCCATATTAACTGAAGGTACCCCATATTAACTGAAATTATCCCATATTAACTGAAGGTACCCCATATTAACTGAAGGTACCCCATATTAACTGAAGGTTACCCTGTATTAACTGAAGGTACCCCATATTAACCGAAGGTACCCCATATTAACTGAACGTACCCTATATTAACTGAAGGTACCCTATATCAACTGAAGTCTGAAGTTACACCCTTTACATTACACGTAATTTGATGTTGTATAAACATGTAACAACACTGGTGAAAATGTTGATGGCACAGACAACATGTGCATTTTGCTACATTGAACAGGTTTTAAAAGTATTGTTGACAACAAAATGGATGTTAGAATGGCAACAGGCTATAATATGTAAAACAACTCTCTCGGTGCTATCGCGGTGAAAATGTTTCTGTCCAGTGTGGAACTTCAGAATTAGTCCCAAGAGTGGACCAGTTTTATGGAGAGGCAACATGCAACATATCAAGTAGGTAAGTCAGGTACTGCTATGCAGAAACCTACTCAGAATAAAGCTTAGCCAAGAGTTTCCACTTGATTTGTACTCTCCGAACTGGGAATAGTGACAACTTTGGACAATTCTTGTTACCTCAGTTGCACTAATGTATATCCTGACTTACCAACCAACCCCTTTTTGATGATTTTCAGGATCTTGTTTTGATTTTAAAATGACACCCACCCCTTCCAGAAATGTCATCCCCCAACTCAAATGGTTGGTTCCTTCTTTGCCTCCCACACCCTCTGGTATATATATGCTCAATCATGCGATATTTTGGGCTGACTGGCAAAGTCGGAATGAGATGTGGCTTCCAACCAAACCACATTACCACCTCAAACTTAATTACACCTCAGCATGCCTGCGGGGGACTGAGCGGTGTGTTTTGATATGCCTCAGGAAATATTGGTAAAATGACAACCCAAAAATGATTGGTAAATCTTGTGACTTGAAGCTAAATCACACAGAAATGGAACAAAACGGGGAGAGAAAAATCAATATGAGAAAGTCCACAGTCATTTTATAGATTGCTGGGTCTTTCCAGATGCACCTGTGAACAGCCACAGGTTAGCAAGATGTCAAGGCAAAAACATGATTTGATTTTCTTTAATGTGTGTCTTGTCAACATCTCATGTAGAAGGGCCTATGTTCTTTCAAACTGCCAGCTAGACAAGACTGATTTTTTAAAATTTCTTTCATACTGCACGACATGACCTCTGTGAAAATCACAATAAAGGGAAAACAGAACAAAGATTACCAAAAGCAAATTTATCACAACCTCTGTTCCAAAACTTAGGGAAAGTTACTCTTCAATATGAAACTAATTACATCATCTCAAGCCAACCATAAGAGTCTGCTTTTTGAAGGCATTAATAGCAAAACTAAAAGTGTTTGTATGCTCTGTGAACTGCACATGGCCCCTCCCCAACACTTGTCAAACAACTGTCAAAAAGATTTACGAGCAGGATTCATAATTTCCTAGCATAATCAAAATTTATTCCCTTTGTGTAGAATTCCTGGTCATTGCCTCTTGGAACATCAATAACTCTGGAGGAAAATATAAAAATGGCTATCAAGACAAGAAAAATGTAAAGGTTGTCTCTCATCACCGGGCCATTTGGCTTTGTCACTTGAGACTAGCAGTGGTATGAATATCATAAAAAAGAACATGGGGATTTATCCGTAAGGAGCTTGGAAGAAATACAAGCCAATAAAGAATCATGCTAATGTCAGACAAGCACAAAACCCCAGGGAGTGGTTTACGGGAGAATCTTGCAATCCAAATCAGCTTTGGCTCTGCACAAAACAAACTCTAATTAGCAAGTCAATGTCTGCAACGACTGTAAGGGAAAAAAGACAAAAGACATGGGTTTCACATGAACTGCAAATGTTGGAGCTGTCATCCGTTAGTTCTCCAGTTCAAGAATAAGCATGACATTCAAAACAACTTGAAAATGAAATGTTTGAGCTTCTGGAGAGGATCAAATAATTGGAAAACGTGAATATGTGATGTCTATTAATGGTTCTTTTTATTTTTTACAAGATTTACTAGAATATAGTGTAAAAGTAAAATACAAACACAAAAACTTTTGCATTTCAAGTTTTACATGGCTATGTCATTAAAACAGACACTAGCACATGCAATTGGGAAAACAATAGTCATAACATTTTCAAGATTGGAAAGGAAAAAATATCATGTTGAAAGTGTCTTCGAAATTTTACCAAGATAAGTTCAGCTATTTTCCATCTCATTTCACTTCCAATACATTATTGCTTGCCCTGGTTCGGAAAAACACCTCGCAGCAAGTCAACTGATAATGATTTCCTCCTTAAAAAAGTTGCAACAGATTGGCCTCAATGCACATCAATTTCTTTGTTCTTTCTCTCTCCCTACAGCTATTGCACCGATGATGCGAGCATGACTACGGTCGGTCGATCACCCACTAATTAATTTGCCTCTTCTTCCTCCAGACACACAGCCTGGGTCCTACTGTGAAGATGTTTAATCACCCTCCACCACAATGTGTCCAGGGAAAGGAGGGGGGGTGGTTTGATGGCAGCAAGGGTTTGGGATACTAGACAACAAATAAGACAGGATCCCCAGAAGAATCATTAGAAATCTCCAAAGGGGTCTGACCAAGTCAGCAGGTGAAATGCTGCCGGCAAACTCAGAGCACTGGTAATGAAGACTGGCCTGTAAATTGACGATGTCAAGGAAAAATAAAACCAGCAAACTTGGAGGGAAAAACCTGGATGGAAAACTGCAGGGTTTGGGAATAATTTTGTTTTGCGGGGGTGTACGGTATATTTGACACCACAGTGATTAGCTTGCGGGTGTTAGTTCCTGGACATTTTGTTGCAGTCATTGGGCTGGTAATTGTAAACCCTCAACTGCAGACAATTTTTTTTTTAGTACTTCTGGGTGGGGTAGAGTTTTGGAGGGCAAAATCAACCCTATATATGTAACGCTGGATGGTAGAGCTTTAGGCAATGAGGTCTAACGGTCTCCAATAACTTGGTGAAACAAGGAAAACTGAAGGGTGAAGAATATAGGGTCTATGTTACTGGTTCGAAGCTTTTTCTATTGGTGATATATTTGCTTGACACTGTGGAACATTCATTTGGGGAAAGAGATCCTTTGCCTTTCAACAATGTGATTAATTGAAGCTTATCATACTCTTGGGGGTGGGAAGGAGTAAGTTTGAATAGACTGCTAAAGACAGTGAGAATCAATTGGAATATTTAAATCATTTCCATTCAATAAAAGGGTACACTTTTGTGACCAGTATTGACTGCCTGGACTGTCCCAGGAATGACTAGGAGTATCAACAATTTGTAAACTATTTTCAAACATTGTTATTCACTCTCTTGATAAAAGCAGGAGAGTTTCATCAGGATACAACAGTTGCAAAACAGAACTGAGCAAGTTTCTCTTTGTAACCCAATCTCTCACAGATCATAATAAAACAGCAGAGTGGCACTTACTTTAAAATGTCACCCAATGAATTCTTGACAAGAATTACCTGTTATATCTAGGACACTCCATTAATTGAAAGAAATCACTGAACATTCACTCAGTCAAGATCTGAATTACGCTGACAGGAACTATCTGAGCGTGCCTCAATAAATCCAGACGCTGTTTCTCCCAACTGCCCTGATTGTAATGCCAAACACTCCCAAAGAATCCTAAATAATCACTGGGTAGCGAATTAGTTGCAATAATGTTTATGGTGGCATTTATTTTCTTGGGGAGCGTTTGTGAGATCGGTAAAGCTTGGATGGGTGGATGGCACGTTTGGAAGCAAAGTCTCTGTCAACAGATTCAAGTTTGATGACTACCATCTGTCAAGGTGGAAGGGGATGACCCAAGATACAGCAGATAGATAAGCGTTCAAAGGTGGACATTAAGCAGACAAGTTTAGCAAGGAAATATGACTGAAGTACATGTTGTTGACAACCTCCGGAAATATTAAAGCAATATCTGGCCAAGTATTGATACAGAGAAACAAGCACAACTATGATGTACATACCTGCCAACCTGTCGAACTCCTTCCTGCGGTGAGGAATCACCACATACTAGATTAGAATTTTAAATGAACTGAGGGCTCATGCTTAACCTCAGGAAGGAGTACGACAGGTTGGCAGGTCTGCATGTATAAACCAAACTGGACAGCTGAAACTGTCCCAGAATGGATGAAATCCTCTTTTTCAGCTTAATGACAAAGCATCTCTTGCACAAGAGAGCAAACGGATGTGAATTGATCCAGAACCACTTTTCATGGCCAATGAAGCCATCTGGGTTATACACAAAACAATGTCACACTTCATTTCTGTTAATCTCTCATATCAAGTGCAGCTACTCAATATGCAAATTTACTTCCACAAAAGTGCATTCACCTTTACCTCACAAAACCGCAGTGCTAAAGCATCCCTCTAGTCCAATATGGCACTTATCTGCATATACTGATATAGACCATTAAACTTACAGTAAAAGCTGTGTAACTGAGGCATCAAATAAAGAAAAGCCGTAATAATTCTGACAGTTGAAGTTGTAATGACTGTGCTGAGAATTTCAGCATGCAAGGACCCTTTTACGATATTTCAGACAATCCTGCTATTATTGTGGTTGGATGAGTCATCCCTTTCACGGCTTCATTAATGACAACGCAGTAGAAAGCCTCTCTTAGACTCTGACACACACACACACTCGTCTGCACGCCGACGCGTGTCAAACATTAACGTGACTGATGCACGTTATCAGAATGCCCGTATGTGGGGGTGGTGTCCTTTGTCACTCCAACGAGCTCATTACGTTGAGCGTCTTGCTCGTCTGTCAGTACTGACCGTATGCGGACAGTGACTCAAGCGCCCTCAGATTGGCAGGGTTTAAATTGATGATGTTGGGAAGACGACAGCGATGCTATCTGGTCTTGAGTAAATGTTGTTGACTAGACGGTCCATCACGGGGGGGGAGGGGGAATAAACAGTGGTGAAGTAATCGTGTACACTTTGCACCATCAATTATCTGTGTTGGCAAGACAAAAAGCTTCATTTGAAATTAAACATTTGACAAATGTTCTTAATTTTAGATAGCAGCCTTTCTTCACACGTGAGTTTTAACAATAATCCCTTTTATGACATTATTTGTTCAATATGGGATAAAAAGGGCAATGTTTTCAGAGCCTTGGTCCTAAATTTCTTGTAAGTCTGTTTATTGGCCAAAAATAAAATACTGCAAGTTCTTCTCAACATTGCACTTTTAGCCAGTCCATTTCAATAGACATTCATGATTTTTTCTTTTGACTATGCAGTCTGAGAGTGTAGGACTGTATGAACCTCTGCGTTTCTTAATGATTTCACTGAAATTGATGACAGTCTCACAGCTGGCACTGAAACACACACCAAGCAAACAATTGTGGATCTTTTGAGTTAAACATTAATCTTCAACATCAGCACACAATATCCAGTTCTGAAGTGGCATACTCTTCAACTTTGTACATAGCTGAGAGGGGAATGCCCCCAAACACATACAAAATATGCAATTCCAGAATTATAGGTTCTTTATAAGAAACTTGCAGTTGAATGTGTTGTTTTGGTATGGAAAGTAATTTAGGTTAATCTGACAGTGCACCCATCATTAAGAAACAATAATCATTACAAAACTGACACCTGTCCATGTTGCTAAAAGAACTTTCTCACTCAGAAAAAACCCAAAAAGAAACCAACAAAGGATGGGGAACATACTCTGCCGGCTGTGATCCCATGGAGAGTGAAAGTGATTAATGACATAGCACTCATGGAAAGTAATGTCTGGGTGTTTGGCAGCGAGGAAAAGGAGAAAAATTTAATAACGGGGTAGTGGCGGTGGCACTCCAGAAACAAAAAAAAAACCGTGATCCATCAAGGTGGTGTGCCATCAACTACACAAACAACGGCCTAGATTGGTTGTACTTTACTCCCTTTGTTTGTTACATGTAACCGACGTACATCACGTAATGCTGTACTTGCATTCTATTTTGTCTGCTTTCTGACCGACATGCATACTTAATGTAGGCCAGATTGGAACAGACACTTTTTATCAAATCCATCTTTGGAGTCAATATTTGCAAAAGAACATGCAATAACGCAGCGAGGTCCACCAGGGAGACATATGAAAGAATACAGAAACTATTCCATGATGATGACATGCCCTGTCCATGTCCAAGCATCAATGGCACTGCCAAGACATACCACACATTCTGTTCATATAAGATCCTGTAAAATTCTCGAGTCAACACATTTAATGCTCACATTACGGTATTTTTTTATTTTTGCAACCTCATCAATCCACTGGCTTTTCCACAAATGATGGAATCCGGATTGTGTAAGTACTGTTTGCATGTTTCTTTACATCAGGATGAATGCAGAACTTCTCCACCAAACCAAGAATCTTTATCTCCAAATGAGACCTTCAGGTATAAAAGAGAACACAATATGATTTGTCCATGTAAATGTTACGTTGTGTGACTCATGGATAAGTGTGTCATTACGATCATAAATGTGACAACGATCACTGGAATAGTAGACCGACCAGCTCTTTCCATACAACCTTTCACTAAACGTGCTTAATAATACCCTCAACTACAAGGACACTGGGCAAAAAAGAGGTAGATTAAATGGGCCACATTTTACAGGTTCAATAAATGGGAAACACAGTAGTATTATTTGTGACAAGTGTCATGTCTCATCAAAGCTTGGGCCAAGACTACATGTACATCCAACCTGCCACAATTTTACCACACCATCTAGCTTTCACTGAAAAATCTTTCCCTTGGCATGATTTCCACAATACAAACATGTGAGCTATCTCTCTGCTAGACTACGCCCACCATCCCAGCATCTGACTTTGTCATGTAAATCAGCAGCCCCGGGCAAATTTCTTCTTTAGGCAAAGAGGATTTCAGTCTTTTTTTCCCTGTCAGTGAGGAAAAGTGCTGTCACCTAGAGAGCAGGGTTTTGCTCTCAAGCCACAGCATTCATAGCTGTTGGTAATGTTGTCAAAATTTGTCAGAACCTCCTGGATGCAGATGCCTGGCTCCAGTCATCCGTAAGGATGGACTGCACCATCTTATCAGTCTAAGGAGTGTCTGTCTTGCTTTGCACTTTTCCTTATGATGTGGTATAAGAACTTTATCAAGGGACTCATATACTTCTGTCTCCTTTATAAGTACTGGCTGGGATGTAGCATTTTCATGGCGCTGATGACTAATTAAAGACATTGATCTCAATACTTTGATAACGCCTACTGATCTTTATAAGTTTTTTGCATGATCCATCGGCCAAGTACTTTCAGATGTTTTCCAGGCCAAATTTGCTCTGCTGCTGTCACATGTGCACAGGACAATTGTAAACTTTATTGGAATAGCTTGTACCACAATTTTAAACACTCCATCCCTTCTCAATTTAATAAAGAATAAACCTGTAGAGTCAAGACATCAAAAAAGGCTCACATTGTTTATGACCCATCAATTATCTGATTACATTCCCCAGCGTTGACTCCGTTCATCTAGTTCCCAATTAGTTCAGTTCACAAGATTTCACAAAATTATTCATAAATTTCAGACAACATGTTTGAACAATAAATAAAGCACTGCTTGATCCCTTTATGAGCAAATTTGGCAAAATATTTTAACTATTGATTTTGTGGGACATTCAGTTTTCCAAAATGCTGTATCAGAATAGCTCCTGGCAAATAATCCAGACTTCCCTCTAAACACCAATCATTCACGTTTTGAAAAGAAAACATGAGTCTGGGCTAAATAATATCCATACAAAAAGAGTATTTGACACAGAGTGAATCAATGGGCAGCCATAAAACCCCCAAATGCTGGCACTTGTTTCTTTGTTGGGTGGGTTTGTCAGGCACAAAGGAGGCGAGTGGAGGTAGCCCAAGGCTGGGTAAGCTAGGCCCGAAGGCACACGTTGGTATGACACATCCCATAACGAGCTTTATTGGCTGACTGCCAGGAGGAGACAGTATTCTAATTGGCAATGGCTGTGTAGAAGCTGGGAGTGTGCTGATCATGGGAAAATCAGTCAGAATTACAGAATTAAAAAATGGGGGGGCCTTCAAGTCATATTTTGGATAGTAATCAATGGGGATGTGACTTGAATTTCTGACCGTCATTAAGAGTATTTGACAATCTGCACTGGTTTTAAAGTTAGGGGAAGCCTGTTCAATTCTGTTTTTTTTCATCAGTCAAAGCATTTTTAAGTTAACAACAAGCATTCATTTAAAATGATTAAACAGTACACGAGAACATTGAGAAAGTCTCAATTTGAAATTTCAAATTACTTGAGGCTTGGTGGATGGCTTGATAAAAGGTACACAATAAAAACAACACACATTAACCATCGGTGAAAATATATAACTAAACGAATAAAATGACAGTAATGGTGAAATAATTATACAGTTTATGTTTCATTCTCAGCAATTGAAACCGGACTTTGGGTGTGAAATTCCAAAATATTTCATTATCCAAGCACCGTGACTGTACTTCTACACAAGGGTGGGTCGGATGCAAACTAACACCACAATTAAAAACCAATCATCTTTTCGTTCCATTGGAGTGAGAAAGAGTTTTCATGGTAACCCAACACTTGCTGCATTTCCCTGTTGTCCTAACTTACGCTATCATTCCACAGCTTGTTGACATGGCGCGACAGCGAACACCGCAACGGCAAACAGGCGCAAGGTACGCTACTCCAACCAGCCCTGCAGAAACCAGGCAACCTACAACCATGGCAAAGGAGTGTAATCCTGACCCACGGCATGCTCTGACCAGCTAAAAAAAGAGAAATTGTCTACCGATTGAACGACGTTTTCAGGACGTCAAGGTATCAGGTTTCTGTTCGACAATAGCACTGACAAGAGTGCGATACAATTTCTCCTAATTTATTAACACTCCACTGAGGGCTTGTGGAAAAACAGGAATACATGGTGTGACTTTCTTTGTGGACTCACAAGGTTTTGTATTTCCAAGAGACCTATTTTCCCAATCAATCCCAGGCCTCTTCAGGGCCAACGCTGGGGACAGCTGATCGGCAAAGTGGCCCCGGGATAAAATTGACCAAGATACTTCAGTTCGATTTGTTTGCCTTTCATGCCATGTTCTCATGTTATAACATTAGCTCGCATGGAGCAAAAAGGCCTTGGCCAATTCAGATTGTGCAGCTTGGAAATGTCAAGCTTGTATTCTGCAAAATGTACTTGCCGCTTTTAATAGAACAACTCTTCCTGTTGCAGAAAATATACCCCAAAACAATTTAATGCCAGCTTTCTAAAAGAACCATTAAATCCCCTTAATAATATGAGGCAAAAATCTTACCTGAAATTTATGCAAATCGAGTAATAACTCATACTTTCATTTAAAACGCAACTCTACTGATCGATCACATCTTTCCAATGTTTCCTATCCTACTAAATCTAACAATAGCCAATAGCCATGCCTTAAAGAATTAGTGGTACCTACTGTGCAATCTTGTTGGATGCAAGGCTTTCCGACCTCACAAATTTAGGGTGGACTGTCACAAAAACACAGCATCCCAATGGGGCCAAAAACCACATTCAGAGCTACTAAAATGATACCACAGTTTAAAATCCCTTATAGATTGTTTCCATGGTCAGTTACCATGGTTCCACATCCTTGGCTAAAAGTGCAAAGTCAGGTACACGTCTGTGTATAACCAATGGCTCTATACCAACACCCTAAGCACAGGACACCCTCGGGTACACATCATAAATCCCCCCCCCCCCCGAATTTTAGACTGAAAAGATTCCTCTTTCTGTCTGGCCTGGTTTTCAGTAGCCAAAACCCGTCCCCTTCCCCCCATCTCTCTTTCCTGATAGGATTAGCTTATGACAGGTGTTGCTGAGCAGACATTAGAACTCCAGATTTCATCTCGATTGTCGACAACGGCTGAAGCAACAGAAATTCCACGTCATACTCACTGCATCATTGGGATTATACTTCGGCCTTCCTTCTGTGTCAAGACGCTAACCTAGATCTTGGTGTTTTTGTCCTGATGGCAAGCTGTCCCCAATTTGTGTCTTTTATTGAATGGATCAATATCGTACAAGGTGAGTGTAAACTTCAGGTGGCGGGAGCTGGGGTAGGGTTATGGTGAATCGGCTATAAACATGGTGTTATATTAATCGGCTACATTGCCAAGGGCACCTTGCATGTCGGACTATGTCCTTCACAGTCAGCCTACATGGAAATAGGGAGCGGGGATAGGGGGGCAAAACTGTTTATGATCTTGAACTAAGGAGTGACAAGATTCTTCATTTCACAGAGCTGATAAAATATAATATATAAAATATTAATATTAAGGGGAAGCCTGTCATTAACCACACACATGTACATGCAAACGAGTACAATTGCATCGGAGCTCCAAGCAAGGATGTTAAGTGTTTTTGTGAATAATATTGAATCAATGTCTAAAGATGACATCTAAGAAGATCTGCAGTGGATCAGTAATGGTATTTGGTCAACCCATTTTATGGAATACTGACTGTTCTACTGGGTAAAATTTGGAAGAAAAAAAAAAGGCAAGAGACTGTGTTAATCCCTGGTTGCACAACTTGACCAAAACCCTTGAATGAAAAATAGTGCTGATGATCTAGAACATACCGGCAAAAGGACGAATGCCCTGTCAAAACAGATCCCATGAGTACAAGAAATGAAAATACTTCAAAAAAGTGGCTCTGACTAAACATGGGTTGGAGTGATTCTTACATATGAACAAATGGCCTATAAGGAAGCTTCCATAATCAGTCTGTGCACCCACTTAAGTGCTCCAAGAACAACCATTTACTGAGGCTATCCCCACAAATCACAATATTTATACACTCATCATCCAGAGTTATCCATCGCAGCTGAAAGGTTGTCATTTTGGTGCATTCCAGCCTCCAAACTGAGTTTGGAATCCCCGGGGAGGTGTGGAGGTTGTGTTACCTCAACTAAAGTGATTGACAAGGAAGGAGGAAGGGGGAAAAGCAGGAGTCGTAAAGTGGCAGCAGTGGGAGAGACCTGATACCACGGTGAGTCACGCTACAGTGAGTGCTCTTCCTCCTGACCAAAGAAAAAAAAAATTACGATGGCATCTAAAATCAATAGGAAAAGTCTGGTAAGTCAGGTGAGTTTGCTGGCCTATTGTAGAGACAACTTGAGTTACATTTCTCATTCTAGTTTTGTCAAAAAGGTGCAAGTGATTTTACTAAATCTTCATGACATACAGTTAAGAAGAATGCTAAAAATTTATAATACTTGGGCATGCTTTTTGAATCCTTTGCCTTGCTTTCATCTCCATTATCAACACCAATTTTTTTTAATTGATGAGATCCAAAGTATTACACTAGTTGTGAAACATGAAGAACTTTAAATCTAAGATTCTGAAATATCCTACAAAGCATGGTATAAGGTGCTGGAGGGTTAACCAATCACAAAACAAAAGGAAATCTACGAATAAAGAAATTATATAATAAAAAAATTAATCTGAGAGAACATGATTGAAAAATTCGTAGAGTTTTCAAATGTGTTATTTGGGAGAGGATATAACATGAAACTTAATTTCTTATCTTTTTCCAGCTGATAGTTCCATTATAAACTTACCAATAAAATTGATTTGAAATACTTCTGTCCAAATAACCTGCTTTTCAGGCAGCTGGATATCTTCCATCCACACTTCTTTCCCTCCACAAATCCAATAAACAAAATTGACTACAATCCCTTGACATTTACTTTGAAAATCTGGAAGGTGAGTGTAAAAATGTGGCCAGACAAGAACACAATATATGCATAACACAGTGGTTTTACATTTCAAGATAATCTCCCCCAAAAACCTATTTTCAGTTTTTATCTCTCTCCTCATCCCCACCTAACTTCGTCAGTGCTGACAAAGAGGCAAACGTCCTCTGGTGGGCCTAGTCCCATTAACTTCTCCCCCTTCTCAACACACGACACTATCATAATATTTACCCCCAAAGTCCAGGCCAAACATCTCCCCGAACCCCTCCCGCCTCCTTAGGTTTCGGCCCAAATTTGATTTCTGCTGAGCTGTGAATAGAGAGAGAACAGAAGGCTTGTGGGAGAGGTGGGGATGTGAGGGAAGGGGATTGGAGGAATCTCAAGATGAAACAACACCATTGTTATTTTTCGTCTGGGGAGGTTTTGATGACAATGCTACCTGCAAGGCATGATACACGGAGCAGGGGAAAATGGCAACTTAATCCCCGTATGTAATAGATTTCCATAATCAAGACTTTGCAATCAATATTTAGCGGCCAGATATAGCCCAGCCAGACAATGGATGGAAAGACTAACAAGACTAACAATTCACCTGTCAGGAGTGCTAACTGCAGGTACGCAAAGAAGTTGAAGCACATGAGCCTCACACAAATATGCTGGCAAACTGTTGTTTTGACGGTACATAAACTGGGCATTTTTCCCCTGGAACTTGAATGGTTTTCATTATCTGATGTGTTGGGATGAGAAAGAACTAAGAACAAACGGCCCAGCTTTATTACAAATCAAAGAGATTAAAACTTGAGCCTCAGAGCTTGTACTTTTAGCTCAGCAATAACTCTTCATTATGCCATGTTTGTTTCAACTTAAGACAGGTTTAAATAGTTTGAGATAAAAGAGGTGTGTAACTTTCATTAATGTGCTTCATGGCTAAGGGTTTCACAATCCTGTGTGAAGTGCAAGTTAAAATAATAACATATTGCTGTCACCTGATGTGACAGTCGAGTAAATGTAGGCCTACTTGGTCAATGTGCAGCACTCTTGTCTAACTACTAAAGTAAACCTGAGTTGTTATCTGCTAAATGAAACTGTCATTATGGATAGCCAAGGAATCATGGCGCCCTCTGTTGATCAACTGATCAATCTTGGTAGGATGCTGTGAAGGGGCAAAGTTTGACAGGAAAAAAACAAGGAGAGACTAAGATCAAGTGTAATGCATTAATTCAATCATGTCTTTAGTCAGTGAATGATCACTAGACTACGCTAGGCATCAGAAAGTGATGAACAGTTCGAGTCCACCTTTTCTCTATTAACACTACAATCACAGATACCATTATTCACAATGAAAATAAGACTAATCAGTGGTGACAAAAGTACTGAAGTTACCTTCTTATGATTTACAGCATACCCCTGCATACCCCAGCTCCCTCCTACTTATTAGAAAGGATTATGTAACTGTGGATTCCTGATTAATTTTCCAGGACTTTTTGTTACCAATAGAAGGATACATTTCATTAAAAAGACTTGAGCAAATTTACACCCGAGAACCTCAACATGTTAGGCCACTGAAATAGAAAGGTTTGTTTATCGTCTAGGTGCAAACTACTCCAATAAGATGCTGAAACTTTTTGGAAAAGGCAAAGGATTGGGTACGGGTAGATGGGTGGAAAGCTAGGTGAGTAGGACGATGAATGGGTGAAGGAGTTCCACTCTACATTCTCCACTTCTTCCACTTCCTTTCTCTTGAAAATTAAACAGTACTAAACATCTGGATGAAAAAATTTGATTTCCTTTTTCTTCGAAAACATTTACCTTGCTAACACCAAATGACCACGTTTGATTTGATAGTGAGAAACATGTTTGAAGTACGTTTCTCTTCTAAAACTTAAGCTGTCAAAAAAAAATGTCTGCAAATAAATAAACTATATTAATCAATATGGTTGTAAAAGTATTACTTCAATATATCAATTTCCGAAATGATGACATAACAAAAATGTACTTTTCTTGATAGCCTCAAGTGATGTTTGTAGAAGGGCCACCAAGGTCAGATAATTAACCTTCCAATGTACTAGTGTCTCCCATGTGCTCACTCTCTAAAGGCAAATAGACTTCCACAAGGACTACCAAGGTAAATGATTCTCTCGGGTTACCAGCTGTGTATAGAGTCTAAACTGCCTGGAGGAGGGTCTGTTAACCATCAAGTCATCCATTATTCCTTCCATGGATGAGAAGACAGCCAGCCATACCATGCCAGGCAAAACCTGACTACCTTCAGGCTTATATTGGGCCCACCTCAAACCATGGCTTAACAAAAGAATGTTTCAGAAGGTGGCCAAATATGGGTTAATAATTTCAAAGGTATTTTTCACCTACTCTGCTCTAATAAGCTTGACTTTCTAGCAAATCTAGATTAGTTAGTGTCTCACTTTAAATTCACTCTTCTTTATCGGGCAGGGGCCTCCTGTGAACTATCTCAGTTCATTTCATGCTCTATATATATGTAAGAATCCTTTGTCTGATAGAATCAGGAAAGAAGAAAAAAACAAAAACAAAACCAAATGTGAAACTACAGACAGTTTGAACACTCCACATGAGGCTTCTTTACAAATAGGGTAGACAGTTTAGTTCATTTTTTAGACAAAAAAAATGGAAAGAATTCATAACCATTTGTACTCTGAGTTTATGAAATGTAATAATAAAATTGAAAACAGAACACTGTCAAGTACATCAGAGACATCAAGGGATGATAAAGTTATAATCTAACGAATGTGCCTGCTCATCAAACTTGAGTCAAAAGAGCTGTTCAAACAGGTGAAAATGCTAATCAGACTACAAAGGACAGTGTATCTATTATAGATGATGACTGTAGCACACAGCATACAAAGGTGGATGGACATTAATGAAAAATTCTCAACAGGGAAGCAGTGATGGAGGATACTTTAAGAAATGTTACCAATGGTGCAGGAACAAAGTACACTGCGAATATTCAATCCTAACCTAGTATCACTGAAAAATAACACTGGTAGAGCATCAGTAGGCTTTTATGCTCACATTTCAGTAGAAATAAAAACAGTCATAAGGGAAAAAGACCGGAAACAGAACAGTAAGTAAAACTTCTGAAGGGAAATATTATCATAAAAAGCTTGTATATGTACAGATCAAGGAACTTTAGATCTACTGTATGTCACCGATCAAATTGATAATTAGTAAAACATTGCTTTGACTTCAGAAAACAGCACTCAAATGAAGTATTGTGCAAGTTTTTTATCATTGCATCCTTAAAGGTGCATTTTGCTCTAAATTTGATGTGTATTTTGTTATAAACTCAAAATATGCACAACTTCAGACAGAACCTAACTACAGCCATTTTTTTCTTTTCCGAACAGAAACCAGATGTTCTTAGAATCCCCCACATCCCTACCAGGTACCAACACACCTTGATTTGATTGTGACCAATTATGCTCTCACCATCTTTCTTCAATGACCCTTAATCACAGTTCCCTAGTCTCCTTGGAATCATGAAGGACCCAGGCCCAAAGCCAAGGAAAGAGTACAACAGATGTAACTCAGACCACAATGTGATTATTCCTTAGCAACAGGATGGACTGTATATATTTTGCTACCTTAAGCTGTCAATCCTCACGACTGCATTGAACATATGTTAGAACAACCCATTGTAAAATGTAACTGTCCAAGTGAACAAACAAACAAAAACTGACAACAAAGATGTAAAACAACCAAAATAAAAGATATAAAGGGTGTTATTAGAATTGACAAGGAGGAAGGTAAATGCAGTGGGTATTATAAATATGCAGTAGTAATTAATCTGGAAAATATCAATTGTAAACAGTGTGGCATTAACCTTTTTGCTTAGGGGAAAAAGTTCTTCTTCAAATATAGGTTTTTGACAACTAATTGAATTGCATCTGCACATAATGTGCTGTTTATCGTCTCGGGAATGTAGACAAGACAAACAACTGTTCCTCCATATCCAGTACCTTGTCTACCAATCACAACTTGGGTCACAATTTGCATAAACTAAAAACGGAATGATAGGTAGAGAAGCATACAGCTAAAATCCACTGCACCAGTCTCACTACATGATCAGCCGACATCTCAAGTGTGTCCACATTTTCTTCACTTCAAACTCCGCGACTGAATTTCATCATTTTTTTACTTTGACTGCTTGAGACTCATCCACACGGCCATCACCGTTGATTTCATGCATTATTGAAGGCACGTCTGGATTCTGTAAACTATTCATACCACACTTCTACAAAAACAGTCACAACGTTTCAAATTTCACTCTGCCTTTTCCCCCCCTTCCTTTTCTCTCTCAATATTGAATCAGCTGGCTTATGGTGTCTGCCTAGTAAAGCGTCACATCAATAGTCCAGTCAAGAACTTCTGGAGAGCATGAATCATAAAGAAAACCCTTCTCCTCCTCCAAAAAAGGGGAAAAAAGATAGAAATCGTGACTTGTGATTGGGAGACTGTGCCGGCAGTTCAAGTTTCCTCAACATTGGATGATTCTTTTTTTTTTTTTGCTGAGTGGCTGTGTGAATTTCCCACTTCCCTGACCCACCCCCCCTTGCCGCACTTGACTGCTGTGAGTGGCCAGCAATCGACATGGCGCCACAGTTCTTAGATGCTGCGGCACTTCCTAGTCAATCGGCAAGCTATATGGACTCAATTGCCTGGTTTGCAAGGGTGAATGCATACCACACTGACACAGATAAATTACTAAGTCTACAGGTCGTCACATGCAGTCCGTTCCACTGTTCAAAGAGAAATGAAAAACTATAGGGAACATCCCTCAGGAAATGGAAGAAGACCGAAACAGTGAAGACAGTTCAGGCATTCTCCCTTCTTCAATAAACCATCTTTTTTTTTTTCTTAGTGTGACAAATCCCGCTGGATTTTAAAGCACTCAGCTTTTCCATGTGATGGCCCATTCTAGTAGTTTTGAGCAGTATCATTTGCACATTATCCGAAGATTTCTGTCCAGGAAACACTGAGTGGGTCTGACTTCTATTCCCCATCCTTTCAAGAGAAACAATGGTGAAATGATGTATAATGACACACATTATGTTTGAAATTGACTAATTACCTCATCATATCCAATTGTTTGTCCAGTATCACTTTTAACGCCAAATGAGACATGACTGGCATACTATGCTAATGTCAACCAACCACGCTATTAGAAAAACTAGCAAATTTTTCTGAGTATTTTGAAGTGTCTTAGCCACATTTGCACAGTTTATCTGAACATGATTACATATCCAAACAGCAAACAGACATGAGATAATATGGTCCTTTTCAGTCCGGTTTTCAGACAGTCCACCAACAATCAGCATATATTGACAATTTTCCAGACAATTTGCTGACTTCTAGTTTTAGAATAAACATCTTGTGGCCAATATCAACCTGACTTCTCTCACAGGATTACAAGAAAGTAGAAGAACTTGTCATGTTTTGATGCCAGCCTTACTTACATGTAGAATTAAACCTTCATGCTTTGCAAATGTTACCATGTGGCTATCCACTTTTGACCAAAAAGAAAACAGGCTCTCACCCATTCGGTTGTATGGATGACTTTGCGATCAACACTTAGTCTTAAAATTGATATTTTCTGTAATTCTTGTAGGCATATCTTGTGCTACTGCTAGTGGATTAGAGTTTCTGTTTTTGCTGTGTGGCAAGGACACGTGTTGGGATGAATGAAGTACTGGTACAGCATGTGATGTAAAACCCACAAATCACATCACAGGGGATTTATCCAAGCTTTGAAAAGCGGCAAATATGCATTATAAAAAGCATACCGGCATGCATCATCACTTCTCCAGACAACATACCACTGTCATCCCATAAACGGTTCATGTTTCTGGAGCAATAATGTGCATGACAAACCAAACACCATGACCAAACACAGCGGTAAATCTTGCCAAATGTATTTGTGTTTGCTCCTCTGCAGACATCCACAGATTATTTCTGCAGACCAATAAATCTGAATGCAAGAACAACATCCTTCCTCTGCAGATTGCTAACACGTCGACTTGCACATGAGGTTCTGTGTCAAATGTACATATGGTTCTGTTATTTACTGTTTACTATGATACGTTTTTCTGTTCATTGTGATTTAAGCACCACATTGATGTCTTCGGAGGCGACAAATCATGTTGCGATCTCAATATTAAAAGCCTCCAACTGGTTTTATATATACACCCTCTAGTCAATTCATAATAAGGAAAGGTATGTCATTGAAATAACACATTCCAAAACTAATCCAAGCTAGATCGTAATCAGATCCATCAAAGCCAGCAAATGACCCTATTAGGAGTTATTGAGGTGATGCCCTTTCACACTCAGTTTTGTTTGATGAATTCAGCCAATCAGGATGCTTTCTGCCAGATTCAATTGGTCTCATTTAATGAATGATAACCAATATGGTCATAAAGCTTCTCTAAATCAATCTAAAGCCCCCAGTGCCACCACTGAGAAGGTCAGGCTAGGATTGGGAAGAGCTGCAAGGACTGTTGAGGGAAGAGACAAGAGGTGCTTCTTTTCCCAAGAGGTCTTCTCTTTCTTGTAATTACTCCCTGTCCCTGCCATCCATTCACCCCTCATCCATCCATCTCCCATTCCTCTAACTTTCTTCACTGCTCCATGCCTGCACCTGACAAGTGTAAATCTTATGGGGGTTGGGATGCTAGACTCTTCGTCTGCTGTTGTGGATTGAGAGCCATTTTTGTGTTGGCGGTCTGGTTTATCTATTAATGAGTGATATAAATTAAACTGCCATTACTGAAGACTGGCATCTGTAAATCAAATCATTTTTGGGCAAAATCTTGGCCTCCTGTGAAGTGCATTTTGTTTTATTGACACTCTCTGTTCTTGTTTGGCCTCTACATGAAATAGACGTAACATTACTTGTTCTGGTAACGTATGAACATGGTCGTAAATATGTGCCAATTGAATGTTTCAAATGAGCCACAAGTACGATTTCTGGAAGAATCAGTATTAACTTCAAAAAGACCTCACTGCACTTCTGTGGAGTTCTGCCCAAAGCCGTGTACATACTTCTATTGTAAATACCATTATAATTATGAAAATATTGGTCTGGTTACTGTTTCTTCCTGCTGGACAAAAGCAACTAACACAGAATTCATGTCTTGGAAAAGCAAGCTCGGAAAGCATGACCCCAAGGTTTCGTGTGTGTTCATTCTTCATCTAGAAGTTTCTTTACTATGAGTGACTAATGCCTGATTGAAAAAGATCAAAACATTTTCTGTTTTTGTCTGTCCCACTCCAGCTAGAAATTAATAGCTGACACTGTTTTGTAGAAAAATTCATGCCCGACACTCAACCTCAGGTGGTTCATTGTCTCATTTGCACCATCGAGACCAGCCATATATAGCGCCTTACATGCACAACGTAGAGACAAGGTTGCCAAGTTGTTACTATAAAAGACAACTGTTGAAATCCCCAGGCTTATGCTGTAAGCGTAGGTTGCCTTGGAGACAGGACATACTTGCTCTTCATTTTGGAACGCCCAAGCCTCATTGACAAGCATTCTACTCACAAGCGTCAGCAAATCCAAGTATCACTCAGACAGCGCGACATTCATGTTTCTCTTGACTCCATTCTATACCTAACCATCCCACCTTGTCCTGGCTTTCAAAACTCCCCTTTCATCCTCCTTAATCCACCAATCTGTTCCTCTGGTCCTCACCTGACAAATAGTAAATCTTTCCCTGGGATATTTGGAGTATTGCCGACAGTTAGGATCAACTAAGTAAGGATCTGTGCGCTGTACATTTGTTCATCATCATCTTCTGTGTCATACATCTTTCTTTCAGAGAGAGGGAGAGAGACAGAGTCCCAATTGCTGAGATCCCTTTGGCTTCATATGACCCGGAATTTGTCAGAATTCTTACCGGACAGGACAAGTAATAATTCATTCATACGACCCTAAAAAAAGGCTTCTGTGTTCCTCTTACTTGTTCCCGAAACCTCCAAGGATAAGCTTTTAAGGAAGGTGAATGCATTCATCTTGATTTCAAATGTTCTTCCGTGATTGTAACCGAATTGAGGGGAACTTTTCAAGCTGTCCTCAATAAAGAATGCCTCAGTGAGGATGTCTCCAGAATACTGCCCGAAAGATGGAGCCAGTACAAAACAGTGATTTATGACATACATATAAAAATCTGATCTGATGATCATCTTTGCAAAATTTTTAAAATTATTGACTTTTTAGCATCCTAGGGTCTCAGCAGTAAGAAACAGATTCTATCAGCCCAGTTTAGACATTTTTTTGTTCACTGCCTGAATCAACAATAGTCTATCCCAATTTCTTCTACTGTGGGATTTTCATAGATTCTATAGGATACTGAGTGCAATGGTTGTGTGGACTGACAGGATTAACTTCACCACTTGTGGGTTTAGATGTTATAACAAACAATACAGGTATGAGAAGACCTTTGTAAAAATGACTAAGAAATCTGACATTGACACCTTTTTAGAATATTCTCCAAGGCTTGCTGACAGGTCACAAAAACATCACCTCAAATGGAAAATTGTACTTCTCTGTAAATTCAGTGACATATCTAGAACAGGTTGACAAGCTTCAACAATTCCGCAGGATGACTCAGAAAAACCGAAGAAGCAAAATAAATGGTTGTCTGAGGCCTCTCATTAATCACTGGCCACACAAACACACACATATGTATGAATGAATCGGCACTAAATTTCCAGCAATTAAAGTCTGACCACGGTCTGCTTAGCACTATGGGTTCTATTGCTTGTGTCATTCACTATCATTTTATTACTAGATAAATGGGAATGATTGCATTGATCACTAACTGGGGAGTGAGGAGTGGAGTAAATTGGTGTGAAATGGACTTCATTTGTTGCCACAAATGGGCAAGGATGGAGGTGGAGGTAAATGCCAACACTTTAACCCGAGAAATGTGCATGAACACATCAAATTTTAATATGGAATGACATGTGTAAAGTACAAACACATGTCAGTCATGTAGATGCACCTGTAAAGCAAGTTTGTGTTTATGTGAATTGGAATTTGAAGTTTTCAGAGCATGACATTTTTCTGGTTTCCATAACAGCAGGGTAGGCAAAGCAACCTCTTTATTTTCCAATCAATGTAACTTTAACATGCTGCAGATAACCCATCTGTCTTTTTCAAGTGTATACCTTTAGTCACTGAAAGTTCTCCCCTTGCAATTTTTTTCTTTCTAATTTTACCTACATTGGGCACTTCTTGAGTTCCAATGAACTGATTCTGAACTGGCCTTTAATTCACTCCTCCTTCTCTCCCAACACTGGAGGGAAACTGGGGCATCTACCCCGACAGCATGTTTCGGCACGTGTAAAATTGATGGTAGACCACATATTTGCAGAAACGCGTTCTCCCTGAAGATGTCAAATTCCGCATGGATGGCCTGATGCCCGATATTTTACGGCAGACCATAAATAGGCCAGAATGCGTGTGGTAACTGTAGATACTGCTCCAGTCAGCCAGTCCCTAAGGCTCTGATTTTTTTTCTGGTGAATTTGGGTTTTTGAAAATTTTTACCAAGTTTATTTATTGTGGAACTGTTTGCCCCATTTGCTGTGGACGTGCTTGGAAAGTAAAAAGTCTGTTATTTGTGAAGAATGTTTTGATACATACAGCTACATAATAGCCTGATAAAATCAGTACAATGTAAAGGGCTTCTTTATAAGTATAAAACTGAAACTCTTGAGCATTTGTGAGAAAGAAATATCATGGTCTAAGAAATTATGCAATTCATTGAATTAATTACAACATTTAATCAAATTTGAAATTACTAATTTGTGACCAGATCCCACAAAAAAAGGGTATTGAGGTTATCAACTTTTTAAGTAATTGTTTCAGATTACATTATAAAGAGCTGTCTGAGTTCTTTTTTCTGTATCACCTAGTCTAGCATCCCAATGAAAAGGGGTAGGATACGGATGGAAAATGATGACAGTTTCTATTAATTTTGATCACAGTTATTAAAAACACTTTTTGGCACATGACAAGTTGGTATAGATGACATCGAACATGCTTAAATAAAAAAAATGGAAGTGACATAATGTCTTCTGCAGGTCTCTTTCAAAATTAGTATTTTCAGCTTTAATTTCCAGACAGATACAAACACTTAAAACATGGGAGTGTGGAGACGACGTCAGAACAACCTTATATGGAAGCTTCTTACACTCAGAAGAGATGGTAGACAACTGTAGTGTAATCAACATGCATGAGATGAGAGCTTCACTTGGCAAGTTTACGGTGGAAAAGGATATGGCCACGTTTTCTTAGACTTTACACTCTAGCAACAGGAAATTGAGTCGACACTGATTAGTGAGAGAATATAATCAAACTTGACTTTCAGAAAAACAAGGTAATGTCTAATCACCCCCTGAAGACCAGAGACCTGCAATCATGGCCTTCTCATCAATAATCCTCTCTCCTCCAGAAAAAAAAGTCTCCAGGACAGTCACTGGCAGACCAGTAGTATCCTGCAGTCCCTTGTTCAATTGTGAAGGAAAGATGAAATATTCAGAATTCCACTCAATTCACAAGGGAAATAATCCTTGACAGGCCTACAGTGATCTTTGGAGACTGAATTGATACTTCCCAATCAGCAGAGCACGGTCAAGACAGGAGTGAATGACAGTATGTCCACTGGGGGTCACTGCTATACAGGTCAGTGGGCAATGGACAGCCGCTCACTGTATTCTGAGCTGTACACAGAACACCACCTTACTGCAGGGTACCAGTGATATTACCTGCCACTTTTGAAAATTGGCACTGAAGGTGATATATGTATGAGAGTGGGTTATTTACTTGCTGTCAATTACAATGGCTCCTACAGGGTACAATTGTAAACAAGTCTTGAGAAGTTGACAGGTCGAATGTAGAAGTACCTCCAAAAGGACTGATCAATTACAACACTCAGAGCCTAAAACAACTTGTTTAGATGAGATTGCATCTAAGAAAAACAAAAATCCATAGAGAAATCACAAGCAGTAAAATGAGTGCTTCATGATGCCTCCAGTCAAATTGATGGTCCTGTTGAAGTGCACCCTCTAGAGTTGAAGTATTTCTTAGAAATGACTGATAGTAGTGCTAGTAGCATAGAAAAATGTTAGTTCAGTCAGATGAAAGTTGAAATAAAGCCAACTTTGGGGATGGAGATATCAAGAGCAGCTGTAATCACTGTGCACAATGCAATGTTTAATAAAATATTTCTATTTTAGACTAAACCTAGACTAGAAATTTTCTGACAGGGTATGACAGACATGTACTGTAAACAATTTTATCCAAAGAATGAATACAACAGGATGATCAAATTTGATGGAAAATAACAAAAACCTTCATTCACTACATCAGCCAACTTTGTCAAGGAACATCAAAATGGCCGTAACGAAATCAAAACACTGGCAAAGGGCAGTTCAAGGTAACAAAAAATTGCTCAACTGAACATCATTACTAGACTTATTACCTTAGGTAGATAGGTACGTATGGTTGTTGACAGGCCTTCATCAATATGTCCCCACATTGATGAGAGTCTTCCTGAAGTCTTCTTGGGTGATAAAGCAAGGTCCCAGTAACTCCTTAAACTCTTCAAGGGTTAGTACGGAGGTACCCTTGGGACCTAACCTCAGCTCCTAGATTCAAGATAAGAAGCAGGGTTTAATATCCTGACTTAAGGTTTCTGCTGCTGCCAAGAGAACTGTTCTTTATGACTGTATCCATAATTCAGCTGACACAAATCCCCCCAAGAGTGCTAGAATCATAACTACCTTTCCCAGGTAGAGATTCCGTACATACGGCCTTCCGTCCCTGTCTTGGTACATCTCTACAATAAAATCTGAACACAGCCCTGGCCATGTGTCGTCAAAGGAACCCACAGCCATCAGGAGTGGCATCAACGTTGTGTCATGACAGGAATGAAGATGGAACTTGTATGGACTGTAGAAGACAGAGAAAAGAAATGCGATACAGGATGTGGATTGAAACACTCAGCGATTCTAAAAGTGAACTCAGTCATAGCATTCTATTGGTACCCTGTAAGTTACAATACTTTTGACTTTTGTTGTACTCAAGATGATAGCTTGTACTCAAGAACTGAATAAATAACAATCTATCAACAGTTGGCATGAAGACTCTTTAGCTGCTCTGTCTACACCCGCCACCATATTGAATGTAAAAGTTTTACTTGGAAAGCTTTATTTGGTCAAAAGCCAAGAAATGAAACTCAAATCAACAGTAACAGGCACACGGTCCGCATAAGAAATACAATACATGACACTGCATTTAATCCTAACCCCCAAGGGTGTATGTAAAATCTTATTGAAATAGGAGGATTTGGGACTGTTAGGGGTACCTATGATAGCTACTGGATTAACTTTGAACTATAAACAGAGGGGGATATTACAACAGTGCAAATGATATAAACTGTGACAACCATCAACACACCTTTCCCCAGTGATAGCTCTGTGTACGTTGTCTACTATCAGGCTAAGTAGTGGACCAACAGAATAGGGTAGATTGTCCCTGGATTGGTCAGCTCCAGCGATACAATGCTTCATGATATCGACAGCTGCTTTCTCTACAATACCAGCGATGGGTTCTAAAACAGGAGACAAAGGAAAATCGTGTGCCTGCAGAAAGAAAAAAGAGAGAGTTGAGAGAATTGAATTAAGAGGAAGCAAACTAGAATGAATTAAGAAGGTCTAAAATGTTTGAAGAATTTGTGATTTGATTTTTAGAATATTTAAGATTGGAGGGGATTTGTGAGTAAAATAGAATATCACACAAAATTAAGAACAAAAAGCAACAAAACAACACAAACAAACAACTTGGTAAGTCAACACTGAAAGCAACATGGGTTCCAGAGAGAACTAATTTAACCAAGGACATCCCAGTAATGAAAGTTACCAACAAGTTTCCTTACCTGTCTTGCACTGATCCCGTCCCGGACAGACACCAGATCTAAATGAATCTTATCTGGGTCTTGATCTAGAAGTTCTTGGACCTGAAGACGGATGGGACGGATTCCTGGAACCACATCGGTATTCTTGGTAGTGCTGAAGTAGGAATCCATTAAAGGTTTGCAGTGGACATAGTTTGGGTACAGGATTTCTGTTGATTCATGATCCACGTGAACTCTTGGTAATCCTATTAGTGAACAAAATCAAAGTGAACAAACATAAACTCAGCTCCAATGTACTACGGGTATAAATTTTCCAAAATGTTCATTGTTGATTGGACAGACCAACATGTGCTTATAATTTTAGTCTATTTACTCAGCTTTTATTTAGGATTTTCCACGTTGTGCAGAAATTAACAATGCACAGTTACTCAATGGCACAAACATGTAGTTTATACTCCAGATAAAGTAACGGTCACAATGGTTCCGATGAATTCAAAAGACTTGAAAACCTCTGAGTAAATCCGTCGGGTTTATGCAGATATTGAGGAAGAGTGAGTGGGGCTCTACATCTCGGAATAAATTCAGAAATGCCAGGCATTGAATTCTTAATGGATTTAAACAGGTAGTTGAGGGATGACAGAAACTACATGACATGTATCTACTTTTTGATCAAATGATAAAACAAGAGCAAGTTGTCTTTGGCTTCTCACCATTTTGATTTGTTTTCAGATCTTCTCCGTACATAGCAGCTAAGACGCAGGACATAGACTTCAGGTTTCGTTTAACATTGGTGGAGCGCAAACTTTTAGAGGGGAAAAACAAGAACTGGAATAAAGTTCCAATAACATTAGTGGAATGTAAACTTTAAGAGAGAAAAATAATACCAAAAGGAATTAACTTTAAACTCATGAAAATTTCAGTATATATTTTGCCATTTTTCATTAGCACAAGGCAATATGAAGTAAACGACATCTTACTACTGGTGACCTACGTGACTTTCAACAAATTCCACAAATGTTCTTGTGCAACCATTTTAATATGCACAGACAACAGGGTTTGGGGGGAACTTACTACATGTCACTGTAGTTGAACTTTGGAGACAGGAATTTCAGTTTCTCAATGTAGTGTTTCCGGAAGTAGGTGCCAAGTTCATATGTCTGATTCATGCCTAATGTAGTCAGCTGACCTCGATGAGCACCACCCTGCCGGCAGAATTATTATATTAGAATTACACATACATCTGAAAACACTTTCCTTTTTTTTTTTTACAAAAAAGAGGTCTATTCAGAAAATTTGCACTGTTCTGTTTGAAATTGAAATGTTTAAAAAACCTTTGTCCTCCTGGCTCTTCAGACAATACTAGTCCCAATTTAGGGCATAAGGGACTTGCTTTCATTTAGCTTTTTAAGCAGAAAAATTACAACATATACTTAACTACATGGAAATGCATGAGCTGAGCAAATATCAGCGTAGAACCAGAACAACACTGTGGCTTGCTCAGTCTTGCCAGTCTTGCTAAGAAAACATTTTCCGTGTACATCCTTACAAGATTACAATCCCTTCCCAAGTCCAGCTTCAACAAAGTATCCTGCCAGATACACACGAACCTTTCGTGTAGCTTCTTTTGTAAAATGTCAAACATTGAAAAAACCTTTGGTTGCATCTGACAAATACATGAACTTGGACACACTCACTTTGTATGTTGTTGCCTGCTGATAGGATTCCTCGATAACGGAGTGATGAGGGCCAGATTTGCCATCCAATGAGTACACATCATAATCGCATTTGAGGTAATCTTCTTCTATAAACATGGTGTCTTTATCCCATACCACCTAAATACATGAAAAAAGCCAAGAAATGGCTAAAAAAATGAAAGATGTATGTGATGCATTTAAATTACAGCATGCAGAGATGCCAACTTTTCAAAATGAAAAAGTGTTATCCTATCACACTTCCAGTTTCCCAACCGACCCTTATTTTTCAGCGCGACCATAAAAATTTTCATCGGCATATTAGAAAAATTTTTTTTTAAATTTTTTAAAAATCCTGTTGTCTTTTCTTTCATAACAAACACTGGTCAACAATTTTTCATGTCAAAACACTTGTATTTACCTGACTATCATTGTGCAAGTGTGAATTGCAACTAATTGTTGATTATATTTCCACATTAATTCTGAGTAGTTTTTATTTTAATCACTCTTGTGGCAATTTTGTGCAACTTTCGTCCCATTCAATCAGCTTAAGAAATTGTCCAAAAATCCTTACCTACCGACCTTATTTAATCGGAAGCAGAGCTGTTTTTTCTTGGCCTAACTAATGTGCTTCTCTGTGTCGTAAGATCCAGCGTGGGCAATATTTATCATGTCACAGTTACATGCATTGCAAAACACATAACCTTCTCCATGACGAGACTTTGCAATAAAGACCTATTTTTGTGGTGTATTCGTCCCTGAACTTCTGCTCACTTGTTGCTTTCGTACAAAACAAGTCCAGTTGCTCACCAAATACTCAAGAATCAAATCCTCCGCAGTGTATGGTTTTGTACCTTCGAGTTGGAAACTGTAAAAATCTGAAACTGGATTGCGCAGTCATAAACAGACTAAACAAATCGTAAAAATTACGCCTAAATCGTAAGAGTTGGTATCTCTGGCTGGGTATGGACTCTTACCACATGTTTGACTTTTCCCACAAATTTTCCAATGTAGGGCCTGTTTGTTTCCCACGGATCTGGATCTATGATCCTAATGCTGGTTTGCAGCATTTATTACGTGAGTTTTGGTGTCCATAAACCAACCAAGGATCAATGATCACGACCATAGATATCATTAAAATTCATTAACACTGTGTAAATGGTACACAGTGATTTATTATCAGAGATAACCTAAACGTTTAACTGGAAAGAGTTCCATATACGGACAACACCAATTTTCCCTTAAAGTGTTATAGCAGCCATTAGAAAAGTGATAACATGTCCTAAACTGTGAAATTTAGCTGGGAAAATTCCCAAACATTTCCTTAGAAAACACTTCACTTTCAGACAAGTCTAATAGGTTGGTGCACAGAGGCACCAAGCGTTGTCACCAGCAGCAGGTGTGTATGGAACTGTTTCCTTTAAATTAAGCAGGGTAGGGAAAATATTGAGGCAGTACTTACACGTAGGGCCTACAAAACATTTAAAAAATTTCAGAACAATCTCAGAGCGTTGTGCACAGGGTTTCAACTGATGTCAAGATATGGAACTCTTGCCCTTTTGAATTAACTTTCCTTCATTGCACTAATTACGTCATCAAACATGTCAAAGTACAACTTCAGCAAGTTCAGGCCTAGGGGGCCAGGGGCCTACCTCTTCAACTCCTGGCGTTAGCCGTATTGGTGTTCGCGCTCCATGCCGAAAGAAAATCTGCACCAACTTCAGCTGAAGATCAGGTCGGTCCGTCAGCACATCTGTGTGCTCTTCCCTAACAGCTGAGCTCAAAAAACAACCATTTCGACTGAGGTGTTTATCACTGCCCTCCATTTTTTTAAAACTTAGCTGTTCAGCAAAAGAGGCCTTCAATTACAAGTTACTGACGTTTATGTATAGTTACCTTACAGCCTATGTAAATTGTGATACGTAACCACATGCGCGCATTCGCAACGTTATCTGTTCACGTCTGAAGTCCATGCTACGCTTCCTTATTTGACACGACAAGTCGTTTGGCCTGCAGCACCTAACTATTTTTGTGTGAGTGTCATCGTAAGAGGAATGAGGGCGCTATTTCAGTTTAACGGATCCACCGTTCCTACCATTACACATTCCACAGCATACCTCATACAAAGATCTAACTAGACTAAAAACGTCTCTTCTCTTCTTTGCCGATCTTAAGTTTCTGACGCTCGACAGGGGATTAATTTTGACCAGTTTTTAGGCCGAGACATACACAGCTCCATCCATTCTAACTTTTGATTATTTCACCCCTGATTAACAGGACGTTACAGCTGTTACTCGTACCATAGAGGGGTTTGTACGTAGCTCTATGCTCGTACGGATGGCAGCAGGTCGGACACAATAATAATTCGGCTTTGAAGAACTTCCGCTAGATTAGTTCCCCTCCTGAACGTAGTCGCCAAACGTCTTACAGACGTCCTCTGAACGTAGGGACCGGTGGCGGGTAATGAATCCCCCAGAATCCTGCCGAGTGTACGTAAATAAGGAAACCAATCATAGCATATTTTGCTTTTTCTTCTGCGTTACCGAAAATATATCTAAAACTTAACACAATAACCAATGATTTGAAATGAATTGCCGTACAATGATGATATAAATTACCACACTGTGATCAACTGAGCTCTAGTAAAGATACATATGGAGATAAATGTACACGTACTTGTGTTTTTTTCGCCTACGAGCTGAAACGCATTGCTACTGGCCTACAAAAATTTTATACCCAGCAAGAAATGAGACCGAGGGGTACCCCCCCAACATGTCCAATCCCTACATTCCAGACTATTGTTACTTAGCACATCCCCCCAAGATGTCTTAAAGGAATTCCCCAGATTCCTGCGAGACAATGACCAACACAAAGCAGGGGGGGTTCTCTCCGTCTCATACCTTGCTGCATATGAAAATTTTAGATATTCAGCATCCGAATTGTAGGGCCATGGAGGTAGAATTCTACCTCCATGGTAGGGCTAAGCGCACGCGTCAAACCGCAGCCAGCTGTCGGTCCTCATTATCATAGGGCCTAGGGGCGGGTACCAGTCCAGGACGCGGGCGACCTGAACGACCGCCTTTCTTTGTGGTAATCGCCCTACCCGCATTTTTTTCTGTACCACATATTCGCTACGGGCTCGTAGCAGACCCTCGACCTGGACCAATTTGACGAAAGCATGCTTGATATAAAAAGGGGTCCGACCTTGAGAATCCTCTTACTGAGCTATTTTCAATATGTTTCGTCTTCGTGTTTATGTATATGACACCTGCAGTTATAACCAATATTATGTGTGGCAGCGGAAGATATACAGCCAGAATGAGACAGAGGGGTACCCCCCTCCAACATATCCAATCGCTATATATCATGCTCTAGACTATTGTTACCCAACATATCCCCTAGCTATATGAAAACAGTTCCTCAGATTCCAGCAAAACAATGACCAACACAAAGTAGCGGGGTTCTGTCCGTCTCATATCTTGCTTCATATGGGATTACCTGATAGTTAAAGGCAACAACAGTTTTCTGAAAAACCGTGCTCTCTTGAAACTAAGCGAAATTACTAATCCCCGGCCCACGGCAGCGACAATGCAGTCGGGCCAAAATGCTCAGTCTTAAGATCTTGTGTTCCAGTGAAGTACGCAATATTTATTTATTTATTCTGGCAAAAAGACTATTTATAATGACAGTCACAATAAAAAAAACTAAGAATAGTAAAAGACAGAAGCCAAGGATAACCCAAGAAAGCTGTATTCCATTGGGGTCCTCACAAAAAAGAAAAACATTTATACAATACTAAAAATATTAAAAAATACAGTGGTGGTTAACATAGATTTTTTTGAAAATGTGTAAGATTTTGAAAAATAACCCACAAGTTTAAAATTTTGATTTTGATGACAAGTACATTTTGGCTGTTTTATAAAAATTTTGTAGAGTATTACAACTTTTTACTTCATTGGGAAGCGAATTCCAAAATTGTACTTCAGTATAGAAGAAAGTGTTGCATTCAGGCCCCTTTATACAGGGAACAACAACATTTGTTGTACTACTACTGGAATAACTGTGTGTATTTGAAACTTTTTTGAAATTCTCACAAAGATAATCTGGTGCCATATCATGAAAAATGTTATAAACCTGATTCAATTTTAACTGTATTACCCGATCATTTACATTAAAAAAAACCCAACCCTTTCAATTCTGCTTGTCCAATATGAGATCTGGGACCTAGGCTTAGAATAAAACGGACGATCTTATTTTGAGTTATTTGCAACCTCTTTTTTAGTTTAGTAGACAGTGCAGAAAAGCAGGATAAGCAACAGTAATCAAAATAACATGTTCTGAGAGCAGAACATAATTGTTTACGAGATCGCTCACTTAAACAATTTACATATCAATATAAAAAACTTAATCTTGCTCTAGCCTTTTTGATGACAGAATTGGCAACATTCTCACAATTGGCGAGGTACAAATTACGAATGTATGTATGCTAAGTAGTACATAGTGTGAACTGGCAATTAATGGGGTCACTTGCGCCCTATGGTTGACCAGAAGGGGTCACATTTCCGGAGGCCGAAGGCCAAGGGAAATAGAATCCTTCAGTCGCGTCACAAGCCTGAGGGGTACGGTCGATTATGCTAGTTGATGCAGTGTGGCGTTTTATGCCTTATGATGTTTCGTGCATTCCATATGTGACACGGAAAAAAATCGCCCTACGTGCGCGTACAGCCACAAAGGGCTTTTCAATACTCTCTAGCTCTACGGACACTGCACTCTGCAGACTCAGGCTCGAGTTCTGTCATCCATGTTCTATTGAAATCCATCTCAACATTCGATAGGAACAAGCTGGCTTCGGATGACCAGTTGCCTTGATTTTGAACTTACATTTTACACGGGACTCCCTGTCCAGGATGAAGTTCGATATCATTTTGAACCACGTGGGCACCTTTGGTACCTACCAACGACGTATTTATTTTGTCATGACGTTAGTGGCCATTCCTTCCGCTCTGCACACTTTTAGTCCGGTGTTTCTGAGCGCTAAGACCGATCACTGGTGCACCGCGCCGGAACTCATCCGCTACCGGGACAACTGCAGCTCTTTGCCTCTTGACGACCCCGATCAATGCTCAGCTTTCTTGAAGAGCATTAGCATTCCAAAAGAGGTGGACACCGAATCGGGCAAGATCTCTTACTCCCAGTGTCGGCGATTTAATCTGACTGGTTTAGACGTGGTAACTGACAGCGGAATTCTGCTTTCACAACCTTTGATCTTGACTGGTGGTGAGGAAGATGACGGTGTTACTTTTACATATGAGGATGCAAAAAGTTCTATCTACAACCAGACTTTGGAAGAGGATGAAGCTATCCAAGTTATCCCATGTGATAAAGGATGGGAGTATGACACGTCACAATATAGCAGCACAACAAACCATCAGGTATTGCATCCATCGTAATTTACCGCCAGTCCTCCCAAGAATGTCTGATCTGCTTTGTTGTGATCCTTTTAATTGCCTGAATTTTTTCAACTACATGTATTTGGACTCCATTTAGCACACAAGTAGCATCCCAAATCAAATTTTACATTTTTTGGCAAGGACCATGTTATGTAAATATTTGATCCTGTTTATTTTGCTCCAATTAAAACGAAAAAAAAGAAGAAAACATCCTGCTGAATATTTCCATCTTTGTCTATATTACATAGTGGTGCCCAATAAGGCTGTCCCGAATATCTGAAAAACCGAGTATTCAATCAATTATCGAATATTTGAAAATTATTTTTTGAATTTAAATATTCGATTGCAAAATTCATGAAAAGGAAGAGAAATTTAATTTTGTTTTAAATGAGAAAAATTGCACTATGGAGGCTTATTTCAAGCAGATTAAAAAAAAAGCAACAGAAATCTTTCAACAATTCAATAAGTAAGTTACTCATTAAACAATTTAAAAGGAATTGAAATTTTCAACAAGGCAAGAAGTATTGTTCATCTTATTATTAAATCTTGCCAAATTGTGGCTGGAGATACTCCTAGACGTGAGAAGCTATTATGTGATTATAATGTACAATTGAGTGCATTATTGCACTGGTTTTGTGTATTGTTTGTTCAACAACCTGCCGGTCGGTTGACCGCATATTCTATCAAATTGAAGGTCAGACCTAGTGGCCAGTATTAGGATCTAAAAGCAATGAAAAGTAAGTTTTTGAGTTGACGAAAATCAGTAAATTGGCAGGGGTGCACAAATTGTATGTAATAAGACCTATAAAATAATACGGTGACGGTTTTGGGCTGAAAAATGCCAAAGTTCAAGGGAGATTGAAAACCATTTTTTGGGGGGGCCCAAACTTTTTGGGGATTGGAATTTTTATGTTACCTTATGTGACCTTTGTAATGGGCAAGCTTTTTTAAACACACTTTTTGAAGGAAAAAAAAATTGAAATAAATAGACCAAAACAAAGCTATCTTTTTTGGGGGTGGGGGATATGCCCTTCTTGTTGCCTCCTCCTACAGATCCGCCCCTAGTAAAGTTTATTCACTGATCTGTATTCTGTTAATTGCTTTGGTACTAGTCAATGCTGTGTGATACAATGTAGTTTCTCAAACTACAAAGGAGATAAGCCACTTCATTGAAAAATGTCACTGCCCTGAAATTATCAAATGATTAGTTGAGAACAAAAGGAAAGCAGAGGGAAAGGATAAGACGTCCCTTTACACAAAACAAAAAAGCTAAAACAAAAAATCCAAAACCTACCAAAAAAAATTATTAGAAAGTGGATGGGTGGGGTGGGTGCGGGGTTGTGTATGCTCCTTTAGGATCTGCTACCGATTGCATTTAGACTGGGTTTAGGAAAGATAGTTTTTCTTCTGCTTTTTCAAAAGATTGAGAGTGACTTAGAGGCCATGTATGATAAAGGTCTCTTATTCTGACATAAATGAAAGCAGTGGTTTTTATGGTAAGAGTTCCACACCCAGCTCCAACGAAATCACCGTGACCATCAACACAAATCACATCTCACTTTGTACTTACATGGACAAGTCCGTTTAGTTTCAGAAAAACATAAATTGTCTGAAGAAAAGTTATTCTGTGATCATATTTCAAAACTTGTATTGGTGTTTATAAAACTCAAAATTTGTGGTGACTGGATTTCAGATTTCTCTCTGTTATCGTGGTTACAGGACAAAATCTCCTTTTCCTTTCAGTATGAACTAGTATGTGAGAGAGCCAGGCTCATCAAGTATGCTCAATCCGCCTTTTTTGCTGGAATGTTGATTGGCTCCTTTCTTATTGGATTATTGGCTGACTGGTAAGATTGAACTCATATCCAATGTCATATCCAGGTCTTGGGTCCACAGGCACAAAATGGAAATTTTCTGAAATAACTGTGAAAACATTTCTCACCTTGAGAGAATCCTTATTATGCTTCAAGATACACGTAGGTGGCATTACCTGTTTAAAATGCTGACTTTCACTTCTGTTTAACTAAGCAAAACATTGGCAACATGTCTGGGGAGCCTCCCCACCCCTCCCCCCACTGGCTGTACCACTGTAGATATCCCAGTTACATGAATAAGGGAATAAATATGTGGTTGGCTGGTCTTAAACTCCCCGAGCAGCAGGTGAGGACATTATTAGAAGTCATTCTCCTCAACAAGGTCTCAAACGTTACATGTTGTTTAAGACCAACCAAGCACATACATGTATTTATTTCCAGTCATAAATACAATTTTAGACAGCGTCAAAGAAAATCAATATACAATACATTTCCAAGGATTTTGTGCAAATTTTCCAAAAGAATCTTGTTATATGGATTTGGCGCACGCAGACTCTTGACCAATCAGAATCAAATAAACTGTCTTGTATCGAGGTACCAGTGCATGATATTATCAAATATTAATACACGGTGAAGTTGCACATTGTTGAATAAACACTGTCTGAACATAGAATGTAGAATAGGCCATGGAGGTCCTTGGTAAGACACTGGTGTAGCATGATTGATGACATGACATTATAAGAAGAGTAACCTTCTCAGCCACTTCCACCCATCACTGTTACATTGGAATTCTGACAAATCCCCTTGAGCAGTCACAGTTGTGATATCACGATTTTTCCAGCTCCAACACAACAGGCACCAACAAATCTGTAATATTGTTAGCTCAAGTACCCTGGCAGACATATATTTGCTAGCTTTGCTAGGTGAGGTTGGTTAGGTCAGGTCAAGCTATTGTCACTGATTTCTGATATTGTGTAGGTTGCCTTGGCGAGCACTGAGTCTGGTATTTTCAGACATCTGTATACATTCATGAAAAAGGTATTTCTCAGTCCCTTGCAACCAAGTGCTTTTTGTGTTGTTTTGGATATTTCTAAATCAATATAAAATTTCATCACTTTTCACAGGATTGGTAGAAAACCAACATTCTTCATTTGTTTGGTTGCTTCATTTCTGGCCGGTATTGCCCAAGCATTTGCACCCAATCTGGCTGTTTTTATCGTGGTCCGTTTCATAGTGGCACTCTTTAAATGGGGCCTGTACACAATGGCTTTTGTAATCGGTAGGTTTTAGTAGTGTGTAGCATTATTTAAAAAGCCACCATTTATCCTAACTTGCTGAGAGTTGGGTATTTCATATGAAAGTTGCCCACTGTGAACTCAACCTGTGACACATTCTTTGTCATTATTATGGCCATCCTGCATTCCAGACAAGTAAAGCTTCTGTTTGCATTGAGTTCCTTTCCAATAGTTCGTCTATTCCAAGTTTGGACAGTTTTGTAATCATAGCTCAAGTCTTTGTGAGCACAAAGTATACAGAGTTCCTGATGACAGCAGATAATATTCGCAACTTATCAACTCCACATACATTGCATTCATTCCTGAGAATCCTCCTTTTCATTTTTTTTTTGTAGGCACTGAGTTTGTTGGTCCGTCCATCCGAGCATTTGCTGGACAATTCATCAACATCTACTACGCGATAGGCTACATGTTGCTAGCTCTTTTTGCTTACTTAATTCGTGACTGGAAGATGCTGCAGCTAGCTCTCACGATGATCTATGTTCCTTTTATCTTTCTCATTCCGTTAGTAATACTGTACATGTAGATAGTGCACATGTCTCAGTATTCATGTTTAATTCTAATGACTCTTAGTGTTCAAATCTTGTTTCATCTCATCACTCATGGGTGCCATTACCCAGTGACTTCCATTCCAAAGTTCCAAAATGAAAAAAATTTTTTGTTTAGATATTTGTGATGAATTGACATTGTAAACTGCAGCCTATGTGACTGTAGTGTAGTGTTAAGACAATTATGATAAAAAATATGAACCGATGTCAAACTACATAAGAAAAGGTGAGAACATGTTAATTCACACACTTCATAGGAAAAATAATCCGCTATAGACATTAGCATTATTGAATACGAAGCTAACACGATGCCAAACAACACATAAAGCAAATTGAATCCCTCGTAAGTCACTTGTCCTTGAACAACAGAAGTTGAAAGAGAAGCTTTCACTTTTTTCAGGTTTCAGAGCAATGAAAATTTAATGCGTACGACTAGACTGCCTCCTGTCTTGTGATGGTCACATGACAGGTCAGGAGAGGGCTTCATTTCAGTAGCACCATTCACAAAGACACTTGCACTATGTCCATTGAGTCGTGAGCTCTTGCTGTGAGGTATAGAGTCCCTAAAATTGTACCTTTTTTATTAATTTCATGAATAATAATAAGATGTGGCTTTTTGGAATTCTTATTTTTTGTAGAGTTCTCCCTGAATCCGCTCGCTGGTTGATGTCTCGTAACCGAAATGAAGATGCTGAGAAGATCGTGCGAAAGATGGCAAAGGTTAACAAGGTGGAACTTCCAGCAGATCTATTTGAAGAGGACAAGAACCAGGAGGAGGTGTGATACCAGACAAGACTGAATTGGCTTGGATGACAGAATAACTATCTGATAATCCCTCTTACATCCCTTTCAGGCCCTTAGACAATTTTATAACTCCCTGTTACTTCAGGAATAACGACTACATTATGTTTATGATTTGTTGTGCATTTTAAGGTGTATCTCCTCATATACATGTACATTGTAAGTGTAAACTGTGAAATTTTAGAAGTTCAGTACTTTACCTTTCAGTTCGCATTTTCCCAAGTAATGTACTGACGGCTTGGTTACCAATTTATGAAATTATCACATGGGTGTTTTTTACATTTTGTCTGTCTTCCAATAACCATACCATGAAGGTTGGTTCTGTTAGTAATGGCATATAGTTTCTTTTCAATTCTACAGCAACCCGAGATCACTGTCGTTCGTAGATACACCTATCTGGATTTAGTTCGCACTCCCAACATGTGCTGCAAAACCATCAACATACTGTTTTGTTGGTTAGTCATTCTCTTAATTATGCAACTAAATTATTTTCAATAATTGTCCTATATTTTATACAGTATAATGTGAATATTAATGGTCAGTACTATTCAGTGGATAATTGAAGGGCATATATTCTAAGAAAAAAAGCAATTTGATTTTGCATTTTGGTCACTTTCCTTTTGGACATTTTGAAAACTTACCAGAAGGCACTTTACAAATACAATATAGTTTATGTCCTAATGATGATTTCTTTCAGGTTTGTCAACAACATGGTATACTATGGGATATCTCTGAGTACCTCAGATTTGGGTGTAGATCATTACCTTGCTGCATTTGTTGCCGGTGCTGTTGAAATACCAGCCTATATCATGGCAATACTCTCCATGCAGTATATTGGTCGTCGTTTGCCACTTTGTCTTTACCTTGTGGCTAGCGGAATCGCCTGCGTAGGAGCCACTCTCTTTTGTAAGTTGATGGTAATAAAATGCTGGGGTAAGGGTAAGAAAGAGGTGTGTTGGGATGGGATAAATGGGGGATTAGTTGGGGTGAGGGGTGGGGATTGGGCTGAGGTAAGGGCTGCTGTTGGATAAGGATAGGAATGGGGTAAGGCTGGGTTGGGTTGGGATAGGGGAAATGGGGCTCCATTGTGGATAAAGTTGAGGGTAGGGGCGTGGTAAAGGCTGCTGTTGGATAAGGATAGGTACTGGGTTGGGCTGGGTTGGGATAGGGGAAGTGGGGGCTCCATTGTGGATAAAGTTGAGGGTAGGGGCATGGTAAAGGCTGCTGTTGGATAAGGATAGGTATGGGGTTGGGCTGGGTTGGGTTGGGATAGGGGAAGTGGGGGCTCCATTGTGGATAAAGTTGAGGGTAGGGGCGTGGTAAAGGCTGCTGTTGGATAAGGATAGGTACTGGGTTGGGCTGGGTTGGGATAGGGGAAATGGGGCTCCATTGTGGATAAAGTTGAGGGTAGGGGCGTGGTAAAGGCTGCTGTTGGATAAGGATAGGTATTGGGTTGGGCTGGGCTGGGTTGGGATGGGGGAAATGGGGCTCCATTGTGGATAAAGTTGAGGGTAGGGGCGTGGTAAAGGCTGCTGTTGGATAAGGATAGGTATGGGGTTGGGCTGGGTTGGGTTGGGATAGGGGAAATGGGCGCTCCATTATGGATAAAGTTGAGGGTAGGGGCGTGGTAAAGGCTGCTGTTGGATAAGGATAGGTATGGGGTTGGGCTGGGTTGGGTTGGGATAGGGGAAATGGGCGCTCCATTGTGAATAAAGTTGAGGGTAGGGGCGTGGTAAAGGCTGCTGTTGGATAAGGATTGGTATGGGGTTGGGCTGGGTTGGGATAGGGGAAGTGGGGGCTCCATTGTGGATAAAGTTGAGGGTAGGGGCATGGTAAAGGCTGCTGTTGGATAAGGATAGGTATGGGGTAGGGCTGGGTTGGGTTGGGATAGGGGAAATGGGTGCTCCATTGTGGATAAAGTTGAGGGTAGGGGCGTGGTAAAGGCTGCTGTTGGATAAGGATAGGTATGGGGTAGGGTTGGGTTGGGATAGGGGAAGTGGGGGCTCCATTGTGGATAAAGTTGAGGGTAGGGGCATGGTAAAGGCTGCTGTTGGATAAGGATAGGTATGGGGTTGGGCTGGGTTGGGTTGGGATAGGGGAAGTGGGGGCTCCATTGTGGATAAAGTTGAGGGTAGGGGCGTGGTAAAGGCTGCTGTTGGATAAGGATAGGTATGGAGTAAAGCTGGGCTGGGTTGGGCATTTGGCAGGGGTTACTTGGGGGCAGCATAGCAGCTTGTCTTTGGGTTCTTAGCATTGTAATTCAATGGGATTTTGAATATACCCTTGGAAAGCAATCAGACGTTTTAAAGAATTTGGAGCCAATGAATTTCTTATAAAACAAAGGAGTTGTAATGTTACCAACTCTGTGTCTGGCTCATTCTGTTCATGTTACCAACTCTGTATCTGGCTCATTCTGTTCATTCTTAGCCCCTGGAGCTGGTCGAGCAACTGTTGCCATGATAGGAAAGTTCTTTATAACTACAACATTTGGGATGATATACACCTATTCTGCTGAGATCTATCCAACACAACTCAGGTAGGTCAATAATTGTCACTATGATTATGGGAATACTCTATCACAACAGATGATGATGAGATGCTACAGCGTGTAACATTTGTGTCACAAGCAAAATTAATCTGGTTCATGTATTTCAGAAAGTGATACTGTAAAATTGAGTGACGTTGAATATTCTGACGTGGTACCATGAAGGTTGTTATATATCTGCCCTCAACAATCTCGGTCAATAGTCATATATCATACACTCCGACAAAGAAATTCAATACAATAATGCAATTATGCCATATTTCGTAAACATTGAAGTAGGAACACTTCACTGTGTATTATTTAAATGAAATGTATTTGTTAGTATTTATGACATGCTTTGCATGTCTCGTTTTCACTGTATCATTGATAATTATTTTGGACTTGTTCTCTTATTGGTTAGAATTTGGCCCATAAAACCTCTCTAACAAATGCACTGGTTTTTGATGTTTTTAATTACCCGATGGGTCTGCAACAATGAAACGATTCAATCTTAGACAATAAAACAATAGGTAAAATTCAGTTACATGTACATGTAGTTTTTGTATTGTGTTGTCTTGGAAATCAGACACACAGGATGAAACTTGTTCTGTGAGTCTTCAACATTTGAATATTCTGTTTTGTTGGCAGGAGTCAAGGTATGGGCTTGTCTTCCATGATGGCCCGTATCAGTGGCATTATCTGTCCTTTCATCTTAGAACTAGGTGCTGTCTGGTTCTCTTTGCCTTACTTCATCTTTGGTGCTTTCTCCATCTCCTCTGGTCTCCTCTTACTCTTCCTGCCGGAGACAAGAGGCAAACCCTTGCCAGAAACTGTGGAGGACGCTGAAAGAGTTGGGAGTGAGTATCTATGACCATGGACCCCAGAATCAGGGAGGACATGGGTCATGCAAGGGGAAGGGGAACTGAGTTGTTTGTCTAGACATTGCCCAACTCTTAGACAGATGTTAAGAAATTCATCTGGAAGAAAGTTCATGTTGTGTTTTTCTTTTTTTGGGGGGGGGAAATGATTAGGCATTTGCATAGAATTGCTTTTCTTCACAAGTCCCTCCAAACTCACCCAAATATTTTGTATGTCTCAAAGGAAAGCAGTACATAGCACAGTAGTTATTATTTTTGTTGATAAATAGGGTTTCGAGCAGGTGCTTGATGTGTACAGGTGGTATTTTTCTGACACATTCAAATATTTTGATTTTTGTTTTTGCTGCAGAGGGAAATATTTGTCGCTGTCTTCGTAAAAGTAGAGAAGAAACAAATGATGGAGACGCCAGCATGGATAAAGGGCGGTACAAGTCTGTGCCTAAACAGGAACCAGCAAATCATGATGGAAGTCAAGAAATAGCAACAGAGAAAGTGTGAGACTGGAACACACTACATAGTGGTCAGTTTGATGTTCCTGGAAAGAAATTCCATTATATTTACTTATTGTAGTTAGTGTCAGTAAGCAGTTAGTTTGGTAACTTTCTTTTTTACCCCGTAACTGAGCCCAGCTATCTTAATTTAGACATTAGCTTTTCCTTAAATCTTGGAAAAGCTCAGCAGTTCCACATGACACCTTCCAAATCCTTGACACAAGACGCTGAAGGTTGTGAAGACCAGAGTCATCAGGTACAGTGTTTAATGAATCGTGTCCTGACTCTGGTCAGCAGCTGGCATATACACTGTGACAAGTTAGTGCAGTAAGCCCTCCTGTATCTGTCTGGTTCATTTCCGTTTGCCTGTTCATTATTATCTTACATCACATCTGGAAGAGGCCCCTAATCATCTACGTCCACTGATTAGGACCATGTCATTATGACAAATAAACAACCGAAAGTAAGAAGATAAATTTCAACCAGAGTTTACTCTCTTGCCCAAACCCCACGAACTCAAAGAGTTAAGTTGATAATCCCACCTACTCTTAATCTGTTAAAAACTGCATCCTGCACCTCCAATGCTTTGGTGTTAACCCTAACAGTCCTCGATCCTTCACCTGTTGGAGGACTGAGGACTGTGGTACAGTGTGTAGCCCTACAAAAGCATTATAGAAGTTTGTGTTCAGTCACAATTTGGAGCTAGCCCTTTGCCACTATCAGAATAATTTGTTACTAGAGGCATATTGTAGTGTTCAGCATATCTTTAAACCCCCAATCCTTAAGTGTCATTTGTAATGATTTGAGTACATAATTTGAGATCACTGCCAATAATCAGTCAGTGATATTTCATTTTAGGTGTTGTGTAATGGGAAGTGATGTTTGTACATGTACTTCACTCCATTTTACATGCTTGTGTTCTCAAAGCACACACTTCTAGAAATGGCACAGTGCCTGAATTCTCGGTTTCACAATGGATTAGTCTGACAAAGAGATCAGCAGTGTCAATGAATAGATGTTGGAGTGTTGATTTTCAAAGGACAACAACCAGAATCAGAGACTTCCAAAGTACACACAGCCATAAGGGATTGTGAACTTAAGCAAAAAGCCACTACAAAGTGCATGTAACAAAGCAATAACTACATGCACTCAACAAAGCATGGCTTCACTGTCGAGGCCTTCTTTCATACAGGTACACAACAGTTCTGCATTGATAATACCAACAGTAACTTACCACAAGTGCTGTGAGATATTCCAGTGTAGTTTCCGGGGGGGGGGGGGGGCATGCCCTCATTTGAAATCTCTGAACAATGTCCATTGTAATGCAGCTGCAGCTAAGTTTCAAAATTTAGCCCTAGTTACACCATGGTACATTTCTAGAGGCTGGTACTTCATTTTTTAATGTCATAAATAACATTTAAATCTTTTTGATTTAGTTTTACGTCTGAACTTTCTAAACTCTTAAAAATCAGTTGAATTTTATTACAATGCTGCTTTATACAGCCATGATATTTTTCCTATTTTTCTAACATTCGAGATTTTTTATTTGCTTGTGTTTCCACTGTTGTCAATCTTCTCTACTACAGCCAAGCTACTTATGGGGTTCCACAGGGAATGCATAATTTCCTATATTTTGTTCAGGGGCAAATGACATTCCTGTTTTACATTTCTGAGTGGTCTCATATTATTTTAACCTTTGCTTAAAAAGGTGAATTTGTTGATGAATTTTTTTAGAAATATTTTTGTAGATAAATTTGTGAACTTTTGCTGGTATAAATTAAATTAGTAAATTAGATTGGTTCAACACTCACTGGAACTCATGGAAATTGGAGATATTGTGCATGGTGAATTAGAATCTAAGAACTGGCTAGAATTTAGTGATGAACAGATGTGTGAAGTTGCATTGGAGAAGACAAAATTGTCATGGAATGCTTTCTTTGCAGAAGCAAGGTAAAACTTTGGTTTGCCTTGAGAAACAGGGATTGAAGAAGGTTGCGGTATTAATAAGCAGAAAAAAAGTTGAGACGGGAACCTGTGTTATTTCAGTGCCTTTGTGCAACCTCAGGCATGTTTCATCATTATATAAATGACTTCTCCGGAGTTTTGCGTGATAATTATTTTAACCAAGAAAAGTAAAACAATAGAATGTGTCATTCTGTTATATTATATTTCGCTAACTAAATATTGATAGAAGGTTTATTTGTACCATGTAAGAAAACCACATTTGAAGTTTTGACATTTTTAAAGTAGATCCATCTATTTTGCCATATTTAATACATAACATTTTGTGGATACAGGATATTGAATCAGGAATATTACTTGGTCATCGTAGTATCTTGTGATACAGGATATTGAATCAGGAATATTACTTGGTCATCGTAGTATCTTTTGATAACAGGATATTGAATCAGGAATATTACTTGGTCATCGTACTATCTTGTGATAACCGGATACTGAATCAGGAATATTACTTGGTCCTCATAGTATCTTGTGATACAGGATATTGAATCAGGAATATTACTTGGTCATCGTAGTATCTTGTGATACAGGATATTGAATCAGGGATATTACTTGGTCATCGTAGTATCTTGTGATACAGGATATTGAATCAGGAATATTACTTGATCATCGTAGTATCTTGTGATACAGGATATTGAATCAGGAATATTACTTGGTCCTCATAGTATCTTGCGATACAGGATATTGAATCAGGAATATTACTTGATCATCGTAGTATCTTGTGATACAGGATATTGAATTAGGAATATTACTTGGTCATCATAGTATCTTGTGATACATTATACTGAATCAGGAATGTTATTTGATCATCATCAGCCTAAAATATCATATCATATCTCCACACAGACATGGACACATCCATTTTTGCAGCCCATGTATTTGGATAAAAGCGAGCACAGCAAAGTCTCCATCTATGCATGATTGGACTTCCAGATTTATTTTGAGGCCCAGTACCATTGTATTGTTTCACTGTTGGCGGTGGAAGGAGTCAGGAATGTTTAAAAATAAGAGAAATCCTGGGGTTGAGTTTAACAATAACCGAGACAGTGTTCCCATCCTTACTGTACCAGTGTGGACAAACCCCACACAGAAACTACATCATTACTCAAAACCTTTTGTTTTCAATGTATCACTGAGAATTTGCATTCCTTTAGAAAATTATCTGTTATGCTAATTCTTATTGAAAATAGAAAATTTAGTGAAGAGGTCAAGAAACACCTAATCACAGTGTTTGCTGACTTAACCCTAACCCTCCTCAATCCTCCAACAGGTGAAGGATTCAGGAGGGTTAGGGTTAAATGAACAAACTTAAATGAACATATTTGAAAGACTAAACGCCTAAATTTCTAAAAACTACTTTTTTCTAGAGCAGTGGAGAAAGACGTTTATCAGTATAAGAACACAGTTTGACAATCACAGCTGCTTTGTGCTAATTTCTTTCCCATGTACGTGATAATTCTGACTATTTGGTGTCATTGTTAATGGCACAGCTGCACAAAGCTCACATTGATAACTTTGCGTTCATAACTACTGTTTGGAACTCTGACCATGTATTTCTGTGTGGTAACGTGTAGGAAATTCAAAATAATCTAACTTCTTTTAAATTTTACAGAACTTTGCAAAGTCTGACTGTACACCCAATGATGGTTTTCAAAGCTATGCCAATACGGGGGAAATGTCCACAAAGACAGGTGTCACATAAGAGAGTGAAAGTCTCCTTTCACTCAAATGTAGCATAATGTGACTGAAGTATGAAGGGATTTCACATTAGCGCCGTCTGCGCATATCTGCATCGAAACCAAGGCTCTCTGTGTTGAACTTCGTTGCGCGTGCCCATGGGGTCCACACAGTACATGGAGTATCCGGTTCTTAAGTGTGATGCAACTTCAGTTTAAACCACGCCCACTGCACAAGATACACGACCATCGCAGGTACGTTAGTTCGCGGTCAATTGTTGTTATTTTTTCTTTTGATTTTACTTGTCAAGTCATCCTAAAAGCCTCTTCCACAAAATTTTGCAGCCTAAAAAGTCTGAATTTAACTATCCTTTATGTATTTTGTGTCCTGACTCCTTACTTTCAATCATCTGATTGCATTAAGAACTGAAGCTGACACATGCAGCCTCGTTTTCAAACGCGGAAGTGCACAGATCAACGCTAAAAGTGTTGTATTGGGATCCCTCTATGGACCTTGGCCTATGACTAATGATAATATACGCTGTATATCAGTCTGTGTTGCCCTGTTTACATGGAGCACAGGGATGACAACATCATTGGCAAACTGTACAGGTAAATATCTCATGGCAATATTTTTGGCCCATTCTTCCAGTTATTATTTTGGCAGAATTAAATAACAGAAGTCCATCATTTAACATAGATTTTTCCAGCACCTTTATGTACAAAACTAGCCCCCCTTTTTTTGGGGGGGGAGTGGAGGTATTATTTATGTTTACTAAAGCAGTGTCTAATGATTTATTGTGATGTTACAAGCACAAAAATGCTCTTGTAATGAAAGATTTGGCAGTTTAATACAGTCAACTATTTTGTGATTATGGTCGGTAGAAGTGCTTGTGACTAACTGTAACAAAAGTAAACCATGCCATTTTTGTCGTATTAAGTTATCTTTGTAAACTTATTTCCTCAGGTGCTGCTTTATCACAATAAAGAAGCAGGAAGTTTGAACTTGCAGTGTAAGGTGAAGCATATTGATTGGTACCTGAAAGTATTTCATTGATGATGCTGAGAAGTGCCACCAAATGTGACCAGATAGGAAAGAGTGGAATGCAACTTTACACTCATTTTGTTGTGTCTGCCAGACACAACAAAATGAGCATAAAGCCAGACACAACAAAATGAGCATAAAGCCAGACACAACAAAATGAGCATTAAGTTGCGTTCCACTCTTTCCTATTTTGGGGGTTAAAAGTAAAATTCTGAAGTGGAGGTCACTTTGGGGTTTTATAATATTTGGAAAGAGTAACCCCTCTATTAAATTCCAATTTTCTTGCAGGATCACATATTTAAAAATGTTATTTTTTCCACAATTTTGATGAAAGCATTAATTATTTGTGCCTGCTAAGAAATGTTGAAACAACGTCAGAAACTAAGCCATAAAACTGCCAGAATAATGTCACATTGTCATCTTGTACTCTTACACTAAGTTTCCATGTACATACCAATGGAAGGCTCTCTTTCTGCTGAATTCAAAATACTACTATGTCAGTATTTGAAAATTCCGACGTTCTGCTTATTTTGTGGTGATAGGTGACAAATATCTCCAAACAATCTTTTCCAAACATGAAAAAGAAGCAGGAAAAACTCCAAAAAAAATTGCAAATAAATGTAGATACCAGCTATTACTACTAAAATGCAAAATAAAAATTTCTTAGAGGAATTTGATGACAGCAAATGCAAATTCTTCAGTTTTTTAGACCCTACAAACAAAATGGTAAGAAATTTACATCGAAAATTCTTTTCACTGTTGCAAAATGAGACGCTACTGCTCTATACCCTGTAGAAACCCTTAAGGCAGTTACTTTCTATACTATCATAAAAACTCCAGACTTGAATCTTTATCCAAAATTCTGGAGGAAATAAATTTCCAAAGACCTCATTTTTGGAACTTTTGAAATTCCAAGTTGCAGAAATGTTAACAAAATCTGCAAAATCTACATCACTGGACAGAAATGGGAACCAGGCCATTTCTTCCGCTGTCAACTGCACCTTTAAGGGACAGATTTACAGCTGCTGATTGGCAAAAAATTCCTTGGTTTTACCACAGACGGCATTGACACACTCTGGACATCTCAAAGGCAACTGCGTAGAGCATGTCTTACCTGAAGCCAGATGACGTGTCACAAGATCAGCCATTGCCTATTCCAAAAAAACCAAAACAAAACAAAAAAAACCCAAAAACTTCAAAACAAGAAAAGGATGAGTGAAGCTGGGCTTTCACTTCATGTCTAAAAGTAGAACACTAAAGCCCTAGCAGCAACTTAGCAAGCCCAGGCTAAGTTCTAATGGTTAACCCTAACCCTCCTCAATCCTTCACCTGTTGGAGGATTGAGGAGGGTTAGGGTTAATGATTTCTACCTCTATCTCAGACAGTTGATTTCCAAATATAAATTATTAGAGCGTAACCACAGTCTGAAGTTAGGTTTTTTAAAATGTTTCAATGTCATATGTACACTGCACACTTTTTAAGCAAACATTCCAAGAGGCAGTATCCACAGTATCTGACAGTTTCAAAAGAGGGCGCCCTCTGTGCTTATGCATTATTCATAATTACGTCCAAGGCTGTAAAGAATTGGTTATATAATGAGGAATAAGAGCGCCAAACTCACTGACGCCAGGCAGAAGCTGTGCGGACTAGTCAGAAATATTCCTGCCCGACAAGTGAATCCCCTCTATCATGTTAATTTGTAAAGGAAGGACGATTCCAGTCACGTTATCTACTGAACGGCTAAGTTGGGATTTGTGGTCAAGAACTGTGCATTAGATAGGCGTGTAATCAAGCAATTGTAATGTGAAACAACAACAGTTGGCCAGGATTTGTTCAAAATGTGGAATGTTACCTGAGGAACAGAACTGAAAGGGAACGACCATTAGAATGCAACGAGGACTCAAACACTGAAATCACGAGCAGATATGACCATTTTTCGAAGAATTTTGAAAACTGAAACTCTTGAAAAAGTCCCCATTATGTGTACTGCAGTTTTCAAACCACCAGGCAGCAAGTGGTTAAAGCTTTACTCCACAAAAGGTTGAAACTTACCTCAATGAAAATGGGATGGTCATTCAGTGATGCGGCACGCCTGATGTTCTCAACACCACACTGAAAATACACACATCAGTGAACAACTATCAGAGACCCATTCATTAAGTGCCTATGTAAATCTGACTGAAGTGAGGTGCCTAAACACCCGAGGGCCCAGCAGAAAGGCATGCATTCCATAATAACTTCAATGGGAGGTGATAGTCCAAATAGGGAGATAGTATTCTACCTATGTCAAATTCTTGAGACTAAAAGAGTAAATTCTAATGAGAAGACCAAGCACTTCATCGCTGCACTTACCTCTTTAGCCAATTCATCTGCATATTCCAAGTCTAGTTCATGAAGTGTCTCAATGTGATCGTTGACAAAGGCTATGGGAACTAGAAGAATGTTCTTGCGTCCATTCTTGCTGAGTCCCTTGATGGCAGCGTCTGTCTGTGGACCCAACCATGGCAAAGGTCCAACCTACCAGAACAGAATTAATGAGGACATATTGGTTACAAGCATCTGTCTGCGGACCCAACCATAGCAGAAACCCAACCTATCAGAACAGAATTAATGAGGACATATTGGTTACAAGCATCTGTCTGTGGACCCAACCATAGCGGAAACCCAACCTATCAGAACAGAATTAATGAGGACATACTGGTTTCAAACATCTGTCTGTGGACCCAACCATAGCAGTGGTCCAACCTACCAGAACGGAATTGATGACAATATATTGATTACAAGCACTTATCTTTTGTTACTCCCTGTTAGCTAATCAACATTGCCAATTTCATAAACTAATTGCTGTCAGGTGGAAATGAATGCTTGAATCTTGTCCAATCACAAACCTGGGACTGCCACACTAATCTGTAGGGGTGAGAAAAGTCTAGTGCTTCCATGACCCTCTGTACTGTTGCGCCGACCTCGGCTGGGTAGGGGTCACCTCTGTTTACAACCTACAAAAAAGAGTACATTTAGGTTGGCAATGTACTTTCCTCACACATTTCACAAGAATAGTCTTAATACTCCAATTTCAAATTCTAATGGCTCATTCTTTAAGCCACAGAAACATAATTCTATATTGTGCTTAAAATGACTGAATCAGAAGCATGAGGGAAGGAAAACGCATAAGAAGACCGGATAGGATCTCGTCGAAGTTGTTATCACATACATGTCAAACAAAATGTCACTTGTGACAGAACATTCATCAAATGTTACACATGTTTATGTTTCTGATACAGAAACATGACATTCCTTGAGAGAAATAAGATACCGAGCTATCGTGTTTTCATAATCATGAGTAGACTAGAGACTAATGAAAATTAAGTTTCGGAGGAGAAGGGAATTACTTTGCAACACAATTGAAAGATGGTACTTACACTCATTGGCAAGGAGTGAGCCGAAAATAATATGACCACATCATCCTGGACATCTTCAGGAAACTTTTCTAGTTCATTTTTGACAAGCTGTGTGAAGGCCTGCACAGTAGGAAAAGTCAAATAATGAATAACATTATTCATTTACTGATGCTTTCCAGTTTCCTAAAATGTGAGAAAACTTACAGTTCAAAGTATTTGGGATGTACATACTTTTGATCTGTCCAAACTGGGGATGGTTTGAAAAGCGTGTTTCTGTTTGTTTATAGAAGTTAGTCTGTACTGACCTTGACAAGTCCAGGGTGGGTGGGCCATCTGTCAATCACACTCCATCGCATCTTGCTATTGGCTGCTAACTCAGGATGCTTTGAATAATGTTTATAGATGGCATTCAGGCTACTTCCTGTAGTGGAGCAGCTGTATTGTGGGTACTGAGTGAATGCTACTGCCCTCTCAATGCCATCCCTGAAAGAACAAAGAAACAAACAAAAAACTATTAACCTATATAATATAATGCTCTATGAAACAATTCCACTATAGTGTCAAGTAAGAATTGACATAACAATCACAGGTTAGAGCCCTTTCGTTAATAGTCTTGTGTCAATATGCTGTGTCATAGTTTTTAAAAGAAAATTACTGAAATTAAAATAAAGAAGGAGTTATTCATCCAGAGTGCTGTTACCTTTCCATTTCAGCAACTGTGTCTTCCGTTAGTGGCTTCACGTAACGGAAACCAATGTAGTACTTGTGTGGTGCTAATGAAAATGAAAGAAAACAAAAACGAGGACATAAAATACCCAGTGTTCTTGAAAAACTGCAAGATTTTATGCTTCAAGAACTATCTTGGTTGATCTTCCAGGTAAAGACTTGTATCAGAACAATGAAAACTTTTTTCAGAAAGTTTGAATTCTTGTTAGATAGTTACCTGTCTCTGGAGACATCTTGTCTAGAAGTGTGACTAATGCTTGGCCTTGTTTATTGGTCCACATTTTGATGGGTGATCCACCACCGATCTTTTTGTACTGTTCTTGAATCTTGGGAGTGCGACGCTTGGCTATGAAAGGGGCAAGTCGGCTGTGGCCCAAAAAAATAAGTAACATTAGCAAAAATCTGAACACTTGGCTCTATCAATGGCTGCTCTCTAAGCACTTTGAAATAAAAGAGAACATCATTGGGACTCTCTCCTGGTAAGCTTCCTTATTACATGTTAACTGGTGATGGTGCATAGGGACCGCTGTTGTAAGTTCTCACACCTCAACAACGGTTCCTGCACCTTCATTGGTATCACAAGGTCATCTCACTTAGCTCTAGTAACTGGTTGCATGCACTGGGCTTACAGGGAACCAGACTTGAATTCAAAGTTTGTTAATATGGGTGTTTCACAAGACAGCATGCCACCAAGATGTTACATCAGCAAGGCCAATTTTCAAGTTTACAACGGACAATATTTAACATGAACTTTGTCGATTGTTTCCCCACAAGCACGGAGAAAAGGCCTCTCCTTGGAAATCTCTTGGTAGCGCACAGCACAGTAAATCACCTGTACTGTAATTCCATGAGAGTGCCCAGCTCACGACACTTCCAATGATTCATGCAAAGATGGAACAGCAGATACAATGTATAAAAGTTTGATAATGCAATTTTTTGGTTTGAATGTCACTTGTGACCCAGATTCTTACTTTTGTGCAGGCAAAGGTATAAGATCCTTATCCAGGAAGAGACGAAGCAAGAAATCATGGACTTCATCCACCGTCTCAGGGCCTCCCATATTCAGCAGCATCACGCCAGTCTTGGCTGGTCTGCAAACCAAGCACACAAAAGAATGCAAAAAAAACCAAAAAAAAACCAAACAAATTCTAAAAGATTTCAAGATGTAAACTGAAAAGTAACAAAGAGCCATTAACTTTGTGAATCGTGAAATTGAATATTGTGAAAATTCAATATCATGGGTTTCAAAACGTCTCATTATCAGAAACATTTTAACAGGTGAAACTTTCTTGTAAATGTAAAGGGGGGAAAATAAGGTTGTGAAAAACTGAGTTTAAATCAACGGCATCCTGTGGTATAAATACATGACACCCATGGTTTACTTCACTAATTAAATTCTAAATTAACCACTTGCTGCCGGGTGGTTTGAAAAATGCAGTGTACATAATCTGGACAGTTTCAAGATTTTGAGTTTTCAAAATTCTTCAAAAATTCATCATTTCAATTAATGGACATTTACACCCACACGAATGACTGTCTGGTGGCCACTCTAATATGACAGACAAAATCTATTGACACCAGAGTATTTCAGCCAGGCCTGCAGCCTTGTAAAAAGAGCCCAGACTGTGCGGTGTTATGTAACTTTCTTTTGTTCAAGAACCTGGCTGAGTGCGCTGCTGACCTCTTTTCAATAGGGGCCAGATTAGCTAGCAGCAGTGCTGTGTGGCTCATCGCTGCGGTGGTGGAACGCTATTGTCCCCAGTGGTAATCCGTCGCACTAAATGCCCCAAACTGTGGTATACTGTTTTAAAACAAGGCTGGATTATCTCCACTATTGAGAGTGAAAAAATGTTGGTAATGCCCAGCAGCCTGGTCTTTTGTTCCGAGTACGGTCTTTTGTTGAACGGTCCAGTTCCTTTGCCCAATTTCAGAAACCCCAGCCACTCATATAAAGCATACATGTCCAGCACTGGAAACCCCGGCGGCAAGTGGTTAAGCCAGATTGGTTAACATAAAATTTTTCACCTGTTGTTGGAAGTGCTATCTGTTTCAGCATTTCTGCCGACACTACTTGTCAAGAAACCACGGTGAGAACAGATGGTGAGTTGTTGGCTGGTTAGAAGGCTTCTTGTTGCATTGAAAATACCTGGGCATCCAAAAATTAAAAAAAAATCATCAAATGAACCACTGTCCGTTGTAAAGGTTCCTTGCAAGCAAAGAGAGCCTGGAGGACCAAGTCTGGTAATGTTAAAGATTTAGAGTTCCATAACATTATTACATAGGCCTACACGTATGTATTTGGCCAGCAAGGTCCACAATTCATACATTTTATTAACACCACCAAGTTTTTAAAACATGCCCTAAAAACAACTCAGAAAATATCAGTCTTTCCAAAGTTGAATGGAGTTGTCTTTATATAGTCAGATACTGAGATATTTTGTTATCTCTGGAAATGTCTGGTAGCGAGTACGAGGCCTGGATGTTGAAGGCTGGATGTGGAAAACTGTATCAGCATCGCCCCCTTAATATTTTCCGGAAAATGCACGTAGCTAGCTGATGCTCTTGCATAACAATTTTAAAGGTACAGGTAGGATTCCTGTTATGTGACCAGCCTGTTCACGTAATGCCTAGTCATGACAGTTCCTTGACATCGTTTGTGTCTTTTGGCGTTGAACTAATGTTTTCCTGACGTACTGAAGAAGCACATACTTACCACCCAAGCGAAACCATTTAAGAAAAGCCATTGTTTTATAAATCCAGTCGCTTTAGGCCCTAGTACTGGTTGCTTTTCGAGGTATTATTCCGTATTCCGACTCTTCGGTTCTCGAATCACATCTGTTATTTTCGAAACCTGCCCACCACCGCTGTAAATTAAACAGCGCCCTCACATCACGTGTGTGACTGATTAAGATGACATCAGTGTCAATGGTGGTGTTTACACAGTGCAGCCTTGCTTTTTTGCCGTGTTGACTAATTTTGTCCAGTAATCCAAATTTCACATCTATTCTTTTTGACACTTCAACCGTTTGCCGAGGCAGAAACAAGTGTAAGTATTTTCACATATGTGACTTGTGTTCAAAAATGTGAACACGATCATACGTTTTGTTTATTTCGTTCAGAGGTCAGGCGCAAGAGTACCAACTTGGTAAACAAAACTTCGATACTTCACTCGTTTTGTGTGACGCAATAAACTGCCTTACTCGATAATCAATCATACTCACTTACCGTGTGGGTATGAATACATCATAAAATTACTTATAAGTTACCAATGTGGATGGTGAAAATCGTGAATTTTACATACATACAGGTTAGGCAACCATCTGGACCATGATTGTAGGTACTGTAGTTGTGACATGATAATCATGATATTATGATGGACATTATGATGGTGATCAAATTCACTTTGCCTCATGGTGTAAATTAACAGCATTTACAAAGCCTACTTCTCTGTCTTGTTTCAGCTGTCATAGTGGTTATTTGGTATTATTGAATGTATTCAGCAATGAAGTACATATGATTTAGACACTAGTACTGATAATTGGTTACACCTTTCCTGTGTATAGTATTTAAAGTCAGAGATTTCAATATGCTCTGAAATCTCTTAAACAGTTTGTTGAAAATCTTAAAATAACACTGGTCAGCCTGATATTAGACCCTAGCAGTAATTACACCATACAGTGATTTTAATTTCACGGGAAAAGGGTGGATTCTATTATTGTGGACATGATCAGGTAAAATATGAGATGGTTAGAAGCAGGGGTCCTAATAAATGCTGAGATATTGATAGATATTGGGGGGGGGGGGCATGTGGCCAAGTGGTTAGGGTTTGTGGCTTCTAATCATAGGGTTGGAGGTTCAAATGCAGCTGCTGGCAGTATGTTGTGGCCCTTGGCAAGCCACTTCAATCCTGCTTGCCTCTCTCCACCCAGGGGTATAAATGGGTACCAGCATTAGCTGGGGAAGTAACCTGTGATGGACTGGCATCCCATCCGGGAGGGAATAGAAATATTCTCAGTCGTTTCATGCCAAGGAAACTGGAGATAAACACCAGCCTGATGAGCCAAATTGGCTCGGACCAGACTTGCTTTTTATTGTTAAATATCCAACATGTCCAGGAGCAGTTTATATGAAGTGATTGTAATTGCAGGTTTGTAATGACTTGTTTTGTATTTGTGTAATGATTTCCTCCTCAGTTGTCCAAAAAATACTGATGGCTTATCAGTTGTGCTTGTTTTATTTTCATTGATGTCAGTTGTTTTCTTTGTAGAAAATTTGTTTACATCTGGTACATTAAGAGAGAAAGGTTTACCGACATACTGTCCTCTTCTTACAGCCTGATTTCTTTTTGATGCGTTGGCAATTGTAGTAAGCACCATGGCTTCAGCAACACTTGTCCACACCTTGAAGTCCCACAGCTCTGATGTCAACTGTTGTTGCTTCTCAGCTACTACAATAGCCTCCTGCTCAGGGGACAAGTCTGTCCGACTCTGGAACCTGGAAGACTTCAAGGAGTTACCCATCTCTCCCCTGCTGGGTCACACGTACTATGTTCATTGGTGTGTCTTCAGTCCATTTGGTACCGTCTTGGCCTCTTGCTCGACAGATGGTAAGATCATCTTGTGGGATGCTCGTACCGGAGAGAGCCAAGCTGTTTTGCAGCATCCTAGTAAGGCAATCGTTAGGGTCTGCAGCTTTTCGCCCAACTCTGAGATGTTGTTGACTGGAGCAGCAGACAGTACCTTGTGTTTGTGGAATGTACAGAAGAAGTCCTTGATCAGGTATGTGCCTTGTTTCTGTGGTTCATATTCAAATTTCAGTACTTCATATCGTGAGTGTTCCATGATGTGCCTTTGATAATATTCTGTTTGCGCAGAACCTTTGATGGGCATGAGAATGTCATCACAGCTTGTACATTCACTCCTGATAGCAGCTTTGTGGTTTCAGCTTGTGCCTCCGGCGATCTTCGCATTTGGGATGCCCTCTATGGCCACACTAAGTCGCTTTTCTTTGACCCCGAGTGTCATGACCTTGGCGTGTCATGTCTGGTCATCTCTCCAACTTTTGGTTCAGCAGGTGAGGTTTGACTGTCTCTGGTTTTATTGAGACTGATTTGGACAAGTTATTTATAAATTCACATTGGCTTGTTAATTTATGATAATGTTTGACTTCTAATTGTTTGGTTTCAGATCCTAATGCTGAGATAAACAGTGATCGGAGAGCTTACCTTCTAGCAACTTGTGGAGGAGAAAACCTGGTCAAACTTTGGGATCTTATTGTTTTTCCTTGTACGTTTGTAAATTATAATACCTTTGTTACTGAAACAAGAAAAGGAAGAGATGGTTCAAATTTTTAGTTTATCAAGCAAGGGACATCAAAGCTGTCACAAAAGTTACATCACCAGACAATAAGAAATGAATACCTCTGTCACACCTCTACTATAGGAAACAAGTTGACTGTGCTTTTCATTGAAGTAGTTCCATTGTATCTTTCTGCAGCATGTAAGACCAAGGTACGATGTAGTCTGACGGGCCATACTGCTAAGGTCATGGCAGTGGCTTTTTCACCGGATGGAAGTCTGTTGGCATCAGGGTCAGTTTCCTTGTTCTGTGTTCTTAATTTTCCAAGGCCCTGGAATTGATGATTGTGAGATTTCCATGTTGTAAAACATTCTTTCTTTTGATTGGTTCATTATGAGAGACTGTCCCTAATTACTTGCATCCATATGTGTTATTTTGGTATCATTGTTACTATTTTCAACACATCATGCTCTTCTTTCTACAGGGCTGTCGACAAGATAGTCATTGTTTGGAACCCGGTAAGAAACTTGTCAAAATGTTGAACATTACTTATCTTCTGAGTAGCATCAAGAGATTTCGTACTGTATTTTACTTCATGTTCACAGGTTGAATTCACTTGTCTAAACTAGAGACAAGCATAATACATGGATATGCGGCCCTATATGGACCATGTTTTTAGAAAAAAAGTCAGCACTGATCAAGTTGCCATCCGAGAAAAGAATGGATGTTTTCGTTACCGTGATACCTGTCATGGCAAATTAATCAATCACAAGTCATGGAATTTTTATTGTAACACTTGAATGATGTAATTTAACCTAATTTCAACAGTTTCAGCTTGGTTTACATTTCATTTGTAATATTGTCTTGCCATTGAGCATCAGGATGTCACAGATTGTTCTTTGATACCAACATATCTGTTCTGTTAGATTGAAGGAAGTATGCTGTACACACTAGAAGAACACTCTCGGTGAGTCTTATTGGTCAGATGGTTAGTCGTTAATGCCTAACATGGTTTAGATGCATTCATTGGTTGATAGTCTGTCACAACAGATTGTTATAAATCTGTAGTTAAAGTTAACTCGGATTCAGTTTAAATTTATCAGTACTTCTGCATTTCATGAACAGAAAATCTTAACGTAGAGAGAGTCTTTGTGCATTTCATAATTGATTGTTGCAAGCCAGTTTCAATGCAGTAGAATGTACAAAGTATTCTTCAAGTTCCCAGAGTGTAGAGTGTCAAGCCAACAGATTCTCAGGTGTAAAATAAAATCTAGTCACTTTTGTTCTGCAGTTATGTCACCACTGTAGCATTCTCTCCCGATGGACGGTACCTTGCTAGTGGTTCCAATGACAGGACAGTCAAAGTTTGGTTGCTACACGCCCAAGGGGAGGCTCCTAATCTACCTGCTCCATGTAAGATGAACTAGTGTCCTCACTTAGTTGTACTACTAGATATAGAAAGGTCTTATTAGAGTCTTGGAAATGGTGGTCTGCCTGTTATAGGTAGAAGGAGAGTTGCTTAGGGAGGCTGATGGAGGCACTCCAAAGCACATGGTGACATGGTTGGATCCTATGCGCTGTTTATGGAGAATGTACCAGAAATCATAACATTGTAGGTGTATCTTTGCATCTCTAGTGTGAATTGTTATAAGATAGCAATGTTGTATCTGTGTAAATGTCTGTTGTAGATTAAATTGTTCATATTTTTGGTTGCATTCTTCATAGCTGGTGCCCAGCAGGTTACTGGTACTCTACAAGGTACAGATGGTGCTTCTTCAATGAATGTACTCCTTGAATGGTCAATTGATGACGTCTGTGATTGGCTAAAGACCCAGGGTTTGGAGGAGTATGTTCAGAGTTTCCGTGATAACCGCATAGACGGGCAAGAGCTTCAGTCACTGAACACAGATACACTTGTCAAGGACCTTGGAGTCAGTAAGTGCAACTTCAAATGTGATGTCAGATATCAAACCATTCAATGTCTGGTATGTCATATGCCAAATAACAGTATGTCATATGCCTAAAAACTTTATGTCATATGCCAAAGAACAGTATGTCGTATGTCTAAGAACGATACGTCATATGCCAAGAACAGTATGCCATATGCTAAAAACCAATGTCATATGCCAAGAACAGTATGTCATATGCCTAAGAACAATATGTCATATGCCAAAGAACATGTAAATCATGTCATAGATGTCACATCAGATAAAGATGTCACGTCAGATGTGACGTCACATGATGTCACCTATCATTCTATAACAGAATAAATTGGGAATACATTGATTAGTGGTCTATCTTTTTACTGGTTTGATACACTATCACTGTGTAGTACCTGTGAATTAATTAATTAATTGGTTGATTAACTTATTATACTACAGTTTGCTATCCAAATATTTTGTTAGTGGATGACTTCTTTAAAATTGATTTTGACTCAACAGAGGCACTGGGACACAGACAGAAGATTCTTCGTGGGGTTCAGATCATGCGAGAGAAAGGCAGCAGTGGAATAATTTTAGGTAAGATGTAGTTTGTTCAACTCATTCAGTGGCATCTTGTCTTCATCTCACACTTGTCATTTACACCCAAAATGAGTTAAAATCATTGAGCTTCACCAGTTAATGTACAGTTTTGTGTTTTAACATTAAGTTAAGTTAAATATTTTACTGTCGGTTTAATTAAGAGATTACAGAATAAAATGTCAATTGTTTGTGTCAAGCAACTATTTGAAATGGTCAAGCTTTCTGTGAATTGAATATTTGCTTCGCAAAAACTTTCGTTGAGTGTAATGTTTAATGTTACGTTGTTTTTCCGTGTATTTGCATGATAGATGATGGCATACCAGATGAGTATCTCTGCCCAATCACACGAGAGCTCATGAGAGATCCAGTTATTGCTGCTAGTAAGTTATTGTTACTGAAAACTGTAAAATTCTAAGTTGCCAGATTTTGATGTCAAAGCAAGAATAATGTAAAAAGTTGGGAATAATGAAATGAAAGTGCAGAATTTAATAGTGGAAGTTTTCCCACCATTGTTTATTGAGAGTCTGTTATTGCACAATATTGAGTCAACATTAAACTGCCTTGGAACTAATATGATCTTCTAAATATCTCGTAGGTATGAGGTTCAGGCAGGGTTCCCGTGGCCTAGAAAAGTCATGAAATTTTGTAAAAATGATTAAAGTCATGAAAAAGTCATGGAATTTTTCAAACATTGTGTGTGATCTCTATTATCAGATATAAGTGCCTCAAATTTGTGATTTTATTTGCAACATTAAAAGTCTGAATACATGTAGTCCAAGAAATTGCATTATTGGGTCATGGATTTTCATAATTTGGTCATGAAAAAGTCATGGAATTTAATTGTCCTTTAGTTGCAGGAATCCTATTCAGGGGTAACAAGGATAGTGCATCTTCATAACCACATTTTGTGATGGTTTGCTTTCTAAACACACATCTTTTTAGTATTGTCGTTCTGTTTATTGTTTGTCTGTCTCTTCACCACATCATTCCCCTCCTGTTTCAGATGGTTTCTCCTATGAGAGGTCATCTATTGAATCCTGGATTCGAGGTAACAAGACCAGCCCTATGACCAACTCTCCGTTGGTACATACCAATCTGACTCCTAACCGTAGCCTGAAGATGATCATTCAAAGACTCTACAATCTTTAAGATGGGCCAGAGAACAACATTCATGTAAAATACATAATGTATCAAATTATTTCACTATGAATTTGATCATACTCGGTAAGTAATGTGTCGACTTGCTACAGAATTCACTTTACATCTTTTCATTATAAATCAAATGCATGCACCTTGACAGACACAAACGGGGATGATCAAGTACTTGGTGCCTCTGACTTGCAGCTTGAGGTTCAGAGGTTCACATCCAGTTGCTACCTTATTTCTGTGTCCAGTAAATCCTTCTAATGAAGTGTGCAAATGATACATTTTAGATACTTGGATTATCATTCAAGTAATATTTTATAATCTGTGTATTGTAAACCTCTGTGAGTCATGGCTAATAACCCATACAATGGATGTTGATTTTGCTCTAGACAATTCTTGAAAGTAGAATATGGTTATTTTGTAGTTCAGATTTGTTTATTTGTTTGAGTGTAATTCTTTTTAAATTTAAGGCTAGGAAAAAAATAATGTGCATGCCAAGTTATTTGGATGCATTCATCCTGGTTGATTGGTTGATGCTTGATTTTGCCGATATTCATATAGCATTTTTAGTGTGTATTGGTAAAGTACAAAAAAGATACATGGTGCAGTTCAGAAAACAAACTTGTGTGATTTGTTTGAAGATCCATTAAGGCTTTGACTTGAGAGAAAATCACGTATTAAGTGGGACATGCTTCGTCAATGTGAGCAAATTACTGAATGATTTGGATGTTTGTGACATATCTACTGTGAATATAAGTGTATAAATATTTGACTTCATGTTGATGTGTTGGATGATGTTGACATTTGTTGCACATAACTGTGCTTATGAATTTGGAAATTTGCATTAGTTTAATTCAGTCAAAGTGCGATGGGTGAGATCATTACTGTACTTATAACCAATCAAAACTCTTGTTTAAGTCGCAGTGAATTCCAGCCTTAAGCTTAATGTAATAGCAAAGTGCTGAGCAATATAAAAATGGTTGACTGGTGCCCATTGAATATCCAAATCGTGTGAGTTCAGTTGAAATATTTCCTTTGAATTAAAGCAGTCTGAATTATTCCTGACTAAAGTATGTTTATCTTCCTCTTAATCGTTTTGTAGTGTTCCTTTATACTTTTGGTCCTACTTCTGTTTGTATTTTTGATTTACATTTTTCACAAGTCTAGTAACATTATTCCGAGTCATACAAGTAAAACATTAAAGGCATTGAAAAGCACTTTAAGACAATATTTGAATTACAGTACACATCAGACCCAAGTTTCGACCAAGAGTTGTGTTTTAATTTGTTCATTTAAATAAACCCATTTACGGGGTGTGAGAATTCAGCTTTTTAGCTGATTTCAGTGCCAGTTTGATCTTACTTCATCTAGATACAGGTATCCTTTTGATCTTAACAGTGTACTTGGCTTATGATTCTCTTATTTCATTCTTTGTCAAGTACATCCAAACTAATCTGAGAGAAAATATTTACACCTGTTATATGTAGTGTAATGTTATATACTAACATTGTTGATAAATTATAAACGATGTCAAGGCGATCATGGCACCGATCATTACGTGTAAGATATATTGTCATCTTAGCTGTGTGTTATAAAATGGATCTTTTATTGAAATAAGTGTATGGCATGATACTCATTGTGAAATTAAAGTAATGTTTCTTTAAATTTTTATATTCTATCATTTTGGCCCATTTTTACATTCTTGACACGGAATAATGTCTATAAAATAGATATTTATTATGTATGAAACCTAAACTATAGGGAGTTTCCTAGTACATGTACTATTTTTGATCAATAGGAATAACTCTGATAGGCGTAGCTACCAAACTCGTTTCTGACAGGCAACCAATATTATTCAACTGTGGTGAAATCTTTTGGACCACAGAATTTTGTGTAAGGGTCATTGGATAATTTTCTTTCACTTAAAACTAACAGAATAAACAGAATTTATTATTTTATGAATTTTACATTACTTTTCCTTGCTTGACTGGAGCTGTTGATTTTTTTCCTGTTAACTATACGTTCAATACTACTGATGTAACACGGAAACTTGAAAATTATCAGTTCATCGGAACAGTTAGAAATGAGGATGGCATAGACATCCTTGAATGGAGTCGGTAATAATACAAACACGTTTGAGCCTTCTGGCTAACAGGTGGTTGTCGTAGACTCCTGCGTTACTCCTAGTCGTAGCCAGTGGATTTGCACGTGGCTTCAAATGCTTTCAGCAGATCAGATCCTGCACTTGAGTTCTTAAATTAGAATCATTTGTATTCAAAAACAACTACCTGTCGATGCAATCACCTTATTAGAAATACAGGTAGGTCCATTCGGACGTGGGTTTGGCCAATGTTAAATCTTTGCATATCACAAGTTCCAAGCCATGACTTAATGGGAACACTTTTACATAAAGTGGCTTTAAGAGAAAAATGGTTAGAATTAATCGATTTGTTTTCGGCATCCTTGGACCAGATTCAGTCTATTCAGAAGATTAAGATAAAAGCAAATCGGAACTGCTGTGGAAGACTGAAAATAAAAACTTTGTCATTGGATCCGATCTCTGGATGAAAATGAGACCGTTTAGTTGCCCCACAGTCCGAGGGCAAACAAAAACAACAATGGAAAGTGTACTTGTCGAACTTGTTATTTACTCTCTCAGAACCAACCAGGCATAATAGTATTACTTACCCGTCTGCTTTATACACCCGGTGGTGTTTGCCTATGTATAAAACAGTCTTCATTTCCCAAACAAACACAGCGCCCTCTTGAAGAACTGTGTTTACTTGGTGTTCCTCGTTGCGGGCTTCAGAGTATTCAGCCCAGACATTCATAACCCTGGTCACGACCAGAAATCGATAATCTTAAAGATCTAGGTTTGTTTTTGACGGGAACGGTTTTCTCTTCAGGGTGTACAAAGGTTGTTATCATTAGCTGGTAATTTGAGGAGTAGAATTTGGGGTCCATAGAGTGTTTACACCAGACTATTTGGGACGCTGGCCAGTACTTGGTGATGGAAGCCTGTCAGTTTGTTGACACGATGACGGTAACGAATTGTAGCCACGACAGCTAGCGGACGCCAACGGAAATGTAACCCAATTGAAACGTTGTAAGTTAATAAACGACTAGTTTCCAATGAGTAGAGAAACGGTGAATGCTGAGCCGGGCGACTGAGATGAGAAAGATTTAGGTAATTTTGGACGATCTTAGGCCTGACTTCATCGCCATGATTCCACAGCAACGGATGGCCAATTCAGCCGGTAGTCTTCTCTGCACATCAAACCAGGGCCGCCAGACCAGAAAACGGGTCCGTTTCTTGGATCGTGCCTTCGCCCAGGAATTGATTCAACGAGAAAAGGCTCGCTTGGAGGAGAAGATGCAGGCCTTGCGCCAGGCCTACGACTTCCGTAAGGCTGTGTCGGATAGTAACGACGCGGCTGATGTACCAGGGGAACTACTGAAGAAGAACACAGTCAAACTGCAAAGTGATACGAAATCGGACGATGACGAGGAGAAGACAGTAGATTCCTCCAAGCACCAGCGCCGTCCGCTCAAGACAAATCCCCGCCAAGTATCTCTCTCGGCAGAGAGACTCTCAGAGCTATCTAAGCCTAGGAGCAGAAACGGAATGCTACCATCCAACTCGTCTCGTCGGAACGCTATAGTGGTGGCATCTCCTGAGCACCTGAAGCTGAGCGTCCCTGAGCGATCCCCACGGACTATCCCACAGCTCAAGCACCTATCCGAGGATGAAGTGGACTACCTGGTGCAGCCTAAGACTGTTCAGGAGTACCAACAACTTGCAGAGATGACCCTCAGTGTCCCAACAGGTATAGGCCTACTGAAGCGAAATGACAGAGAGTCAAGACCAGTCACCGTGTCAGGAGGCGCTCTTCGTCAAGAAGACCCAAGTCCTGGAACAAAAGACACCAAAAGCAGGGAGATTTCTAGACAAAGTGATGATTATCGTTTTAGTAAACGTACAAGTTCATCTCCAAGGAAGCCATCTTTCAAAATAGCAGCACTAGGTGTCATTTCCATGAAAACTCAAGAGCGGAACGAACTGGCATCCAGGTCGCCTTCGGTAAGGATCTCTGACCTGTTTATTAAGTCGCTCCCGCCTAAACATGCTCTGCATCAGAAGACAAGGCCTGCTGCGGCTGCCTTGGATATGCAGCCAGACGTTCCTGGAGGGCGGGTTCTCCGCCTACGACCAAGGAAATCTGCCTGGCTGGAGTCTAACATGCGAAAAAGACCAAGCCTGATGAGTGAATCTTCTCCTGATGAGACCAGCCAGACAGTGGAGACGGACCGTTCCTCACTCGACTCCGAATTACCTAGGACCCGGTCCAATTCCATGGCCTTTGCCTTTGCATCACCGATAAAATACCACAAATGGAGAGAAAAAACGACGATTAATGTCGAGGAACTCACTAAGAACTTGTCCAAGTGTTCTTATCTTCGAGGAACTGAGGATGAACTTGATACCAAGGATGCTTTTGTTCGGTAAGCCGCCTGGCATTCGTGTGGATTACTAGAGGTCCTGCTTCAAGATTCTCAGGAAAATTATTCACAACTGAATGCTGAATAAAGATGACAACTGGCATTTAAAATGAGAGAGAGGGCTTAGATACACATTTTAAAATTCCAATACATGGGTAACTAATACTTGCTGAGTTTTAATTTGCACGCATTTCGTCTGTTCATTTTTTGAATAACGAGACTGATCTTTTACCACAAACAAAGTTCATTCCAATGTTGTCAAAGTATGATAAAGAATAAAATCCATAAACAATTAACTTTTGCCTAAAATGTGTGGAAGCCATAAAGATGAATGCGAAATAATGACGGTATTTCCTAACCTCACAATCAAACTTTCGAAATTTACAATAATGCAACAAAAGGAAGTATATGTATTTTGGATTAGTGACCTGCTTATGCAAATGATTTCTTTCGATAAAAAAATTACTCAATCTCTTCCTTTATTTTTGTTCCTGTAGTAATATGTTTGTGATCTAGGCTAAGGGGCATATTAAGAAACGTAATACTGAAAACTACTAAAAATGCGAGTTTGAAAGATAAAGGTCTCGTGACTCGAAATAGACTACTCTGAAACCAAATTTCACCATACACTTTGGTAAAAATCTTCCAAAATTGAGAAAGTAAAGAACCCTGTTATTTTTATACAGTGGACAGGTGTCATTGTTTATTCTCGGAACCGAGAAGGAAAACTTTATGGGGTTGATTCCAAAATCTCCTTAAATATCCAAGAATTTCATGGCACCACTTTTTGCAGGAAACATGATGGATTTAATCGTTGCCAGGTTGCCAAGAAAACATACAAGGGCATTCTTCCAAATATTTGATAAGTTGTCTAAACAGTCGATTGCTCAACGTTACCGTCCAGATGAGAAGCCAAATAAACTTCTGCCTGTACCGACATGACTTCTTTACTAGCGTCACACTCATCCACGCTGTGAACTTTTTGTTTTTGCTTCTTTGCCCTGTATACAATCGCAAACAAATCTTAGATAAAATGAAATAGGAATAAAAGTACATAATGCATTGCAATAAGGGAATGCCAACGGAGAGAGTAGCCCACCTCCTATTTAATTCCAAATATTTCGCAGAATCACATATTGTAAAATGTCATTTTTTTAGCAATTTGGATGATAGCATTATTTGTGCCTTGTCTGAAATGTTGAAACAATGTCAGGAACAAAGACACAAAGCTGCCAGAATAATGCCACATTGTCAACTTATACTTTTACCGTAAGTGTTCCAGGTACATACCATTTGAAAGCTCCCTTTCTGCTGAATTCAATAACACCAATTTCGACTTTCAGCTCATTTTGTGGTAACAGGTCACAATTTTATATCATAGTTCGCAAAATGTCGGAAGTGCAGTGTCCATTGAGAGCAGTAACAATCTTCATTGAATTAAACAGACGATAACGTAATTCCATAACTAGAATAAGAAGCCATTATTGCAGTAGCATAACCTTCGCGGACAGGTGTTACGCGCGCGTTACACGCATCTTCGACCAATCGGGTGTGGTGACATGCCAAATGCACGCGCGCGCCAAGCTGAAGAATGTGAGTGTGGGTGCTATGCCACTGCAGTTAACAGCGTCTATTTGGCTTAGTTTACCATACAGATCACTTACTTGTATGCTCTGGACAACAGACAGCTTATCAAAAGCACGATCGTTGCTGCACCAGTTGTACTAAGTAGAATGACATACCAGTATTGTTGTGCCCATGTCTGAAATAACATTTGAGAAAAATCCATGCATTTGGGGATAAGTAAGTTTCAAAACTGCAATGCATAGATTAGGCCTTCATTCATTTAAAAAAATCAAACTCGGCAACTAAGATATAGATAAAAAGAAATAAAGTTTCCCTCAGCGCCCCTATGTGTACCTTACCATTTCTGATCTAGCCGAGACATTTCCTTTAAATGGCTTGTAGGAAACGATGCCATCCATTACGTCATCGCTCGTCCCCTCCATCAGGTCAGTGACCTCAGCCGGCGTCAATGCCGTGCCATTCACCAAGACAAGATAGGTAACCAGCGTGACTGGCTCCCTGGTAAAAGGAAAATATTTCACAGAATTCGGTCCAAGGCCGCAAGACATTGTGGGAAATGTAACAAGCATACCGAAGGGAGATATGCTCCTAAATTTTAGCAAGTCCTGTGGCGTATTACCTGTGCAAACATTGCAAAAAACAATATCAGGGAGCGATGACTTGACCGTGCCGAAATCTTTCACAAAATATATTGAGGAGCAGAATGAGGAATATGTATGGTCTCGGCGAAGTCCAAATGACAGTTTACGTCCGACTTAGTATAGTTAGAGCAACAATGGTTGTTTGCAGCTTTCAATCCAAAGGTTTCAGTACCCAGTGAATAGGTTTTTTCATGTTTAACTCACCCGGTTTCAGCGGATTCGTAGTCTGCGGTGGACACAAGAACGACCTCCACCGTCGAATATGAGCCAGCATTGTCAGCCATTGTACTTTTAATCAAGTTTGCAGTATCAGTCTTGAAGGTTTCTGTATCCACGCTGGCACCCTCAACGTACATTTTACAGGAGAAAATATCTGTGTCTTCATTGGAAATGACATCGTGTAACTTCAGTGAAAATTGCTGGTCTTCTCCATGCCTTTTACAATTTGTTTACCTGAGGGAATTTTTTGCTACATGTATTTTATAGTACGTACTATACAAAAGTATCAAATCATTGCTGGTTGCACTTAAGTTGGCTTTTGTGACAAAAAGGGGCGTGTGTATGGTTTTAATGCAACACAGGGTAATTCAGACTCTTGATGTTTCAGTACACAGCAGCTAGAAAGGCAACAACAGAATCTAGCTGGTTAGGCGCAATACAAGATCATCTTACCAATTTCACAATTTTCCCCCAGAAACTGTTGACCGCACAGACATTGAGGCTGCCCATCTCCCTGTCCAAACATACACTCTCCGCCGTTGAGACACGGTGATGGTTGGCACGGACTTTCAATTATTGTCTCACATCGAGTCCCAGTGTAACCTCCCTTGCACTCGCAGCTTTCGTTAAAAAGAATCAGACAGAGAATACGTAAAATGCCTTATGGGGATGGTGATGAAATCAAACATGGTGGTGATGTGATAACGACTCTGGTGATGGTGAACATAATGACCTTGAAGACTGAATTGAGGTCAACACTTATGATGCCGATTCTAGTGACAAGAGGCAGCATCATACTATTATGATGACAATAGATTTTCGACTAGACCGACTCCAGGGGTCAACGAGGGCCATGCCCCCAAATAAGCCTTTTCTGTGTGTGAAAATTGAGAGAAATGTTTTTTTTTTAATTTCTGTTAAAAGCATATAGAAAGCCCCCAAATGTAGGCTCAACATTACGAAGGATATATAAGGTTACATGAAAAAATTTCCACTTTTTTGTCCCCCATACGAGTTCAGCCCCCTATCCCCGGAAAATCTAGTTCTAGATCCGCCCTTGATTTTTAGGGTGAAAAAGATCATCAAGATGACGTCATTCATAATAATGATTTCACATTTTACCTGAACTTTTCCACTACCGAGACACACGTAGCATTATTGAGGCAGGGTCCATCAGCGCAGAAATCCCTTTCAGAACACTCTTGACCTTTGAACCCTTGGATACAAACGCACGTGTAGCTCCCAATACTGTTCACACACTCACTTCTATCTGGGCAATCCCCCTCCTCCTCGCATTCGTCAATGTCGTCGGCGCAGAGGGCGCCGTTGTATCCCCGAGCGCATGTGCAGGTGAAGTTTTGGTGGGAATTCATGGAGCACTTGGCACCGTTATAACATGGTGATGGAATGCATAGGTCTATCAGTTCACAGTCAGCTCCGACGAATCCAAGTGGACAGCTGCATTCGTACCCTTCAAACACATCACTACACACGCCGCCATTTTGACACGGCTGACTTCCGCACGCCTCTGAAGCGGTTGTAGGAGAAATAACCGGTTCTGTCGCCGATCTACTTGCATCAGTTGTTCTGTGTGTTGTAAAAGCTGCCGAGCTAGAGATTGTTGATTGCGTTTGATCTTCAAGTAGAGTCGCTGATTCTGTTCCAACAACATTGGCGACAGTTGTGCTTGGTTGGACGGTTGTCTCTAATGACGTAGTATGTTTCCGGGTCGTCGGCCTGAATACAGGCACTGTTGTTGCTAACTCTTGTTTCGTCCGGAGTGGATGAACAACCGTTGTGACGCCATTAGACGGTTCATCTGTGGAAAATTGAAGGCGGGTCAAATACGTATGGCCCCCAAGAGATGCCGATATCTCCGCGTTGTCTGTTGTGAAGTCGAAGGTAGCTGACTGTGAGGTTGTCTGCAGCGTCTCGACTTGTTCCTGGGTTGTTGATCTAATGTCTGGGGTTGTATCTGTAAGAGCGTCAATTTCCGTGGTGAATGGAAGGAAAGTCGAAGGGGTGGCTTCAAGCAGATTCTCCGTTGTACTATAAAGACCAACAGGGGAAGCCGTAGTTGAACTGGGACTTGAGCGCACAGTGGATGCCTCATGTGATGTTGTCAAATCCAGACTCATAGTAGCTGCGGGTGATTTTGCACTGGTGTCCATAGTTGTTCCAGGGGCACTCACCGTTTTCAAAGACATTGGACTAGTTGAGGTTATAACATGTTCAGTGGTCAAATTCAAAGTGGTTGGAAAACCTTCAGTTGTGGTAACACTGGCTGTAGATTGTACCATGTAGTCTTGGCAGAGGACTCCGCCATACCAACTAGGACAGACGCAGGTGTAGCCGTTGATTTCATCCAGACAGGTGGCATCGTTTCGACAGGGATTGCTAGCGCATTCGTCGGTGTTTGTCTCACATAGTGTGCCCTCAAAGCCACCAGGACAGACGCAGGTGTAGCCGTTGATTTCATCCAGACAGGTGGCATCGTTTCGACAGGGATTGCTAGTGCATTCGTCGGTGTTTGTCTCACATAGTGTGCCCTCAAAGCCACCAGGACAGACGCAGGTGTAGCCGTTGATTTCATCTAGACAGGTGGCATCGTTTCGACAGGGATTGCTTGCGCATTCGTCGGTGTTTGTCTCACATAGTGTACCTTCAAAGCCATCGGAACAGACGCAGGTGTAGCCGTTGATTTCATCCAGACAAATGGCATCGTTTCGACAGGGATTGCTAGTGCATTCGTAGGTGTTTGTCTCACATTGTGTACCTTCAAAGCCATCGGGACAGACGCAGGTGTAGCCGTTGATTTCATCCAGACAGGTGGCGTCGTTTCGACAGGGATTGCTAGTGCATTCGTCAGTGTTTGTCGCACATAGTGTGCCCTCAAAGCCACCAGGACAGATGCAGGTGTAGCCATTGATTTCATCCAGACAGGTGGCATCGTTTGGACAGGGATTGCTTGCGCATTCGTCGGTGCTTGTCTCACATAGTGTACCTTCAAAGCCATCGGGACAGACGCAGGTGTAGCCGTTGATTTCATCCAGACAGGTGGCGTCGTTTCGACAGGGATTGCTAGTGCATTCGTCAGTGTTTGTCGCACATAGTGTGCCCTCAAAGCCACCAGGACAGACGCAGGTGTAGCCATTGATTTCATCCAGACAGGTGGCATCGTTTCGACAGGGATTGCTTGCGCATTCGTCGGTGCTTGTCTCACATAGTGTACCTTCAAAGCCATCGGGACAGATGCAGGTGTAGCCGTTGATTTCATCCAGACAGGTGGCATCGTTTCGACAGGGATTGCTAGTGCATTCGTCGGTGTTTGTCTCACATTGTGTACCTTCAAAGCCATCGGGACAGACGCAGGTGTAGCCATTGATTTCATCCAGACAGGTGGCGTCGTTTCGACAGGGATTGCTAGTGCATTCGTCAATGTTTGTCTCACATTGTGTACCTTCAAAGCCATCGGGACAGACGCAGGTGTAGCCGTCGATTTCATCCAGACAGGTGGCGTCGTTTCGACAGGGATTGCTAGTGCATTCGTCAGTGTTTGTCGCACATAGTGTGCCCTCAAAGCCACCAGGACAGACGCAGGTGTAGCCATTGATTTCATCCAGACAGGTGGCATCGTTTGGACAGGGATTGCTAGCGCATTCGTCGGTGTTTGTCTCACATAGTGTGCCCTCAAAGCCACCAGGACAGACGCAGGTGTAGCCATTGATTTCATCCAGACAGGTGGCATCGTTTCGACAGGGATTGCTAGTGCATTCGTCGGTGTTTGTCTCACATAGTGTGCCCTCAAAGCCACCAGGACAGACGCAGGTGTAGCCATTGATTTCATCTAGACAGGTGGCATCGTTTCGACAGGGATTGCTTGCGCATTCGTAGGTGTTTGTCTCACATAGTGTACCTTCAAAGCCTTCGGGACAGACGCAGGTGTAGCCGTTGATTTCATCCAGACAAATGGCATCGTTTTGACAGGGATTGCTTGCGCATTCGTAGGTGTTTGTCTCACATTGTGTACCTTCAAAGCCATCGGGACAGACGCAGGTGTAGCCGTTGATTTCATCCAGACAGGTGGCATCGTTTGGACAGGGATTGCTAGTGCATTCGTCGGTGTTTGTCTCACATAGTGTGCCCTCAAAGCCATCGGAACAGACGCAGGTGAACCGGTTGATTTGGTCTGTGCATGTCGCGTTATTCAGACAAGGTGAACTAAGACATTCATCCGTCTCTGTGAGGCAGTTAGTCGTAGGGTCTTCGTACCCGTCCAAACAAATCTTGTCTCCGGTCAGAGGATGACAGGTGTAGTGACCAGAATTACCATCAGTTGCCTGACAATAGGTAGCACAGTCGGTGCCATAGTAATTGCTGTTGCAATACACCTTCAGTTCAAACGTCAACCTGTGTGAGAATGAGATGGAACAATTTTATTGGGGCATAACCAGACATATACTTTTAACAAGATTAGCACATCTTGTTTTAAGTATACATCTGCAGAGACTAAGAATGATGCTCACGTGGTCGGATTATTGGCTCTGGTTCCTGTCTCGGAGTAATAATGTGTCACAGCTATCGAGCTGTTAGCCTCAGGGACATGAGTGATTGTCGTCTCGTAGGTATCAACTAATTCTGGTTGGCCTCCGATCACATTAATGGAGTCGTCATCGTAAACGTCAAGCACCATCTTCACCCTCCACTGTAACGTTGAATGTACGAAGAAAACAATCGTAACAGTTCAGATATGTGGATATTTTCAAAAAAGCTACACGTAGATGCTTTTAGGGTTCGAATGATGAAAACTTGTGCTGGTGGACAGTTGGATGGTATTGTGTGTGTGTGTGTGTGTAATTTCTGACTTCTTATGGAAGGAAATCCAAACATTTGTCTTCTGATATCCCCTTACTTACCGGCCAAGAGGAGAATGTCATCTGTATAGGATTGGGTGATGTACCAACCACAGAGCCAAACGTGACGGACTCAGCATCGTTTTGTATGAGACCCGTAGACAAAACGTAGATTGGGGTGCCGCTAAACAAAGACGAAGACGTGTAAAATTGTCAGGGAAGAAGTATTTACTATTTTGTGATAGAGGTTTGAGACTGGCTCGATGAGGTTGTTTCATCAACCCCATTCCCATCTGGAGCCATCCTGTAATTCCTCTTCCTAAATAGGGAAGACCATTACCCCATATTGTTGATAGAGATATCGAAGCTGATGTCACAGGAATCGCCATTGAAGAAACCGCAGAAATCACAGCAATTATTGTCAAAGTCTCGATCGTTCCCAGTATACGTAGTGAGCAACATCTCCAGTGTAACGTCACCATCAACAGATTCTGGAATCTAAAGTCAGGAGAACAAAGCCGCAGTTACACTAATCCGTAAAACTTTGAAGGAAGATTTGTGGACTTAGACATACACCGACGAATGTTTTTTGGTTGCCATGCATCGTTTCTAACAACAAAAACAAATTCATGGTAGCATGGGCGATAAGAAGCGGGCTAATATTATTGGTTCGTATCACAGTAAAATGACCTAGGAAATTTAGATCTTATTGTTTCGAATAAACAGTTTTTATTCAAATGAAACGTTGCCATTACAGAGATCCCTTTTGGGATGTTCACTTCGGCAGAAGTATGCTCTGAGAAAATATAACCTACAGCAGGAGTGAAAATAGCTTTTCCTAGATTTTTTCCTTCGATGCCTCAGTGCCTGGCACTGAATTTTTGGTTTGTTATCGGAAAGGGTAATAAATGTCCACGACGTAGAGCGATAAAAGTCTAATCCCGATATCCATGTGTTTGGTATATACGTAGGACTCGGAGGGAACGATTGCGTTTAGCATAACTTATGGGGTAGCTTTTGAATCATGAGATTTAATAGATTTAATTGTAAGATTTAGTTACAGGCACAAACTGTTTAGTGCAGATTTGTAATTTGCATTGTTATGATTTATTTGTACTGCAACTCATTTGAGCTAATATAAACCATGATTTCCCTTTAACCGAACAGTGCTTGCTTATGAGATGCGTACAGCTGATTAGCGCAGACAAACGATGTGCTTGAATAAGGGACGCATCACAAGGAGACTAACGTAGAGTAGCAACAAACAGTAGACTTGCATCCCAACATTAATGTAGATTAGACTTATTTATTTGTTGACTGTCGCTAGGACAACACCGATAACTGTGACTAACCGTTATTTTAAACTTAGGCAATAACTGGTTGCGTCAAGGTAGCCGAAATGGCTACGAGGACTGTTATGTGGAAATCAGCAAGAAGACTACCGAGAGAAGAGCGAGAAAAATTGGGCCTCATCCCAGGGAAAGCTGTGAGAAACTTCAGCCAACTTCTGGAAGTGAATCTAGTGGTGTTATTACTAAATGGAATCAACATTTGGGGCAAGTGACCCGTCTTTGATGAAATTAAACTTTCGTTTAAATAGCAATTTCAAATGAATGAATGTGCTAAATTAACCGGGAAATCCTATCTTAAAATCATTTCCGAGATTGATGAACTTATTGACACAGTATGTAGTTAACAAAGATGAAAACTGAAAACTGACATCGTCACCTTAACCACAACTACCTCGTCCAAATTCTCAACATTCCCAATGGATTGCTTGGATTAATTGTTAATGTAATAGTTTTCTGAGAACACATGAGTCTTTTTCGAAAGTCAACAGCCTTACAGCCGGAGTATTGAGTATGAACCATGCAGTAAATGTTTATTTACTGAGATGCAGAAATACATAACATCCCAATGAGCACAAATGCTCATAAAAGTAAGTTGTGTAAACTATTCCAATTTCAAATTTGTCTCGGACTTACCGTATTCAGCAACACGATCCATACGAACACAGTTAGGACCAGACTCTTCAACATCTCTGAAACGGTTTGGAAGGCCACAGGCAGACTCAGAAGATAGAGAGACAAAGCGTTGTTCGCACCATGCCTCGATGACCTGGTGCCGTCTTTGTTTTTACACAGTCAAAGTACAACATACGCTGGCTCACTTAATTATCGGCCAGATTTGCCATTAGCTGATATGAAATCCATATATTTGCTCACTACAGATTATCGCAATTATACTATCAGTCTAATTTTTACACTGCATGCAGATAAAAGGCCACCTATCCGTGTGGTAATAATGAAAACATTATTGATAATTTTTGGCAGGGATATGAGCTGAATGTTCATGAATTTCAAAGTAATAAGTTTCGATTGATTTATTTTTATCCGATATCATATTTCTCACAATGCCCTTCGTCTCTCAAAATCCCAATTTCCTGTAGCTTTCAATGTCTTTTTCCCCTGGGATAATCTTATTTTCAAAAGGTAATAGTGACTGTTGTCCATGCGCTGGTAATGTTGTAATTTCAGTTCTAGATTTACAGTTAATAGGATTTCGCTACTGGCTCAAGAACACTGCATGTCAGGGATTTTGTGGGCGGTAGCGCACGTGGCCCCGCTCACCTCCGTTTACTGTCAACCCACTCCGCCTTTCTACAGGGTGGCCCACCTCCTTCTATAGGTGTCCCAATGGGAGAGAGGAAATTATTAAAACGTAGACTTTATTTCATTTATGTTTAATATTATGTTTGTTTCTCAAGGGGAAGCTTCGACAAGATGTGACGAAGCCAAGCTAAGCCAAGCCAAGCCTGTAAGCTGCCACTGTCAGGCAACACTGAAACGGAATACCTCCCATTTCCGAAATTGTCCAAACCAGCAAATACTGTCCGAACCCATTTTGTTGACTTTCGGATAGTGTCGTCAATATCCACTAATAATGGGCGTTCATGAATTGCTCCTTTTTCCAGATTCGCTAACATGAATCACAAATCAAAAGTAGTCCCTCAACAGTTTTTAATTTTTGGCACGTTGATCTTCACTTTTGCACAACGTTGATTATAATGTGTTGTAAAAATTAACGGACATGCGACCACTGCATCTAAAAATAGAAGGGGATCGGAATGCTGGGCATTAAGTTAATTTTATTTTTGCAGTAGATGGTTATATGCTGGCATTCTTGATACGAAGGGAGACTGACCTATGTTATAACCAGTCAGCTGTCAGTCTACAATTATTACGCCCTCTACTGATAAAAATACGTATTCTGCACGCAGAGATTTTCTTTGCAAGTAGACCGAGCGATTACAGCACGCTTATCATAAAAAAGATGTTCAATGCCCGCAGATACTTATAAGTAAAGTAAATAGTGAGAAAAACGTCTGAGTATTACAAAACTGGTTCAAAACTTGCCTTTCATAAATCATCGTCTAGCAGCCCATCCTAAACTTAAACTACAAATAATCTAGAGAGTAACAAAGGTTATTCTTGTTCACCGTATTGTAAAGTTTCCCGTTGATTGGGTTGCATGCCCCTGGCAAAAACATTTATTGTGGGGAAGAAAGCATATGCATCATTGGACAAATAGCTTTCGGTTGAATACATTAAACTTTGGAATAATTGTCTATGCATGACACGCATGGCTAATAGGCGTAATACTACGCAGGCAACAGATACGCAGACGCTCCTGTAAAAAGTCATGCGTGAGAATCAGCATAAGGTTGGGTATGGTAGCTGGCGGTGGTAAAGTTCAAGTGGGCCCCATTATAACAACGCACTTCATGATCTCATGCAACAAGTGCACTGCCCTGACAACAGGTGGACGTATTACGTGGTCGAGAGGGAACTTACTGCGTGTCTGGCAATGGGCGCTCGTGGTTTGATTTGGGGGACTTAGTCAAGAAAGGATAGGAGCATTGGTTTGAAGAACACAGTATCATAGCAAAACCGGACAGAAACGGACACAGAGGCTGAAAGAATTCCCGTGCCGAGTTCCACCGGTATGTTTGATTTGGTTATAATCGGCTGGAGGTTACTCAATGCTACACAGACTTAGTAGTTAGCACTGTATAGTACGCATACGGAGTCCACTGTACCTTTGTATTGGGAAAATATCAGGGGAACAGGTTTAAATTTTGTGTTGGAGATGTCGATACGAAAATGCTGTGTTATTGATTATTGCCAAGGTTTATGAATAGTTATATCGACTGCGTTGCCACAAAAATTCACGCGAACAACATTTAAAAAATCCTTGATCTAGTCAAACAAGTGTATTTTGAAGGCATTATTAAAAAATGAAAAAATGAAGCATCTGGGCTATTGTCTAACTTTTATTGGAACCTTGGGTTTGCTTGAACGTTGTTTTGTTTATTTAGTTGTTGAACTTCATATTGTTGTAATCATTAAATTGGAATAAACTTTTATGTTTATTTGCCTACCAGCACCGAACTGTATCCTCTACTTACTAAAGATTATGGAAATCTTATCTTTGTTCTTATACAAAATATACTGGTTTGTGAAAATGCACTCAGTTTTTTCATGATATGAAAAGCTATAAAATACGCTTATGGTCGTTCATCCATCCTGCTCGCTTGTTATGCGCCACCACGATATTTCTCGATCCACTGTTGAGTCGACGGGTCAAAATCTATGTGAAACACGTTCGTTGCAGACAGAAAGATCGAACGATTGTGATTCAAGGTATACACCCACATTTAGCATTTAAAAGGTGTGCTCAGGCATTTTGAATAAAAATACACCTTTTGACGAGGCATAGTCGGTCACGCAAGGGTGGAGATGGGCATTTGCATGAGTTGTGCTACACAAGTCGGTGTGTATAATGGCTAGCATCACTACTAACAAGACGGAATTCGTTAGGGAATGGAACTGGAAAATGTGGCATTCAGATGTAAAGAAGTGGCCATGATAGAAACTGAAGTGAAGGTAAGTTGGCTAAGGTGGATATAAAAAGGTGGAAAGGTTATGCAATGTGCAGTAGGTATACTATACGAATAACGGGCTGATTGAAAATACTGACGTGCCGTCTGATCGCTGATACAGGTAGGATAATCATGGGATAAGTTGCGAGATTGTTTAAATGTATTACAGTTCATGGTTTTCGGGCCATTGTGTGGAAAGCAGTTTTCATTTCTAGGCAGCTGACGCGGCGATGATATAAACCAAATGAGTTGAAATTTTCAAGGAGTTTCTTTCCCTTTCTATAGCGCCATCTTTGCAGTGAAAGCGACCATACATGCAGATTTTATTATTCTTTGTAACCTAATGCAACTGCAGCCCTTGGTCTACAAGGCAGGGCAAACTTCGATCCTGGTACACAGTATGTACTCTATTTCCTGGTTACGTCTGTCTTGAAGCTAACATGCAACTGTAATTTATTGAACTACGTTAATTTCTAATGTTTTATTACCTGTTTTGTTTGCGTGTCTTGTGGCTTCAATGCCTTCAAGCGGCATAGCCAGGATACTGAGCACGGTCTTCTAAAAAAGTTAGGGTACAAACAAAACAGGAACAATAGGGGGGGGGCAAATACACACTTACGTGTGTGTGTGGAGCGGTTGACTGGATGTTGGACATAATGTACATAATCGTGATCATAATATGCAAATGGGGGGGGGAGTGCAACCGGGTGTGTGTGTGTGCACCCCCCCCCGTTAGCCACGCCGCTGATACCTTTGCCATGCCCGTACGTACGTACTAAGGTTTGCAGGACAGAAGAGAAGAATGGCACACCCATGTATAAGAAGCAGTTTAAAATTGAATTTTCACGTAAATAGGACAACGCAACAAATTTTTGCAACAGCAACCAGAGTTTTCTAAGTAGGATCTCAGGAAAAATCACACATTATGGAGTGCCTGACGTTTTGATCGTCAGTTTTCTGCTAGGATCGAAACGTCAGGCCCTCCATATTTTGGGATTTGTATTTCAGGTCATTGTAGTCAGCAAGCAGTTTACAGTAGTTTAGACTTACATTTGTTCTAGGATCCCATGAAACAACTTGATAAGATGCTTGTAAAATCAATAAAGGCAAGGCAAAGTCCGCGAGCACAATTGATACCATCACAATCAGCTTCAAAAAAAGTGAAAAATTATGAATATAATGAATCCTAAAGACCGAATGGCAGGCCACCTGGATGAAAATGTTAACAGTGTCTGTGTTACATGAAAGAGAAAAGGAGAAATGAAAGAAAAAATAGGCTGCCAGATTAATGTCTTTTAAACCAGCGTCAATTCCCTTGTCCTTAAAACCCTCTTTATCAACCCTACAACGACCTAGTCCCTACTTAAATTGGAGAGTTGAAGACTGTTCTCAGGGGTGAATATTACTGTACATGTCCTGTACATAAGGATTTGCATGATTTGTAAGCTGTTGAAAATGTATTTTGACCAATATCTTTTTGGCTAGAATCCTTAGGGAAAAAAGAGAAAGTGAGTTATCCTGTTGGGAAAATTCACAAGGTTACAAAGGTTTTACACTTTATCCCTCATAAGTGACATGGAACGTTCTGTCATACCTAACAGTCCTCAATCCTTCACCTGTTGGAGGATTGAGGACTGTTACGGTTAAGGGTGTTTTTTTTTTCAAAGAAGGGCAAAAGACCAGCTACTGAAGTGATGATTATGTGAAAATAAAAGGCAAATTGAAATTATGCAAAATATAAGAAAGAGTTTACTCAATGCATAGCCGTATGTCAGTAAAATGGAAAAAGTCTTCCCTGTGGCTTATATTCCGCATCAAACCAAGGGTTCCATTATTTTTTAAAATTTATTTTATTTTACTATGAATCTAATGTGTCTGTTTTGTGTCTGTACGAAGCATTTCACACATGTTCATGATATTTATATTCCCTGTAAGAGTAAAACTCGACCGTAGAAACGGGTAATGAACATCGCCTTCAACTTGGAGATCAGGAGTAAACCTGGGATTTACTCAAGGAAGACGCATTGTTTTAGTGGTTATTACACTGTGATTCAGCAAAAATTAACATCGTGTAGCTGAGACGTTGAAGAACAGATATCGAGGCCTGTACTGAGGTGCTTTTAGAAAAAATCACAGAGCTAAATCGGACAAACTAAGCCACAATGCGTTCATATCAAGGCGGCTGATACGCACTGTATCCAAGTTATTCATATGTAAATTAATCTAATTCAGCCAACAAATTCCAAGTTAACATTATCGTTTTTATTTTCCAGATTCTACTTTGGATTGGATTTTTTGATCTGAAGTTCACAATCGAAGGTTGTGCAAGTTTATCGATTTCTGGTAGGCTATAGATCAAAAGACCTCAATATGTATTATCCCGACGACGACACGCTCGTCATTGAACGAAAGGACGTGATTAGGACAACGACAAATGAGGATGACAGCGACACCTCGTCGCAGACATCGTCAAGCCGGCGCTACAAGGGGTATTGTTCAGGCAGACTCAATCCAGACCTTCTACTCTGTAAGATATTCTACTTCACTTTCTATGGTTCATACGGTAGTCTATACCCACTCATTGCTGTCTACTTCAAGCAACTGGGCCTGAGTCCATCGCAGAGTGGTGTCTTGGTCGGTATAAGACCTTTTGTGGAGTTCTGCGCTGCGCCGATGTGGGGCGCTGTTGCTGATACATGGCGTAAGGCCAAAGCTATTTTGTTGTTCTCATTGCTCTCTTGGCTCGTTTTCACTGAGGCCGTAGCTTTCGTTCAACCCGCTCCAAGTACGTGTGTAGTTATTAACTCAACCGTGCACAGGAATGCAACCCTCGTCGTGATAGGAGATTCAAAAAGCACTGGAAAAGAAGGGAGCATTTCAAATGTGGAAATAACCAAAATTAACGTCGATCACGGTGGGAAGGCAGCAGTACCAGGCGATGGAAATGAAGAACAGGTTAGACGAGATGCCAATGACACTGCCTCCAAGATCATTGTCGTACCAAAACCCAACACAGAGGTCACCATTTCGAACACAACAACAGTAAATAAGGCATCCAAAGAACAGAGAAGTGTAACAGTTATAAAGTACACGGCTGAGGATAGGAGGCTAACATTTATTTGTCTCTTGCTTCTGATGATTCTTGGCGAGTTCTTCAGCTCACCCACAATTACTTTGGCAGATTCTGCAACGCTGGGTTATCTGGGCCATCAGCGCATGGAAATGTACGGCCGTCAGCGAATGTTCGGCTCGCTGGCCTGGGGAATTTTCATGTTTGTTGAGGGATTCATCTTGGACCGAACGAAGACGACCAAAGTAGAATGTGATGGACAAGTTACAATGGAAGAAGTGAATTATTTGATTTGCTTTGGCACCTATGCGGTCATGATAACATGCGCCTTCTTTGTGGCCACTCAATTTCAATACAAGTATAGGTCATTGCACGAAGTCATAACGGTCGGGCAATCCAAATACACAACAGACAAGCTTCAACATGTGCATGGTAAAGGCGCCTCAGAAGTCATCGAGCTAGAAAACGTCAAGAAGACAGTCGGAAAGTTTCAGAGAAGCTCGGATGAGATGAGCTCTGGAGGAGATCATAACCAGGATGAAGATGAACCCAGATACTGGGAGGTTCTTAGCTTGTATGCCAGCGTCCGATATGGTACCGTACTATACGTAGTGTGGTTTGCAGGATTCGGATTTGGGTTTCTCTTCACCTTTCTCTACTGGCATCTCAAGGACCTTGGGGGGCCACCAACACTCTTTGGGGTAGCATCTATCATCAATCACCTCTCGGAAGTGACCGGATATTTCTTCAGTGGTTGGTTTATACGGAAGCTGGGACACATCCCCGTACTTTGCCTGGGTTTATCTTGCTTTGCTGTAAGGTTCATCACGGTCTCCTATCTCGTCAACCCTTGGGGGGTTCTGGCTGTCGAGACGCTTCAAGGTAATTTTTATCATACTTCACTGCATATTCTCTTCTGACAGTTGTGTTTAAGATCTTGTGATTCTGCCACGTATACATGTACAATCGATTTCAGAAACTTTCCGAATATTACATTCCGGGAAAAGTAGTTGTTATTCCACGGGCAGAGCACTGATGTTATAATGAGTGATTGCAACTTTTTATCAGCAATAATAGGTAATAGAGAGTATTTAATTTGCAAACTCGAGTCTTTCGTAATTCTTGTTTACGTACCTCTCTGCCAGTTCTTTGTCTGAGATGGTATCATTTATTCCTCCCACTTATTAGGAGTCACTCATGCCTTGGTATGGGCAGCAAGTACGTCCTTCATCGGGTCTGCAACTTCCCAGAAAAACCGGTCTTCTGCCCAGGGAATTCTGCAAGGTGTCTACCATGGATTGGGCCGGGGCTGTGGCGCTATATTCGGCGGCGTGATCATCAGTGCGTACGGTACGTGCTACTAGCCACTGAATATCAAACACATTTTGTTTGTAGTTGCACGGTCACTTGACAGTTGATCATGCAGGTGTTATGCAGGTGTAACATTCCTCTTTGACCAATAGGATGCTGTGATTTGTCAATGCGCGCGCGCGCGCTCTAGTTTAAGAATGCGCAGGTGAGTATGGTGCCATGACTGCAATTAATGGTATTTCCCGTGGAACATTCTTGAAGTCAGAATCCTTGTACGCGGCAGCAGGGTACATCTTAACGCAAATGAAGAGCTGGAATGACCTTAACATTGACTCCCAACTTTCTCCATCTGGGAGCTGGGAAAAACTTTAACCTATGCGGCGGCGGCCACAATTTGGTGGTAGTAATTGTCCCTGAAGCAGCGCTCCATATTTATATAGGGCCCTAGCCATTCTCTGCAGAAAATGAAGTTTTCTCTATTCTATAATCTGTGATTACAGTCTAAAGCATATTTGTATGTGCTGTCGAAATAAAGCATGGTCGGGGTACTGATTAAAGCATGGTAAGAATTGCTTAGACGAACACAATGCCCAGTGATGGGTGGTGTTTCTAGGCCAGTGCTACAGTTACTCGTCTTTCCCTCTTTGCAGGTTCAACAGTAACCTTCAGGTCAATCGGAGTGACGTATGTCGTCGTCATCTTGATTTTCGCTTTCATCCAGTACATGGAGAGCGACACAGACGACAAAAAGGAAAACGAAGACCTCAACTACGTCAACGATGAGGAGGATGACCCGGAAGATATCGAAGATACTCCGCTACTGTCTCAAGACGAGGGAACCAAAGCAGAAAAGAGTGACGTCACCACTGCGATTGATGATGATCAAAACGTCAATGATGACGACGGAGGTGAGGTCAGAGGCGATGACATTATCGAAAATGACCAGACACCCAGTCCAAAGGAATGAACTTAACGTCGGTTAATGTCGGTGTCATATGGGTAATTCCAGAAATTAGGAGTCCAAAGTGTAACATTTTTGTGTCCCTGTTACATCTGATCTTTGTTATTTGACATGAAAATATCACCGGAATTGATTTCAAACTATTACTATTTGTTTGGCAGGTGAGTTGCCCTAATTCAACACTCTTCGAAATTAGAAAATTGTGTTCTGACCTTACAAGATCAAATGTCAGACGTGACAGGGACACAAAGAAAAATAGACCTCTAATTTCTGGAATTACCCACATAAAATTTGGATTCAAACAGAAGCTTCGATCCATTTGGTCTGTGCTCCGGGACTTGCGCAATAGAGTTGTGTTTTTGACCAGTGTGCATCTTTATAGCTGTCAGACCTACTTGTAGGTTCACTATCATTTGTTCCATTTTGAGAAAAAACGTTCGAGAAATTTTGCCTTAATACGAGTACATAGATATCCTTGGTTGTTTAAGGGTGGTAAATATTATTATTAGAAGTTTGAAGTAAGGTGGTTCAAATATTTCAGAATTCAAAATATGCAAATCTTTACTTTTCTAATCCAAACTTAAATAAAACCAGTAAGTCTGACTGAATTTAACCCGGAAAGAGCCGGGTTATTTTGGTCCATCTCACTACCGGGGAGGCCGAAGAACTTGGCTGTGCTTCGCTCGATTTTTTGAAACTTGCCAAGCATGTACAGACACTCCTGATTACAAATGTGAATTTTTAACTCGATCAGTCTCTTAGTTTTGTTGTTGCGGTCATTTGAGCACCGCAGTGGAAAAAGTACGCATTTTTGACTAATCCGTCTCTGAAAAATGCGCGCTGCGCAAGAACGCCATGTTCAATTTGCGCAAACTTTATGTCAAAATGACCGAAAAAAGTAACTCTAAAAACTCCTACAGATTCAACGCCAGAAAAATGCATTGCGGTGATATCGGAAAAATGTCAGTGTAACCTTTAACTGCGCGAATTTATGTTATTTTGACATAGCTGCAGAGGGAATAGGCCTATATAGAATTTTGAACCAAACCGGCCAGTACTTTCTATGCACAAGTGCGAGTTTTATGTCAAATTAAACATTTCATTTTACTCTTTATTTCGTTTTACAATATTATTTCTACTATTTATTTTGTAGAAAACTCGTACGAAATGCAGGTACTGGGTATAACTTTAAACAATCTAACTTATCCAACAAAAAATGATTGCTTTCAAAAGGAAAAGCGGGGTTCACTGTCTGCAGTTCAACTTAGGTCACTTATCGTAAAATTAATCCCAAGGCATTAATTCTTTCATATGACAATTTAAATATTCTTAAAGTATTGAAGCATATCGTTAACCGTTGCCCATTAAATTATAGACGTAGTATGACACCATCTTAAAGAGCTTTCATTATACAAAAAGACGCCTTTTGGTATGAAAATTTAAACACACCTCACTGACGTTTTGACAAATAGCGCTTGGCAAAATAATTCTTAACAAGTTACCAATAAAGTTAATTCGACAGCTCTGACGTTCCACTTTATAAAATACTAATCCGTGATATCTAAAGATATACGATGCATTAATATAATTAAAAGTTATTGTAAAGATATATTGGTTTGTCATTATTCCCAACCTCCCAGGCGGAGTGAAAAGGTATACTGAAATTATGGAGCTAATGATAGCGTGCGTTAGGATAATGCCTTAAACTAAATTGTTGCATGACATACATGTAATATGAATGTCTGTCAGTAAGTGTTTAAGCGCATAAATCGTTGAAAAGAATACCTCGATTCTCTTATACCGCGCTTTTGTTTGGATCTTATATCTGAAACTGAAGTTAGGCCTACAATATAAAATTACAGTGACCATTCTGATATGCAAAATATTACACCTTACTATCTTACAATTAGGGGGTTACGGGTACTTCAATCAGTTGATCTGCTTAAACCAATTTTAACTCCACTTGCATCCATTCATGGTAAGTTCAAACTCCAAATCCGATAACCTGTGTGGCTTCATCGTCATCCAAACCACCGTCACCCAAACCTAGTTTGGTGAGAGTGTGATGTTTTGCCACTTTCTAAAGGTGAGTCACGTTCAGTATAATGCATTGTCAACTTTTATCTGGGGCCAAATTGTCGATCATCGAAGTTATCTTGGACACAACTTGACGCAGCAAGATTGCATCAGCGTTACAGATAGGCTACTATACTTCCAAGACTATCTACAGTACGGTACACATCTTCATGGTCTGTTTCCCTGTCTCCTTGGCCTGGTTTTTGTGAGACTTGCGGCTTCGACGAGAGAACCGAGAACCTCGAGCGGTCGACTGTCTAGGCTTGAACGGAACGTTCTTGACCTTTAACCTCAGTGGTGCTGCCGAACCGGAGTCTGTCTGATCAAGGTTGGGATCCCGTAGGTGCGCTAGTGCCTCATGAGGTTGCAAAAACCAGACCATGTTGGGGTCACCAACCCCATTGATAAATTCATCATCCTGATTCAAATCAGGAACCTACGTGAAAAGCAGTACTGATAAATAAATAGCTTGACTGCATGCACAAATCTGACAAAAAAGCACTCTTACGCGCTGTGTACATCGCATATTTTCTCGCAACAAAACATAATGACCTTATTTAGGGAGAAATAACTGGGCCATCTGACAAGAACAGATTTGCATTTTTTAAAATTCTTGTAACATTTTCTTACCTCATTACACTTTGCTTCAGCCTCGCTGTAAAATACACTGGCAATCTGTAGCATTTCCTGGAAGAAGAAAAAAACGAGTCACTGAAAGAAGGGAGGAAATAAACTAGAAAATGAACCGTCAAAATCTGCTATGACGAGTAGAGGGCGCTATGCGTGTATACTTTTCACTGTCGATCTCGCAGTGGGGAAGCACAAACTTTAAATGCCAACACTGCAAAACTTGACTGCGCAAAAAACTGAACTGTGAAATTAAATCTACCTCGTGAGTTGCACGTAAGCTTTGTTTTAAAAGAATGAGTTTTCTTCTTATTGTTCCGAATATGCATACATTCAAAACAAAATCAACAATATCAAGATTTCCGTCATCGGTTTGACACACAAAAAAAACATGATCAGCAAAAACAGTCGAACAGAAGATGAAAATGGAAGTCTTACTTGAAATTTTGTCGTTTGGACATATTTCTTCCTGGACACGAAGGGGCTGGGTGGAGCTTTAAACTTCCCCTTGACGAAGGTGGTGGTAAGCAGACTGTCTCCAAGCGATGCTGTGGACCCTTGGGGTGAATCCTCTGACTCGCTCTTTGGATTCCGATAGATCCAGTTGCCAGTGTACATGTCAAAATCGTACTATTAGAGAGAAAGAAAAAATATGAGATCAAAAACAACCGTCTGAAAAGAAACTTAATCTTTTCAAGATCTGTGATCTGGGATTGAATCAAACTGATCAGCGACCAGCGCCCTTGGTGGTTGGATGGGAGGCGGGAAAGTTGTTACCTGTGGTAGCAGTTTCCAGCCGTTGGTGGCGACGTCATCCACAGCTTGCAAAACAAAGTTAGTAACATCCGGTGAGAAGAAGAAAGGCAGATTCAGCCGCGTGAAGCCAGGCCTATCAAGCAACAACAACAAACTAAACTGAATCCAATCAACAATCAAATAAAATGATTAAATCATCTAAAATTGGAAACAGGGATAAAATGATGGGGTGGGATAGCAATTGTGATATTGAAATGCTAAAGTTGGTGGCGACTATAACTTACTTCATTATCTCCAAAGCTTTGTGCTTAGGGGCCATCTTCCCATTTTTCTTTTTCTTTCCTTTATTGGCCAGCTCTTCATTTCTAAAAAGTAAAAACAAACCTAATTACATGCGGGGTACATGTAAATTATTTTATGGAATTAGAATGTCAAAAATGAAACGTAGAAAAATAACTAAAAAGGGAACAGGTGACAATCTTTAGAAAAAGACTTTGAAATTCGGATAGGATAAAGTGTTGGTGGAGACATTGAGAGGCGGTCTACACCCGCAGTCCTCAGTGAAGTCTGAAGTATGCTGTTTTCCAACACCTGACATGTTCTCCAATCATACCTTGTGGTATCGACAAGAAAATCAGCAAACTGCTCCGCCATGGGTTCATCGATTCCAAGCAGATCTTGCGCATATGGTCCTGCGCAGGCGCAGCCTCCTCGTGCCTGGATGCCGTACAGATCATTGAGCAAGGCGGCCACGTAGTTATGATGTAAAACTTTACCACTGGGAGCATGGACGATGAGAAAGGAGAAGATAGGTAGACGCTCAGCTCGTTTGCTGCCCAGGAAGATCAGGTTAGAATTCCGTCGCCACGTCTTGAAGGCAAGTCTAGATGTGAAAAACAAAGAATTGCTTTGGTGAGAAAACGTAGGCTTAATGGGTGCAGAAGTAGGCCTATGCCAGTTACAACATTGTTCTATTGGCGTTAAACCGTAGAAACTATGTAGTGATGAAGTTCCCTTTTCAGAAATAAAAGCATTGGTTCCATATCTTCCTGAACTCAGACGCACTATGAATTTAGATATGCAAACCTGACAGAAACACTCAACAATAATTCCTTGAATGGAAGTTTCGATCAAAGTTCAATTGAATCATAGTCCTCCATGGGACACCATACTTACAGAGAGAGGTCGTGTTCACGTTCTTCAATGAGAGCAGGGGTAATTGCCTGTATTAATAGGGAAGATACAAGTAAAAGAGTCAGTGAGATAAAATGAAATCTCCTTTGGTTTGACTTTAAGTGTGTGGCTCTGAGCACTTTCAAAGTTCTCGACAGTAAGTAAATCTGTACAGAAAAATATGTTTACCTCTTTAAGTCTGAAGACTAGACCAGCGCGGATAGATTCTACAATAGCTGGCGTTCCACCTTCTTCCCGCTCTTCAATATTAGAAAGGTAGCGATGAGTGTCTCTTGTTACCTGGATCCCAACACCAAAGATGGAGAGTTATTGAGGATACTGGTTGAAAATGTGGAAAACAAGAAAAATTTAAGGATAAACCGATGTGAATGACAGATAGATGTATCTTACATAAAGCACAGTGCCACCTCCGACTGACCCAGGAACTGCATTCATGAAAAGTTTCTTCTTTGCTATCAGAAGCCCTGAAAACAACAGCAAAATGAATAAATACTAAAATTAAGGATGCAATGATATCCCAACTTTCCCCAAGCACAATCGAATGAGGCTAGGAGAATGAGTCCTCAGTAATTCGGAAGTTATTTCCAAACACGCTCGTCGTTCTGCCCCCAGTTTTTCACACGTATACCGCAATTGTTTTATGGCATATTTTCACTATCACCATTCTGTTCCCTTGAACACGACGTATTAGATATCTGAAAGACAAAAAAATCTTTATTACCGAATCGACAATTATACAGCCATTTTGAGGTCTTCCGGCAAAATGTAATCAACTTGCTGTTCATAAAAAATCTTACAGCTGGATCCCACGGCTTGAAAGAATTCTTCCCAAAGAGTGCAAGACTTCCATTTATTTCAAGAACCCAATACCACAATGCCGCACTTCTCAATAAAATGTCCATTATCGCGTGAATAAACCCCATGATATACGGTATCTACTTGGCAATCAAAGTTTTAAAACGGCATCCAAAGGCATTCCGATACAACCGCCAAAGTTCAGGAGAACTTTGAGAATTTGATTGATCGTTTTGCAACTTGATGTCTTCTGATAGGGTAACAAACTCATGATAACCCAGGGTTTATTATTAATTGATAACTATCTCAAATTTCACGATTGTCATCTGTCGACCTTTCTGAACAATTGATTCCACAGACGATCTCTTTGGGTCTGGTTTCTGACGCCCAGTTTCGGCGTCCAGTCCACAGCATGACTATATTCATCAATGTCCCTTGTGTCAAGTAGTGTGATGACAGAACTGCATGACATCATATGATTTACAATCATGACCAAACACTCGTCAGTGCAGGGAGTTGGCCTGACCAACCCTAGTTAGTCTTTTTTTCAAGTTGGCAAGTCTCCATGCGTCTACATCAGTTTGCAGCCAATTAGCTCTCATCGTGCAGACAGATTGGCCGTAATAATACACCGTTAACTCGGTGTTTTCTCTAGTGATCCGTAACCATTTGACACTTTCAAAGCTATATTTGGCGTGTACCTAGAGACTACAGACAATAATGAAGTGTACTGCCAAGACCTCTAGCTTGTTTAGATAACGAAAGCTTTGATAAAAGGCCACATTTACCTGGTGTTCCCACTCCGCCGACGAACTTATGAGGAGACAGATAGACAGCGTCTTTGCTGAAGTCTAGAGACTCCATTCTTGGACACAAACAATCAGAAAGAAATTAAAATGCTTAAACCTAATGAATTTTTTCACACTGTATTTGATTTTGACAGTATTGTCAGTGAGAGAATAAAGAAATAGAAATATATGATATAGCAATGATTCTTCAATGGATTTCATGAAAGTGAAGTATTCCGTAGAGGATAGAGGTTTTTGTTTTCAGAATTTTCAATTATTTTTTAGAAACCTTAGCAATTTTACGGAATAATTATCTGATGCACAGATCCCATTAAAATAGCTTTAATTTAAAATGGACGCCTTTGCATTCCTTGTGACAAACTCTATCTTAACAGAATTTAATTGAGCTAATCATTTCAAAGGCAATCTTTAATTACGGCTTTCAGGATTTCTCAGAATTTTGTTCATTGAAGGAAACATACTCTTCGTTCTCGTCATCATCTTCAACTTCAATGACAGGATTCATATCGATATTAAGGTACGGTCCTGCAGATTAAGAAAAGTGGAAATTTCTTCAATATTCAGGGAGAGTCTGCGGATGATAAAAATCAAAGTATAAAAGACTCTGAAAGCGTGTGACCAAAAAAAGCCACGAAAGTGCATACAATTTACCTCAACTATTTGCATGTTGGCGGAGGGAGCACAAATTATGAAGTACTTGCTCTGAGAAAAAGATTAAGTGGTCCCTCACCTCTGACGGCGATCAGGCCCAAACAGTCTAGGGATCATATCATAACGATGTCCTAATGGGTAAAATGATTGTTTCACCAGATGTGTTGATCTGTGTTTATCGGAACTTGACTTGTCCCGCATGTTTACAAACACCAAGTCTTGGGCAGCAAATTCCTTCTCACCTGCTGTTGCATAGTCCCAGAAGGATAGCGCTCCATACTGATGAAGTAAGCTTGCCACAGCTAACGTGTCTGTTACAATTCCAGTGACATTTGATGCAGCGGAGAAGCAGCCAATCAGAAATCTCGACTTGTGCTGATAGTACTGTTGAATAACGAATCAGCCAATCACAATCATGTCTTAAGCATAACAGTTGAAGGAGCACTCACTGACGTCTAGCGATGACCAACAGATTTCTTACAACAGCCACAGTGACCGCTTCAGTTAATTTGACATAGAAATGGCAACGTAATCCACGATCCACAAACCGAAATAAGATATTTTTATTATTCGAAAATAGAGAATTTATTTTAGAGATTTGACATTTTTACCTTCAGTTTCTGCTCCAAAAGTTTCATGTCTATCTGCCCTCGATCTGCATCCCTGATACGGACGACCTACAGAAATTCAAGTAAACAGATATTCACGCTAATTCAAATGTTGAACACGTTAATGTTTGAGCGTATGTAACTGTTTTTGATAATTTGACTTTTCTGAATTCTTCCAGTAAACATACTTTTGCACCCGTCTCCTTCCATGGTAAGATGTTGGAATGATGCTCATAAGGTCCTACAAACACAACCTAGAAACAGAAAATAAAATATTAGTCTCGTGATCCTTTGCTGTAGATATCGTTTTGAGACAAGTTGATTTAGGAGGTCAAAGAATACATTTTGGAAAGTTAGCAAACTCATCGTACTCCCACACATCGCAAATGACCCATCACTCCCGTAAGATGTCTCTCTAAAGTCTCGAGCACATACAGAAAACAAATCTATTTCTGCTAAAGACGCCAGCTCATGAAGCAGAAAGTTTTGCGGGCAGTAAGTGAAGCATGTGAAGAATGAAAATTGTCTGGACGTTCAACAACCCACTATCAGTCACATTGACAGGAATCACATTTAAGCAACATGCTTTTCCTCAATGAAGATTTCGCGACATGAAATCTATCAACCATGGCCTATTCTGAATCCGTCGTGAGTCCAATTTACCGTTTTCTTGGCCCGATCCCCCTTTAGTTCAAGTGCTGTAACAAGCTTGTGCACAGCGCCGGTAGTTCCACTCCCCGTGAAGATGACGACATCTTCATCCGTCGCATTCACACATCGTTTGATAATTTCCCTGGAGAGTTAAAAACAATTCGTTAGATGTGTTGTTTCGTTGCATGCAATCATAATGCTAGTGATAAAATGCAAAGATAAAAGGTTACTGCAGAGTTGATTTCCATGTTTTCCGGATGTTGTTTGGGTTGACAGAATATTTTGTTGATGCTGTTGATGTTTGTGTTTTGATGAAGTTTTTGCTGTATTCAAGGCCTAATCTTTGCGTCGTTGCTGTGTTGACAAAGTTTTGTTGATGTTGTTGCGTTGAAACGAGTGCTTTTACGTTGCCAAGCATGGATGAGGTCGGTTTGTGGGTTTCCATAATGCTCGTTGTATTACCTGGACTCTTTACGGAACTGGGTAGTCTGTCGCGCCATAAGTCCAGTCGTGGTGTGCGTGTTGGCGTACAAGGGATGTACATGGTTAGTGATGTAGTCTTCAATAAACTTCAGTGGTCTAGAGGAAAAGGTACAGGAAATATCTAATACAGGGTTGTAGAAATTAACACACGCACATTGACTTTTAGTTTTACAAAGACTAGATTCAAACGTAAAGAATAAATTAGGCAATGCTAAGTGCATGTAGGCCTACGGGCAATTTTCCCATGAATCTATTGTTTAAGACCCAGTTACGCCTTAACAAGACTATCGATTCGATTCTAACAACCACACAAACAGAAATCTGACGCCATAGGAAACATTCTTGTATTTCATTTATTCATTCAACCTTTTTTAACAAACGGTCAACAACACCTTCGGTTTATCTAAACTAAAATTCTGAAGGAGTACGGTGGTTAGAGCCTCAACAACTCAAACACTTAGTCGCGAGATCGGGACAAGTCCATTATATAACCTTGTTGACCTACTATTTCTGTTCAAATATTACTTTTATGACTTGGAAACTCATCACTTATTTCAGAAGACTCTGTCGTAGATCAGTCAACTTAAAAACCGCGAAAGCGTGCGAAATTCTCTTGAAATAAGTTATAATGACGCTTGAAAACGAGTGATCCTGTGGATTGTCCAACTGGCAGTTGCTGAGACCAAACAGCAGGGAACCACAGCACAGCTTGCATTTTGGGATGGAGCTTCGTGGTACCAGGTGGACTTGAACGCCAAGACTTTCTAGGTTCAAAGTTCATGTCAACTGACTTCTCCCTAAGGCACGCGGTGGAAGCATGGGTCAGCCGTTCGTGGACCAAATCCCACAGTGGTTCAACCCCACATAGTTCCTATTTGGGTGTAATTCACCGTGTAACCTGTACATGCGTAAACTCTATGGATCGTAAAATTAATATGACATCGTGAGATAGCACACCCGCCCTGCGCAGAGACCAAAGACGGAAATTTATTCAACGCTGTCATTTCTCAAAGTCACACACAAGGGTGATGAAAAACCAGAAAAAGTTGGGGTTGAAATATCAAAGTGCAACTTAGTTGATCGAAATCCTTGCTTAACTCGCGTGAACGGCTCCAAGAGCGCATTACTAGTTTTAGCTCTGACTCGAGATTCAAAGGCGCTTGTTTGTTGAACATTTGCGATTTGGGTGGGAGGGGAGTTAAAATGGGCTCTGACGCCTCACAGATACAATTGCCGAGCTGAACGAAACTAACATTTTCAACAAGGAAACATCCGAATAATTATCCTGCTCTCTTCAAACAAACAAATAAACAAACAGAGATCGAGGTAGGAAAAGATTTCTATAACATTTGGTTACAACAAAATTGCTATGACTGATGAAAGAACACATGACTTATCAACTCCCCCCACAAACGCAATCATTAATGTTTTGTTCAATAGTAGATTATTTCAGTGCAGTTGCGCTCAACGAATTTGAAAAGCAGAATTATTCCTATTTGACATTGTAAGATTAGACCACTGTTGAGCTTTGCGGACTAAATCAACCACTAAATGCAAAAGAATGTTGTCTGTAAAATCAACAAACCACCCAGCTCGTCAGGTTACACGGGCACGCTGTTACCTCCGGAAAGCCTTCGGCGTGCAGTCAAATATTTGCAATTCCACTTGGAATTTTTGGAAGCTGAGTAGGAAATGTTGGCGAATCTTGAGAATACATGTACCATCCATTCAAGCCAATTCTTAAATTTCTAAGGCATTCATGAATCACTCCAAAATATTAATTTCATGCTTCTTTAAAATATGGCCAAAAAGGTTTGTGTTGAAAGAAGTACAATTTTTGGAAGCAGAAAGTGGTACCGTTAATGCTCTAAAATACCAGGCAGTGCTCAACAATGGATGACTGAACACACACCCCCACCCCAGCAGAGCGAGACTGATACCTTGTGAGAAAACTTTCAATACAATATTTAAGAATTCCTAAAGCTTGGTTTCAAGGGGACAGTACCTTTTCAAAACCTTTCAGAGAGTTAGATTATGGGCCTCTTGGAAAGATTTGAGCTTCTTATCTATCAGGTAATAATACCCTGGGGTTAATCCAGAAGGGTAAAAACGCTCCCTATAGTTTCTTTCAATCTTTAAACCAGGACCACAGATTCATCATCAAGTGTCATCAGTTACTCCATGTGTGTTCTTGCAGGTGTGAGTGTTTCCGATGTGGGGGGGGCGTCGTATTGAACTGATTCAAGACATTGTCTTGTGTGCATTCAGCTAATCTTGAACCAACTGCACTGTTGATGATAATAGAGATTTCAATCGGATAATGTGCCAAACTATTTACAATGCATATTGGAACACTAAACAGATGTGACGTAAAATAAAACTGACACTGCATGAACCCACCTTTACAACGTAAAAAATACGTCAATGAATTAATCAAGTTTACTGAGTATCGGCCAAACAATTTATTGGTTGCCATGTACATGTTGGTAGGTCGGGTCAAACATACAAATAAGACTAGTGCACTTCAGTAACTAACTTACATGACCAAAATGCCCACAAAAACAAAACGAATAACAAGCGCATGCGGTAATCGCCAGGACAGACAGAAAAACCATGAAACTCCACAGGAATGTACAATATCCTAAACTTGACCACATTTGTTTGACGTTTCTGGTTTGGGGAGTTCAAATATCCCCAGGATACAGACTGGATTTGTATATCGCTCTTTGACGTTAGAAAAAGGAGAAATGTTGGTTACTTGACAGCCACTGTATACTTTAACAGTATTTCTTAAAGAAGTCGGCACATTCATAATTTTTTCTATCATTTAATGACAAATAAAACTGACTTCTACAGAAGTTTATTTCAGAATCAGAATTTTTCATTGTATGGTGCAATTTGACAAACTTGCTTACCTTCCAGAAGCAGTGTAGTCACAGTAGACAACTACAAGAAAAAAATGAAGAAAAATAAAAACCTCAGCATCAAAGGATGAGACATATAAATCATAACGAAGAATTTTTGTGTTTATCCAAAGAATAAATAGAAGTTAAGGATGTTTGCAATGTGGAAGTAAGACTGTATGTTAGGTGTGGTTTGTTGCGTCAATACATCCTTGGCAATTTGAGTTGGTTTGGTTGGATTATTTTAAAAGTGCCGAGGAAGCTGTGTTCTTCAACTGCATTGTCTCTCCTAAAAACAAAGTCTCATCTTTCAACAAGTACCTAAATATGACCATTATTGAAAGCCTTTACCAACGACCTGCAAAAACAAATCGCTTTCACACCCTCACAAATTACAGCGGGCTTTAGCTGTTTGACAGAACGACCACCCGAGTAAATACATCCAATCTACTTCGTCATGGATCACTGTAAATGAAGCATAAAAATTCCCTCCTGCAATGAACAATTCCAATCTTTCCTGATGCAAATCCAATAAATCCCCCTTTGGTGTCATTTTTCGACAATAATTCGATTTGGGAGTATCAATCATTTCCCCATTCTGAACATTATCCCCAACTGCGTCTTGGCGTTAAAACTGCACCGATGACAGAATTGAGACGTTACAAATTCAAGCGGCAAACCACTTCTGCGAAGAATACAACTTAATTGAGTATCGAGAAGTTTATCTGCTGCTTCTAATTTCGAAAACTTCATTGCCAAGTTCCTTGTAGTCGCGGAAAGTGTTCGGTTTTTAACATTTGAGATCAATAGCTTTGATAAATAGAAATTCTGTAATTGACACCCGACATCAAAATGGTTCGTTTGGGCACGATCTTTTGAAAGGAAGTCCGACTTTGATCTTCTCAAAATGACACACATGCGGAAAACATGTAAGTGTACACGTATACATGTACATAGGACCCGCAGGGGACAGATATGTCTTCCTCAGTAGGCCGATGTTTGATGTGCATACCATTGACGCGGCGGTCGCTCCGCGCATTTTTGTCAGCAAAGTCATCACGGGAACAACATAGCCGCAGGAATCAGGCCAGTGAATCAGGCATGGCATACCAGAGCGGGCTCTAAGGCCAATAGGCCGTGGTAGTCAAACAAGATGAGCGACATATTAAAACAATATGGACTTTCCATTCAATGGTCATCGGATGTTGTGTATCATGGACACAGCGCATGCATGCGCCAAGGAAAACAGTTTTCATATGGTGTCCTGTTACGCTTCGTGGAGTAACAGGCTTGTCCTTGAACGGTTTACAAACAGACCCGCTGGTTATTGCTAGTAGTCGTAAGTTGCATGAACTCCTAAACCTTGACACGGATGCATTTTTTCTCCATGCCCCTCTTTCTTCCATGATTCTAAGAAAGCAAGAGCAGGGGAATAAGTGGGGGCTTTGCGTGTAGGACCGGGGGAGGGAGTGACGAAGGGACGTAACTCTCGTTTAGCGAGAGTTAGGATAAAGATACAAAGATGACGACAAGATGAGAAAAAAATTCGTTTGGGTCATGCGCACGAAGCTGTAAAGAACAAAGTGGCGTGGGTCAGGAATTATTTAGGTTCGCTTCCTCAAAGGAACTGTAAGGAGCACATGAGGATACGATCAACCGTGTTCCACAAAGTGAACAGAACAGAAGCGATATCTTTTCCGGAATGACATCTTCTGAACAAGAGACAACCTAACCGTTTCCATTGATATGCTGCCTTGACGTGCTCCGTGGTACACACCTGCTCACCCACCCAAACTCGCGAGGTTAGCATGATTCATTATGCCCAAGTTTGACTGTATTTTCAGACGTTTAGATCATCCGTGAAAAATTTCTCAGTGTACATAATACTAATCCGTCTGGCTGTAACGTGGACCACAGTAGGGTAAACACACGCAGGAATTCCCAAACAAATAAAACCATCACAGTCGACTTTGTGTAAGAGGGTCATTTTCTGAAATGATTCAGAAATGATGAGAACAGGTGGGTAGTGGTGAGGTGAGTGCGGGTGGCTTATGAGGGAACCCCTCAAACTTGGGCTTGAGTCATTTCTGTTTTTGTTTGATCGAGAAAAGACAGCGAGACAACAAAATGTTTTTTAATCCCTAATCGCAGCTATAAAGATGGCTTCTGGCTCAGCACTCGCACAGTTTTGGGTCATTTTTGGGACTGGGCCTTATCCAGGATACTAAAACATCTCCCCCCCCCCCAATTTCACAATGTTAGGCTTGCTGGTTCAGGCCGGGTTCACTAACACCCCCATCCGTCAAAAATCTATCAAGTGTCATAACTTCCCCCTTTAAAAATTGTCGACCACAATTATAGTTTAAGTGGCTACGATCACGTCTACATTTCTTTGGAGCAAGGACGCATTTTTTTCTGTTTTTACAGTTGACACTGGTTTCCGTGTGACCTGCCGCTTCAAATGGCAGCGGATAGAGGAAACATCATGGTCCATGGGCAAGTTCACGGGGATTTCACAAAGGACCTGGTTTAATTTCCACCGGTTCATATCCTTGTGTTAAGATTAATCCAAGACACACACACACACAAAGGTTTGATTTACGTCATCAAAACTTAGCATTGATTTAAACACTCTTGAAAAGAATTAGTTCTTCATGGAAATTCTAAAATGAAATGTATGAACTTTAACTCAGATTTTCACTGTGGAAGTTTGAAAAAAAAAGAAAAGTATTGCATGGTTTCATTTCCCAAAAATGTGTCAAAGATCAGATGAATCAGTTTAAAAGTACATATGGATCGAGGGTTAACGTGATCGATTTAATGGCGTATCAGAAGATTGCTTTAACCCAAACCCCAAAGGGAGTATGTAAAATCGCATTGAAATTGGAGGATTTGGGACTGTTGGGGTTAACGCAATAAAGGCTAACTAATCGGATGTGATGAGTTAGTGTCCAAGCTCATTCGTTTATTAAGCCACTAGAAGCTATCCTGATCAATCCTTGAATCGATTGTTAGCTGGATCGATTCCTTGGTACATCTGCGGGTCAGTTTGGTGGTCACCAATAGGAAAAGAAAAGACTGGCCTTAAGGCTCCAATTATTAAGAGTTCGTGTCAGGACGTCAGGGAGGACATGAAAACACTACAGTAACAGGAAACAAAATCCGGAGTTCAAGGAAACAATTCAATACTGCAATGTACGTCGAGTTACAATGTTCCCTTCTAAGGCTACTTGTCATGTGTGCGTGTCAATGATGGCACAAAGTTACTAACGGGTCGCTCACGTATCCAAGGACGAGGGTTAGGGAAGTATACTGTGAACAAAACTCACAACCCTGAGCTATGAAAACACACAATCACTATTGTGTTGCTAGTGGGAGTGGTATTTCAGCGGGGTACTTTGGCATTTGTTGAAAAAAGAATTTGAGACGACAGACTGCACGCGTTGAATGGCTTTAGAAAGGCCTTTCCAACAATTTAGTGAACTAGGCCTATTTACAATCGGTATCGTTTTGTTACTTAGCTCACCAGACTCTCTGCAATAGCCTCCACTATGAAAATGCGCATAACAATAACTGTATAATAACACCTTAATTATAATTTTCACCTTTACAATAATAGTGGAATATTAATCTGATCTTAGCCATGTATAATATTAGGAAAGTGAAGGGAAGGGGGTCCAAGTAGATTAATTATCCTTTCAGCATACACTATGACCAGGTGCAGGTATTTTTTTCAGTATTCAACTCTGCATTACAAATTTACAGAATGGAGAAACCCCGACGTACTGATTACCTTAATTAATGTTCATGTTTAATAAATCAAACTATGTTATTTTTCATTTTGTATCGATTGTATTATCTGTACTGAATGAATGTAAATGCGAGCAAGAAGAATTTCCTATTTGTGGACAATAAATCAATTGAATTGAAACTAGGCTGTGGTACTGGTTCGTATGAATGCTTTGAACATGATTATTCATGGAGTACTTTACTGAAGAAAACAACTTGGAATTGACAGCCCACCTAACTTGAAATTTGCGATTGAAGGGTTTAAATGGTTCCTAACTATATAACATTATACATTTACTGTTATAAACCATATCGACACAAAATGATGTGGCAATTCCTACCTTGTTTTTCACCAAAAGGTCCAGGAAAATAGGTGTCGTTTCCGACTACATTATCCTCGACGTAGCGCAGAATACGCTCATTGTCATCTTCATCACTTTCTTCAATCCCACCGTCCTCTGTCACACCGGCAAGATTGGTCTTAGATCGTGGCATGAAGTCATCTGTCGTTTCAATCAGCAGTGAGAACCGGCATTGCTTAGGAGTCAGCGGGCTCGCTGTTGATGGCGTTAGCGGTGGCACCGCTGCAACTTGCTCCTCAACTTGTTCAGTCGATGCCATTAGGCTGGTCGTACTGGGGTTTATATTCTCCGGGAAAACACAACCAGACCAAACTGTCACAGTCGGTGGGGGCTGGCTGTCGGTGATTTCCCTCTTTTGTTGAGAAAAATCTACTTTGTTTTATGATGACTGCGTGACGACTGAAGACGGCAGTTGGTTGGCTGGTTGGTATACAAATGGAACACGGGATCTCTTCACTCGCGGGTTGAGGCAAACCCTGTCATACACCAGTGCAATTGTTAAATGGGCGAAGTACGCCGGCTGACGCGAGCCTTAGTGGTTAGTGCTACTGGTGGTGCACTGACCCTTTCCTGTTGTACCAGTCAAGGGTAAGGATTTCTCCACGCACCACCGCAGAATCTTTCAGTCTAAGCAGTGTAGATTGTTCTGAATCGGATTGCAACCAAATGAACGAAAGAGCTGTCGCGGGTGCCTTTGAATTTTCGTTCTATTCGAGTAGGGAAACAACTGTCAAGAAGGACAGGAAGAGCTGTATATATGTAGGCGATGCACGTTTGCTTGAACACGGAGTTACACAAGCAATAGTGTGCAGTAAACATACATGTACATGTACGTACATGAACATGTATGTACGTGCACATTTACAAAATGTAGTGTACACATGTACTTGTATGCGCAGGTACTTATGCCGCGTTGGTGTCCGGCGTTATCAGTTGATGCACATCACATGCTTCAAGGTGAATTTAGTGTCTTACAACAAGCGGGATATCCATATCTGTTATCTTCTTTATTCACATCAATGAACTAATCGATACCCTGACACAAAGTTGACCCAGCCTTATTGGTGTCGATTCTAACTGTTTCTTCAGGCCTTGACTTTTGTCACTTCCGTGTGATCCGTCAAAAAATGAACAGAAATCCTTGAAATTGAATAGAATAAGATCATGCTATCATCCGAGTATATTAATTTTAAAGACAATTTTCAGCGAAATCGATCCCTTTAATATGAACTAATTACGTTTAAAATGTGTGACAAATGTGAGAAATAAGTGGTTTATTGGTTTTACGATGACTTTAAGTTCTACCGAAATTTTAGCTCTGGAATTGCAACAGCAGTTACAATGAAGGCATCGTTAATTGTGCTAGCTTCGAAACGACATGTTAAAATATCATCTTTCTCCAGATCACAGCATGTTCTCTGTAACTAAAGACACCTTCTGGCACAACCTTTATGTTGAGTGAAATAGAAGATGTATTTTATCTGGGATCAAATCTCAAGATACAGGCAGCTCTGCGGGTGACTTTCGTCTTACCTTACACCCAAATATCTCGAGGTGTTGGTACAGTCGATTTTAGTCCACTAAATTAGGCCATTATTGCATCAGATAAGGAGCGAATTCGCCACCATTCAACCGTGCTGCAATGAAGCATGAACTACTTAATTAATTTCTCTTGATTATTATTCATCCATTCTCAACAAGTCGTATAAGATGTCATTTTTAACAACGGCAAAACACATTTCCAGCGATCCGTATTTTGACCACTATAAATTCATACCAATGTACCCTTTAGGTCAAGCATGGTTTGGGAAAACTGTCACAAAGTTGTCAACACTGTTAAACGTGAATAACCTGATATTATGGTGTTACTCGTGTATGACGAGTGATGTGACCTGAAAACCCCATTTCTTTCTCTCACTGTGCAGTACGCAGGACCTGTTTTACGAGATAAAAATCAGTCTTAAAAGCTGGTTCATACTACAGGCGAATGTGAATGCGAAACGAATTCGACGTCACGAAAGATTTGCAAAATGTCGCTCGAGTTGAAAAGTGCTCGACTTTGCGAACTTGCAGCGCCAATATTATGATCTTGTGTCACAAATTCGTAGTGGTGTTGCTTTCGCGCCAAGTATGGACCGACCTTTATTAGGCAACATAAACTTAAGACTGCGAGAAGGATAAATAGGCCTATACCCCTTTATCCCTAGGCTTTTTATATATCTACACGGTTAACTTACAAAAGACTTTGGCAAAAAGAAAGCAAATGGACATTCCGAATAAAGACACTTCATGGTTGCATGTGTCCATCTTATTTTTTTCTCCAAGTTAAGCTGACTTGCAAATGAACGTCCTGTGCCTTGACGTTACTAGTCTTTCAAAACAAAATCACCTTAAATGACGTGTTTTGAAGTTTGTAACTAGAACCTCCAACCAAACCTTTTCCCCTTAGCCAAATGACTATTCCTATACCTCCAGAAAGTGCAAAATTTGATACATTTTCCAAAAAAATAGGTGATGGACAGATATTGTAAATACATAATTGCTGAACAGAAGTTCTCCAATACGCGATCTCGCTTAGAGTGCTCGATGACAGTTATGATGTTATGCAGGTGTCCCTTGCCGATTTGTCCGGCCAGATGGTCGACATTTTCCACTCACCAAGTCTGTCAAGACAGAGCCCTTAAGTTTGTTCTAAGGGGATGTTTTGTCTATTCGACTGGACCATGCTCCTTCACAACACAGGTGTCATCTGAAAAACGTCTTTCCACTAGTAACAAAAGTCACGCTACCATTTTAGCCAACTTGAATACAATATGAAGTACCCTTATCTTTTTCAGTAAATCTAAACTTCAGACCAACTCCCGAGGAAGGCACTAATTATAGACAAGGTAATTCAGTACTATACGTGAAGTGCCTAAAAGTCTGACCAGTCATAATAGGATCAGGGAGTGAAGTGTCGGCTTGTTCAGAGTATCATTAGCCCAAAGATTTCATTCCCAAAGCGTCACGACGGAGACCATCGCGTTGCTTCAAGAGATACTTGTGGGTGGACCCACGCACACGCTTGGAGCAGATTATTCATGAGTGTGTGGCCTTACGAAAGAATAGTTTCTGCACGGATTGGCAGGCAGGGTGTTCTCCTGTACACGTTTGGGGTAGGGAGGGGGTATTGAAGGGAACTACAACACCAAACACTTTTAACATTTTGAAAGTTTCTTTATAATATGACTTCTTTTGAACTGTACAATCGATACATACTTCCATACAAAAAGAGAGAAGCGTAAAACAACGAAATTTGCGCACTTTGTACGCGAGAGCCAAGACGTTCATTGATCAGTATAATTGAACAAATCTGAAAAGTAGAATGAAACTCTCGCAAACTTATCTTTGACCACAGAGAAAGTTGATATTTTGGGCTTGAGTTAAATATAATATGTCGAGCAACACTCAGAAAAGTATGCCACGGGATGGTGCGTATTTATAAATCATTAATATTCATGGTCAGAGATATGGCTTTGAAGAACAGAATGTTATCCCACAGTAACACTACTTTGTTACAAATGCCAAATCCCATCACAGAGTGTGTAAATGAAATGGTTGAGAAACGAATGTCGAGGAAGGTACAAAAGAACTGATGACGGAAATCAATCTTCGTGCCCCCATTTATTAGCCCAACTATATCCTGCATGTGGACAGCGTTTCTCTTTCTCAAATAAAGTCTATGGGTTCATAGTCAATGCACACCACTTAGTGAAGGTATGCTATCAGATCAAAACTGAAACAAGGGTCGGATATAATACGATGTTCTAACGCACTTGTCTGCTTACAATGGTAGGCACTGTGCTTCCAACTCATTGTTGCTTGGAAATACCGATTGAGGCTGAAAACGGGACAATATAAGGAATGCCAAAGAAATGTACAGGAGTATACAAAAATAAACTGTTGAAATAGGCAAGTAGGTAATTTAGTGAGGGTTGGCCAGATAACATATGGATTCATATATAGTCACACTCTAGCTGAATTTCATATGTAAGCGATATTTAATTATTTTTCTCCTCCAAGCTTTCTTCTTTAGATTTGGATGAAAGGAGAAAGAAAGTCTCAGTTTTAACAGAAGGAAAAGAACCCTGCAGTACACAAGTCTCAGCAGAGCCTTAAAATCAGGGAGTGACAAAACGTAGTCCACATAGTACTCGCATTGGCTGGAATTACTGCACACTCCACCCATCTCTGTCAACAAGGAGGGTTGCATGGTCTGCAGGCATTATTTGGTGCTGCTGCTCTCCCTAAGAAGAGAATATAGTCTGGGAACAATATGCAGTAACTGCTGGCCTAATTGTTGGGCACAAGACTGTCATGGTTTGTGCATGTCATTCATATACAGCTCATCTCACACCTCAAAGTCATCCAACCTTGCTGATCATTTCTGACAATTAGAAGGATTGTGGCATCTTGCATGGTTAATTTCCTCATCCTAGCCACTTGCCAATCTTGTGTCACACACTCATTAGTAATTCTACCTCACGTCGTTGGCTTTTCTACAAGAAACGGAGAAGTGCAAAGAAGTCAAAATGAGTACACACTGACAAAATCCACAAACCTTCGGTCCTAATTTATCTTAAACAATCTCATCCAAACCAACTACAATCGTATTAAATTTCCCATAAAATACATGTTTTATACTAACATGTTTTAGCTTTCCAACATCTGATTGATACGGGTGGTTGAATTGTCAAATTTGGCCAAATCTTGTGGGACTATCTTATTTTTCTCTGTTCCTCACATCTGGTGAATGCATTAGGAGGGAGTGAGAGAGGATAAGGCTCAATTGGGGTGGGAATGGTGTGTCACATCTACTGACAGACGTCTGGGCATATGAGCAGGGGGTTAGGGATGGGCTGAAGGGGATAGTGAAAACTACCCAATCAATTGAACAGGTGCTTGGGGTGATAGAAACAGCAGGAACTGGACAGAACGTCTGTGGTTCAATAAATGGATGGAAACAAATGTTGATTTCATAGATATCCAGCCCCGACAACCTCAAGTTGACCTGGGTGCAGAATTCAATGTTAAGGAGATGCTTTGTGGAAAATAGTCTTTGTGAACAGGAACAGAATTAGTAAATGTGACCCAAGGATCACTGACTGCAAAATATACAGAACATGTATCTCAGGGGAAATAGTGTCTAACAACTTAGCTTTCCAAGAACATGGAATAATGAGAATATCTCTGCACTAAAATCAAAGCATGCAACTTCTTTGAGTAATTTTTCAACTTACGACTCCCAAAACTCAAGAAGTACATTGTGGAAGCATTATTGAAAAGCTACATATTTCATTTATTTTCTGTAAATACTAAGCAATCTTTGTAAAAAAAACTTGACATTTTCGAACACGGAATAAATGGCTAGAAAGGAAAACACGACTGCATCTTTGTGAAATCAATATGTGCCGGCTTCTTAAATTTCGGAATATAGACTCAAGGTTAAAAGGAGCCAAATGGGGCACTGTGTGATGAGTGAAAGAGGTAGTGTAATGGGTTTTTGAATGACAATGTCACAAGAATGTAATCTCAACGGGATAACAAATGAAGGTATTGATAGCGTCTCTCACTTAGGTTCTTTTTATAAAGTCATATTGTATTTATCTGTTCACTTCAAACTGCCTTTGAGCATGAAAAGGTACGCATTCTAGGTACTGAAAATTGGCCTTTTCTTTCAAAATAGTGCTATGCACCACTGATTCTTCGAGAAGCTTAACGATGGTTTTATTCTGTTGTGGAAATGTTGCCGGCGTAATAACAAGCCTTTCATTAGCTGTAAAAAGTAAAACAAAAATGTCCTGCTAACAACAAAGCCAAAGGAGATAGCAATACTTTCCATTTGGAGAAATGCTAAAAAATAAATTTCCAAGCCAAGAGCACTGTCTGCCACCTTGGAGGATTTGTTACAAGCTGGAGTGAATAAGTGCACTTTATTCCTTCACCAAAGTAATACTGGACATAACATGGTGTTACAGAGATTCACTTTCTAATCTTGCTTCTAATTTTGTGCCCTGTTTCTTCTTGTCAGGTGATGCCCCACCAGGACAGTTACTTTAAATAAACTATGAATGAAACAAATTCAATACAATGCATCTGAAGGGGCACCAAAAACTGCACCATAACGGTTGGCTTGAATGGGCCATCAGATAATGCCATCTGCTTGAGTACTCAGCAGGTGGGCTGCCCCCCACTAGGGTAATTCTTCACATCAATAATCCCTTAATGTAAGATTACCCCTCCCCCCATGTGACTTACTGTCATACAACCAAGGCCAATAACAAGAAGGTTCATGGAAATCTGTGCTACTTGTATTATAGACCAACAGGATGACAAGAATGTTTGGTAGCAAAACCTGGGGGGGGGGGGGTTAGGGTGACATACACAGCAGGGGGTAATGGGTCATGAGGAACAATGCTCATTGTAAAGGACAATAAGACTCCACAAGTCAGCCAATAGAAACCTCAATAATCCAGATAGTTTGTAGCTATTGAGTTCAAACAGAAAACAGGAAAGAAATGAAATAAAGATCTCGACCATTGGTTCCCCATAAACCACATTGTGAAACTTGATCTGTTGCCACCTATTATGTAACTATAGTAACATCACTAACATATGACAGATTATTATTGAGTCAGTAACTGGACCAGCACTCACATGCAGCGTGATTCACCTGCCACATATACATTTACTAGGCATAGAAAATGACAGGTTAACATTTGAAATATGTGATAGATGTAACTTATTTCTGGTTCTACGGTAATGTCTGCTGAGCAAGGAAAACCTCTATGAGACACTGAAGACATTTCTGCAACTGCTTCCCTGCCAATTAAAAATTGTGATCCATAATGTCACCCTCATCCCCTGTATCATGACTGATCAGTTCCATGTTAAGATACCTTGTCCTGAGCACTGCTGATCCCTAGTGAGAAATCCTCATCTTCTGCATCCAGAAATTCTTGCTGTTTTCTCTTGTATCTTAACATGGAAGGCAAACAGAAAGCTTGGTGAGAAATCCTGTAGGGCCTTGATCACAAAATAATGGCACTTGGTGCTATGTTTGCATCCACACTTAATACCTGAGGTATTGCATTGCTTCGGCGATTCATTCAACATGAAGGCCAAGCAGGGTTATAACCAAAGTAAACCGGGTAGAATATGGTGAATAGACAATGGTGCAGATAAAAAGCATTCTATAAGTCGCTCAATAGGCGGTCATATTCATTACTGCTTGAGGTTAGTTCAGGATTAAAACATTTTGAGTTTCTTCACAAGAATTACTAGAGGAATTTGTTGGCAAGATCATAATTTATTGGACAAGAGTGAAGATGATTTAATGTCATGCTTACAACTAACCACAGGTGGGTCATCGATTAGGAGTAAAAACTCACTCTTCACTGTCTGGATTTAATTCAGGATTGCCACACTTTTCTAGTTTCTCCTCCAGGGCCTTAACCACTTCAATGTCCAGTGGTGGGATGTTATTGACCATGGATCTAACTCCTGTTGCAACAAATCACACAAAGCTAGTGTCAATTCAAGAGGACATGGAAGACAACCGTGACCTCTGTCCTCCAACTGAGGGGTCAGGGAATAGACAAACCTGGATTTTATGCTCACGGTTTGTGTTTGATCCGTCAGCGGAAGGGAAATTGTCACTCAGTACAATATCTTTGAAAAATGAAAGAAAATATTCAGAGCACATACTTTTGATGGTGCTGACAAGGTCGCGTAGTTCCTTCTTATCAGAGCTCTTGAGAAGAAAGTCTGTCACATACCTTAACAAAGGGAATGAGATTAGGCCCAAACTGGGTTCATCACTTTCATGGTCAGGTGAACATTCAAAGGATAAGCCCTGGTGTTTCTATTGAGTTTTGACAGAAATCAAATATCCAAAACCTTTGTAATTATCTTACAGAATATGAATCAAGATCTTCCTGAGTTTGTCTCAATTTCCCATTGTTACATCTGTGAGAACTCACTTGTCAATGTTGACACGCTGTTTAGCTGCACTTGTCACTAATGCAGTCAAAGCAATCTGAAAGGAAAACACATCACATAGACTTATGTTGCATGACTTACTCCACCTGAAGCATATTTGAAACAAATGCACTCAATTTATGGTTAATTAGCACGTCAGGTCTTTTTATTACATTTACTCACAAAATTGAAATTGATTAATGCTTGTAGTACAAACAACCTAACTCGGCTCAATGGATCTCTAACAACCTGTATGACCCTCTACTAACCTGGGATGGAGTATATAGCAGACAGACATCACTTGCAAAAGATCTCTGCAAAAACTCATCTGCAGATTTCCTTAACTGTTCTGGATTACTCAGTGATGAGAAACGAGTCTGATAAATGAGAAATAAATCGATGATTTCAACCTCGGCAACTTTGCGATATTTAACCTTTGGAAGCTTTCAATGGTTTGAGTAACTTATTTATAACATGGCTAATAATGTCTACTGCTTGATAGATATCTTACTACCTTGATGTCAATGAGAAAGCCCTCTAACGGCCGGAGAGGATTATGAACAGTCAGATGGAAGTCTAGCTGCTGCATAACCAACAGTTCATGGACTAATATCAGCTCTGCTGCCCTCTCTTGGTCAGATGAGAGATTGGCACAGAATTGAGTGATGGATACATTGAACTCTTCCACCTTACAGGCCAAATAGACACAGGTCAACCTGCAAGCACAGAAGAATAGCACCCTTGGTTGTTACGTTACTCGGTTATTATGTTACTTGGCTAATGACTAACACAGAGATAACATGAATGACGATATTCAATTCTAAGATGGTACGTGTACTTACATGATGAACTTGGGATGGTAATCCATAACAGTGTTACGCAGATAAAATCTTTTGAAATAAGCACAGGCTGTTCCCTGTGAGACAAGCATCAGATGAACTTCAATTTCACAAAATGTAAAGAGCTATGGTTACTTATCAACAATGTGATCATGCATTTCTCCACACATTCAACCTTACCTTGATAAGACTTCTCTTTAAAATCAAACTGCTAAATCAGGAGGTCTTCATAATTGTATGCCCTGGCTTCACACGAGACAGGAACCGGCTAACTGATGACTTTTCATAAATTTGGGTACTTTTGACTGTCTTGAATTTTAAAAAGACTGTTATGAAGTAACACTGTCTATTACCTTAACAGCAGGTGGCATGGGTGGCTCAAATCTCCGACAGAAATCTCTTAGGAGATGTTCATAGTGACGACACAATATGTGTTCCTCCTCTGCCAACAAAAAGAAGGATTTGACATCTTGCCCCTACATGAAGAAAATTAAGACTTATGGAGAAAGGAAGCTTGGAAAAGAGGGAGAGAAGTGAATGAGCTGGACCCCAGGTACACATATGTAATAACAGAACCTTTGGTAGCATGAACTCAAGTCACAAACCATTCTCTTTGCTGCTCCTTTGTGTTGATTAATGTAAGTGCTGTTTGCCTCTCTCCTGAGAGTATAAATGTCTTGCTCATTGCTGAAAGTCCAGAAGTGTTTCTGTGTGCTGCTTTGGAACATTGTTCTCCTGTTCACGTTAATTATCTGAACACAAAACAGATGCAACAATAAGTTACAATCATGACAAACAACATGATAAACAAATTAACCATGTAAAGTACAGTTACACAGGCATGGTAGCAAGCCAATGTTGGTTGAGATCTCTGTGTAATAGTCGGTCTTGTGGTATGATCTGTCAATAGCACCTTTCTAATTCATGGTTGTGGAAGGAAACTTAATTAAAGTCGGATATTTTGCACAGGATTAACTGATAGTGCAGTGCAATCGACGTTTAGTTAGGGAGTCGGATTGGCAAAGTGGTTCTTTGCTTGCCTTCCTCCTCTGCAGTTCATGTTCAACTCCTGGCTTGGTCCACCTGTCCACATGCGGATTGGGTTTTCAGTCCCTACCTGATTCCGTGGGTTTTACCCAGAATATTCTTCTGGGGTTTTCGTCCCACATCTGAAACTGTAACTGCTTTTCATTGTCAGATTGTCTCTTCTCCACAGGTCTCTTCAGGTTTGTGAGCTACAGTGCTTGGGGCGCTTTGGAGTAATCCTTGGTGCCATTATCAAAAATAAATAAGGCCCTAATGACAACCATATCCATGACCTGACACAGACAAGGTGAAAATGTGAAGAAAACAAGCATGACAAATTATTAGAAACGGCCTCGATGAGATGACTAAAATGATTAGTAATCATTTATGACATAATCGTTCTTATGGTAGGAGAAAAACGGGGGTAAAAACGATTTAACTACCTTCAATTCAAAAGAATAATCACTAAATCGGCAGCTGGGAAATCCTTTGCCATAGTGGACCATACGAGAGGACCGGCTACCCAGACTTCATAAGTAGTTTTCGGAGCTTCAATTCCCATCAGCATGTAACCCGACTATAGACTAATTGTGAGGAACCGATGGGGGCGCTACATACGTTCCATGGACTAGTGGGCGCGATGCACAGTACTTGGGTGCTTTGTGTCGTGTAATTGTTGTTTAGTCAACACACACAGCTGGTTTCTAACACGTCTATTTATACTGGAGAATTTACAAAATGACCTAAGTTTACAATGAAACAGAGATTAAAATTTTTTTAATCTTCGAGAAGAGCGAAATAACTTCCAAGATATTGAGCAAGCTTGACAATTTTCTGATCAGGTTTCTGTCAAAATTTATTCAATGTTTGAAAATCACGTCACAAAGTCTGCCTAATAAATTAAAACTAACATGTACATGTATTATGTAAACCTCAGATAGCACAAAAGAAAAATAGTAATATATAGTTTATTACATTTATGGAATACTTCTCTACGTTGAAATTTCTGATTCTAATGACATTTAGTAAATTATTTCTGCTGTTATTTTGTCTATCCCTTTTTCTATTTCTGCTTGTTCATTTGTCTTGGATTGCTTTGAAGCAGTGGATTTGCCAATATCTTTGACTGGGGGAAGTGCAGCTTTATCCACATTTGACCATCCATTAATACTGAATAATTTCATTCTTTTTTTGCAACTACAAGTATTTACAATTTTTCACACGTCTTTATACAGAGATAATGAAATAAGTGAAGCATTAGAAATGGGATCACTCTTCATAGGGCTTGGGTATTTTCAATCCAACTAGTTTGGCACTTTCTTCCACTGTTCTTTCACCCCTCTTGTATGCAGCCTGCAATGCCTGAAATGACAAAATTAATTCAATGATAATGATTATCACAGATGTTTGTGATATAAAACGATAAATTCATTTTTTCATGCACTTCAACCTCTTGTTCCTGGTTCAGAAGAAACCCAGTACACCCCTCCTCACTGAAATGTAAATCAGTTTAATTCTAGAGATTAATTTTCTAGATATTTACCTCATGTTCTCTTGTACTCTTGAGCATACACAGATACGTCTGAGCCTGATGCAACATTTCATTGTGTTCTTTGCAGAATTTCTCGGATGTAACTTGATTTTTTCGGAACTGATCCATCAAGTAACCATAGGCCATTGTGTTCCTTGGGGAACTCTGAAAATAACAGACAGGGTATTTGCATGAAATAATAAGATACATGTATAAGAGTGAAACCCATTAATTCTTTCACTATTTATACCATGCCGACTGAAAACTGATATGAGCAATGTAAAATAACCATAACACGATTTACCTAGCATGCCTAGCCTAGTTTCCAAGTAATTACTAGATTACACTTGTCTGTCATGTCTCTCTACTAAATACATGTATACAACTGCAAATTCCAAATGACTGGTTCTTAATTTGCTTTGAAAACCAAGCCCTATGCCATAACCTATGCCTTATTGCTAAAACCGCATGAGGGATTTTGCACAAAGGTAGAAAGGCATGGTGGGAAGTAAAAAGGAGCCAACATTGCCGAATTTTCCTTCCCACAATGCCTTTCTACCTTTGTGCAAAATCACCCATGCAGTATTAGCAATAAGGCTTATGGCTCATAATCACGGATAATTTGCTAATCTCCCAATGAGCCACACAGTTAGTACACGTATCATTATCTGGCATGTCTGGGGTGAGTCTTTTAATTTCAAACTCAAAGAGTCAAAGGCCGTTAGCCTACCATCTTTGTTTCTCGAAGTTCCCGCAGCAAGGACCTCAACAATCTTAATTTGTCTATCTTTGACATTGTTGGGTATTTTAAACTTCAAACAAACTGGCAATGCAGATCTTAGAAAAATTAGGTGCCCTCAAAATCACCAACATTTCATTCCACAGGGCGCAGACATATTTAGGCTTGTTAAATTATATTGAAAATGTAATATCAATTTACCAAAAATAAGAATATTTTCAATTCAAAATGACCTATAATTACGTTTTTACATTTAGTGTCAATTTTTTATTATTCCTTTTAAAGAAATTTTCAAACTAATTATATAAGGTGATATTTATTACGTAATTATTGCCCAAGCCTACTTTTGTTGAGATGCGTAGCATGCATTTAACGCGGCGTTCCGTGGTTTCGTGAAAGTGACACGTTCATGACGTCTCTGTGGTTTTTGCGACACACTTCGAAATTGGCTCTTCTTAGGGCTGTGTTCTGTTTTCGATTAAAGCGTAAGTTTCAGCGGAAGTTGGCGTTGTTTTAAAAGGCTTTCCCTTCCTTCATGGAACAGTTTGGTCGGTTGGGTCAACTTGTGTTATTTAAAGAAAATGTTGAACCATTTGGAAAGGTGAAATCCAAAATTCCTCGACCTCATGATCTCACTCATGCTCAAGCATGTCAAGTCATAGTCATAGGCCTACCATCTCTGTACATTGTCATAAAACTGTGAAGATGGGCTATAAACCACAGAACTACATGTATGCGTTAATTTGACAGAATGGTCGTGGAATTTAGCATTGTTTTTGTTGCTACATGTACATGTACTTTGCAGTTTGCATTCTTCAGTGATGTGTTTACGTTTTGACCAGTGAATGTTGTGACATCAACCATGTTAACAAACTTACCACCAAGGCAAAGGCACGCAGCACACTTATGTTTATGCGTTTTGCCAAAAAATGCTATCATGGAATGATGTATTGTTTGTCAAGTTTGAAATCAACAAACAGTGGATAAATAAGTGTCTAGTTACCAGACCACGCAATGTTACTATCAGGTGTGAAACGATGCAAAGTGTATGTTTAAATTGGTCTTGTACTGTTCTTGGCCGAAAGGCGCGAGATCAAGACCGAGACCAATGACTCGAGACCAAGACTGAGACCAGTGATCGGAGGCCAAGACCAGCATGTTCAAGACCAAGACCACGTTCAAACTGGCCTCGAGACCAAGACCAGTGTCAACAACTACTACACTAGACCACATGATGGACTAGACTGGAGGAAAGAGCTATCGTTATCCATTTTTTTCAAAGTGAGAGCATAAATGTGCAGAAATTCTCTACTTTTATCTCGAAACCCAGCTCTCATTGAGGCGTTGCAATGCATTATGGGTTTGGTTGACAAACAAGCAATCCATTTTAAGTGCAATCCAATGGGAGGTGTACCCGCAAAACATTAATCTGCTTCCATTTTATTACATATTCCAATTCAAGCCATCCTCTTCTCACAGAGTGTTGCATTTTTATCATGGA